>NC_139404.1:106263766-106613766 GCF_905368555.1 Meleagris gallopavo | reverse complement strand
TTGAACTTATTCAAATGAGCAGTCAAATCCACCAAAAATGCTAAATCTGTGAGCCATTTTCAATCTTCATGTTTTGGCACAAATTTTCCTTTTGATTCCCTAAAGGACTTGATTTTATTTCACAAAGCCTTTTTAGCATTTTATCCCAACTTTGCCATCTTCCTTCAGAAAAGTAAATGATCTCATCAACACCCATATTTTTTTACCAACCATCACCGGGGCACCATCAGTAGCTACATCAGATAAGTTGCCGAAAGTTAAAGAAAATCACTTAAATGTATTTTTTTATTGCTTCATACAAATCAAGAGATTTAGTTGTGTCTTTCAGCAGCAGCAAAGAAACCATTTCTTCAGTGATATTGTATTCTTTATTAGTACCTCTAAGAAAACTGGCAAGTTGAGCCGTATCTGTAGCATCAGTGTTTTCATCTATTGCCAATGCATAAAATTCGAGATTAGCAACTTTACTCTCCATAATTTTTTTGATAGATTTTCCTTTTTCTTCAGTTCATCTACCTATAGGATAGTGAGACAAACTGATTTTAGAAAATTCTGTTTTCTAATTAGGATGCATTATATCTGTTGTGCTTTCAATACACTGTGTAACAAACTCACCATCACCATTTTGATTTTTTTGCAGTCAATTTTTCTGTCACGTAACTAGCTTTTATAACAGAGTCCATTTGAGTTTTAACTTTTTAAAAAAATATTTTGTTGGGGTTAAAGACTTTTTTCAGTTCAGCTATTTTGTCTTTATGAAGCATTCATTGATATGAATCAAATTTGGCAGCATGTTTCTGAATACAATGTCTTTTCAAATTGTAATCTTTGATTTCCTTGCAAATTAAGCACAGTGCCATATTATTTATCAGTACTGCACTGTGCCCTCTCCGTGTCCGAAGGACAGGCTGGGCTGCCTGATGGGGCAGAGCTGCTGGCATGAAGATGAAGCAGCAGGGGGTGTGGACCTCACTACCAGCTGAGCTGAGTGCATGTGGTCTGCAGGCCGTGGGTTGGGCATGCCTGGGTTAACATCTCATTTCAAAAATGTATATCCTGTTTA
Organism: Meleagris gallopavo; assembly: GCF_905368555.1. Lineage (NCBI taxonomy): Eukaryota > Metazoa > Chordata > Aves > Galliformes > Phasianidae > Meleagris > Meleagris gallopavo. Next base: position 106,612,703 of record NC_139404.1, on the reverse strand, counting down.
TTAGATACCGTTGAATAATGAAGGAGAAGTAAAAAAATTATTTGATCAAGGACCAAAAAAAAAAAAACACAAAAAACTGAGAAACAGAAGAACAGCAACTCTTAAGAACCTTGTAAATAAAAAAATAAATAAATAGGGATTTAAAAAAAAATCACTCCTCAAGATACAACACATAAATAAAATTGGTACAGCTGCAGTAGATACCACAGTATGCTACAAGATATTATGTATAACATAACAGCACTCATTTTGACTCAACCATTGACAGATAACTTTCAAAACATACAAAATTCTAGTAAATTTATACATAACCTCAGCCTGCCTGCAATTTCTAAGCATAAAAGACAAAATAATCTAGTTTTTAGGTTCATGTTAGCTGTAATTCCAAGTGTGAACATGGCTTAGAATATAGAGGAAAGATTATGAGAAAAGAAAATATAATTTCTTACTAAAGAGAAAAAGAACCCATTGGCACTCCAGTACACCAGGTTCTTAGGTGACCTTTTTGAAAAGTGTTGAAGACCCCCACGCCATTCACATTCATGCTTACAGGATATTTGAAGATTGACTGACTTCCTTGCAGTTCTGAGATGATAATTGGCTTGACAAAAGTATTGCCCTTAGAAGTAATAATAAAGATATATTTCTGAAAGTCAAGAAAAGCCAACTTTTTCTCCATTGGAGAGCTATCTATAAGACCACAAATGTTTAGAGGTGTTCATTTGTTATAATGTCAGAGAATGATAGCTAAAGAAAGGAAGAGTATCAACCCTACTATATTTGCAGACCCCATTACCTCAAATGTCTTTTCCACTCTCATTTACCATACTTGGCTGTGTTTTCTCAAGAAAAAAACCCACGATATTCCAAATCTCTCAAGCAAGTATTTTAATTGCTTATTTCTTCTGTGGGTCTATTGAAGTTCCAGTTTCTGTGGCTTCCATAACTGGGCATTTCTGGGCCAATCTTCAGCTGTAGTAGTGATGCACTGCTGTAATATGCTATAGAAAAACAGCTTTCCTCTGGTTGGCAGCTATGCACACTGCCTGTCTGATCACTGCATGCAGTTTCATGTGTGATAAAAGAGCATCTCTTATCAAATAAGAGCAGGAGCTTCCCTGGAGAGTCAGTTGCTGTTTGAATCTAATGAAAAGCCCTCTGGCTCTGAGATAGCAGGCAAGCACGTGTCTGTACACCCTCACACATCTACTAACACACATACTGCTCCCAGCATGGCTATTAGAGTAGATGCAGTAGATGCTGTTAGTGTGTTGGTGCTGGCATAGAAGAAGCAGAGCTCTAACTGTAATTAAACACACATTAAGAGCAAGTGTGTTAGGAACCGACTTCAGTGGAATGCGCCATGATGGACTTCAGGTATACTTGGATCCCCATTCCTGGTGGTGTGATTATGGTGCAAAATCCTTGGACAAATCCTTGGAAGAAACTCCGAAGGGGGAGGTGGGGGGGGGAACTGTGCCTGCTTTTGTTTTTGTATCATTTCTTTTTTTTCCCCTGATTATTCTGTCTTCCTTTCTCCCTTCCACAAAAGCTGGTATCTGGACCCAGGAAGGTTAGAGCTTCCCCCATAAAATTCATAGTGTTCTTAATTAATTGATCCTGCATTATGTGCTATCTTGCTCCATGATGTTACTCTAAATATTACCTTCACTCAGAGGCAGAAGGTGGTCAGACCTGTTCCAGGTAGTTGTTTCTGGATTAAAAAGTTGGTAAGAAGCAACCTTCCAAAATGTAAACAGAGATTAACAATAACATATCTTGCTGTGTCTTCCTTCTGATAAATTGTCTTTCAACCCTCCTTCAGTCTGTACACGGGTTGTCCAAGTGAAGCAGCTCCAGTCACTTGAGAAAAAAGTAATGGACTTAGTCACTGATTGTGGAACTGAACTGCCTCTCAGAGAGAGAGACATGACAGCAATCCTCTTACAACCTACTCTCTTCTTTTGAACTGCTCCCTGTACAACTGATACCATGTGTATACATATGCTAACCATGGATAACATCCCTGAGAACTCAAAATGAAAACCCTATTTTACTCTTACCCTCCACATTTAATGAAAGCTTTCACCTACTCTATTTAATAACACTGCTGGATAAACTACTACCTTCTGCAGTTCCTATGACAAATCTTCTCTTAATGAGACTTTTCCAGCTTTACTTTTCCAGCACTTTCTGTGTCACTTATATGTAAACAGAAAAGTTATTGACATTTAATGTCAAAAGAGGGTAGATGAATTTTGTTTTGGCAGTCCAGGGGTGGTCAGAATCAACAGTGACATAAATGTACTTCCATGACTTGATACCTCTAAAATTGACAGATTTTTATTTGGTGTAAAAACAGATTAAGTTTATTTAAATTAACTTCGCTTGCTTAGCAAGGTTTCTAAAGCTATGAATGAAATGTTAACAGTTCCAGATACACATTTATTTAGTACCTCAGTGTTTGCTGTGTGACGCCTTCACCTTGAGAAGTAGGTCCAACTTCTTGTCTGAGGGGAGTTTGTATGAGGAGGGAGTGCAAAGAAAAAAGATGAGAGGGGAAAAAAAAAGCTTATTATCTTTCCCCCTTCTTTTTAAGGAATGGACATAAAAATCATGATCAGACACTTTTTATTTTCTTCTGAACCAAGGATAAGCAATTCTGAATAGTTATTCACCAAGAGATACAGTATTAGAAAATTATGAGAGAGATCTGGAATAAGGAAGCTCGTGCTATCTTGAGAAACGATTCCTGGAGACTGGGATGAGAAGACTTCTAAAGAATTTCTATAGAAGATAATGAACCTTTAACATGAAGGGGAGAATTGAAATTATTTAAAGGTTGCCTGGGAGTCACAAGAAAAGAGATGTCTGCTTAAAATGGACTGCCTGCCTACCTTCATCTCAATAAATGCCATATTTCTTAATTCCATTTTAGAAGCTATATGTAATCTGATAGAAAAGCATTGTGGGGAAAAAAAAACACCTTACTGGAAAACAAGCTTTTAGTAAGGTATATATATTTCTAAAATATGTTCCTATGCAAATAATCCTGTTGGAGGTGTTCATGTTAATCCTGCCTCTTCCTAAATCCATCATTTATTTCAATGTCATTATGGAGACTGAAGTTTTCATCTGATCACCAAAACATCTCCAACAAATCTCATCTGCAAATAAATAGGAATTGTTTCATTCACTTTCCTCTCGAGTATACTTCTTAACTATTTGTATTATGCATTTAATACATTAACCTAAAGCTGTACACTTCAGTTAGACTCACACTTCCCTCCAGCAGGACCGTATTGATCCCTGCTAATACTTTAATGCTAAGTACCAACATTTAAACATAAACAAAACAAAACAAAACAAACAAACAAAAAAAAAAAACCCAGAACCAAACACTTTTTAATAAAATTCTTTATACTTGACAGAAAATACTGTTTGGGAAAGGGTACCTGGTTGTGTCCTGTGTCTTGGACATGGGGTTCACCACAGAAGTTCTACTGCCTCTACCTCCCTTGATGCCTCTTCTCTACGGAGACCATTTATGGAGAGCTTTTTCTCTCCACCTTCACAGAACTCATGGAAGAAAGAAACTGTGATTGCATAACTAACTTCAACTGCAAAAGAAAGAAAAGATAATAGTAGTTATAAACACAAACAAACCCAAGATATGTTTGTGAAGGGAGATTCTGAATCTAGTGAAGCTTTTTCACTGTACTGCTGACATGCTGCAGCATTTGGCTATTAAAATGTATAGAAATTTTCACCTGGCTGCCTCCATGAACTTGATCAGGGCAGGATAAATGTGCACTTCCCACGTGACCAGTCAAATGAAATTGCTTTGCTGCAACATCTGCAGTACAGTCAGCATGCTGTGACTGGAGAATTCACTGTGCTTTGCTCACTAGGGTTCTTCTAAATACTCATCTTACTCTTCAGGAATATAACTCCTTTTCTAGAATATAGTGATATTGAAACCTGTCCAACCACTATTTTTTGTTATGGAAGAAAATAATAGCATTTACATAGAGATTATAGTCTTTTGTCTATGTTGAATTTCTCATCAAAAGTTCATATGTTTCACGAGAGTCTTCTAAGGGTGGCATTGCCCTTTGTACATTTCCAAAGTAAAATTCATCATCCCCAACACTTTTAGAAATGTTTTAAGAGGAACAGCAATCATACTATGTCAAATTCACCTAAATCCAGCTATTCTGATATTTTACAGTGTCTACTCCATTTTTCACTGCCTGATGGCTTTTTTCTGTGGCAAAGCAAAACGAAGTCCTCTGGTCTGATAGCGTATTCTATTACTTTTTTTCTCCTAGCACTGTCATCTTTGAGCATGGGGCTTTGCTGTTCATTTGCTTCTTCAAAACTATTTTGCAGCTATCTTGGATAGAATGTATTTTTGCCCAGTGTACAAATTTGGCACAAAATGGTAAAAATCTCTAGCTGGATTATTTGCATATCTCATCAGAGATAAAGGAATTGAAAACCAAAAACAAATTCAGTGGACTGGAGGTGCCTCTGTATCCCCAATAATCCTTTCTCGTGATCTGGCCAGCAAGCTACCCTTACTTATCTTTGCCTTTCCCCTTATCTCAGATAACAATGATGTGAACAAACTACACTAGAGCTCAGTTCTAATTTTCAAGTCAGTGGTGATGGATTATAATACTTTCTCTGTTTTAATTACTTATTTATTTTCATTAAATGCACGGCCTAAAAGGAAGCTGTAAGAAAGCTCCGGTAGATCTTGGAAACATGAAAATTCCCCCTAGACACAAATACTTTCTCTTGCTATTAAAACAGCCCATTCCTTTCCTAATGAGATCCTCCCACTAGGAGAAAAGCACGAGGTCTGAATGCTGTTTTCTGCCTCTTCAGACCATTGGCACAGCTTTGATTTAAGGACTTGCACTTTAATCACCCATCATGTGTCATTACCCCGACAGGCGGCAGCAGCCGCAAGATACAAGCTCCAATAAATTGCACTGAAAATCACTGAAGCGATCCTTTGTTGATTTTCCTTTACAGCTATTCAATGGCAGATCAGCTGTCATAACAACACAGTGCCTGTGGCAACAGGGTGAAATTAAACGTGAAGTATGTTCAAGGTAGCTGGTAGAAAGCTGGAATATCCCTTTTCTTCTGTAAATTCAAATGCTTTCTACTTCTCTCCCTAGCGCCAAGTCTGTGGCAATTGGCCAAAATGAATGCTTTCTCTTGTAAGATAATTGTCAGATGCACTGCAGTACAAATACTCGAGTGCTTTTGTATGCTAATCTTTGCAATACTGTTATTTAGAAAAGGACAGAGGTAAGGACTTCTCTCTTTAAAAATAAATAAATAAATAATAAAATTGTGTCTAATTGGATTCAAGGCGAAAAAAAAAACAAAAACAAGCAGGCCTTTTTTAATTTCTAGGAGACAGGCTGCACAGCAGTGTTTCTAGCAAGTAAGTGACACATAAATTTCTGTCCAGGTATCTAGCTAGCTGGAAAGCACATATAGGCCCTATTATGTTTTTTGCATTTGTGTCAAGAGTGTCTTTTTCATTGTTTTTTGGGGGGCTTTTGTTTTTTTTTCAGGATAGTTGTCCTTCAGTTTTATATTACCCAAATTTCAGCATTCAGAATGAAGTCTGTGTGGGAGTTATTTTCAAAAATTTTATTTCTATTAAAAATTTCATATTTCATTTTTCTATTTTCGTTTTTCATTCTCTTGAAAAAAATAACCCTGAAATAGCAACTTGTGCAAATGCGTGTCTTAATGCAAGTAGCGTCAAGATAATGTTCTGATGGGTTATTTCTTTTTTGCCTTCAATCCATGTGATAGAGGAATAATGACTAAACACTAACCATACCCTTGAATCAGTAGTGATGTTTACTGGTCTATATAGAGTCAAACAGATTTCAAATGCAGCACATGTATCGGTGCACAGCCTCTTTTTTCTTGAGTAGTTACCATTTAATGCTTATGGTGAATATAGCTCCCTGGATTTCCAAGCTTTTGTTTTATTGAACCAAGTTATTTTCCAGAGTAATGCTTTAAAATACTGATGCTTCTGTGAAAACATTAATTTCAACTTGCAGATAGGGGAGCTTTATGTGTGTGCTGTGTTTAATGTTGACTTCCAATGAAGGAAGTGCATGCATGATATATTGTCAGATATTTTTTATTTGCAATGTCATTCGGAGTTTGGCCCCTATTTCACTAACAAAGATTAGATAAATCTAAATCAGGAGAGCACTGTAAGGCAATAGTGAGATGTAAATTAATTTTGTGGGTATGTACTGTACACATGACTATTTCCACTTCAGAAGAGCTGGCTTTTATAATACTGTTTTTTATCCCTTTCCCTTCCTCTTCACTCACCTGTCTCTACTTCTATCCTGTCATTTCTTTCTCTGTGTATAGTCATGCTAATCTTAAGATACATCTCCTTTATGTTCCAGCAGGACAAAAACTCAGGCTCAAAAAGAACAATATTCTCATCATCATTTTCTCTTCCTTTTCCTTTCTTCTGTCTATTCGCATCTAAACATTTTCTTTTGTAGCAGAGTAGCTTTCTTTTCACAAATACTACCTGCAGAATGATTTTGGTTGTGTTCTTCTTCAAAGTTCATCTGGTGGAAAGGAAGCCAAAGTTCTGCTCATTACAAGAAAAAAATGAAAATGGAATAGTGTCTGACACAATATATTTAAGTATCACCTCCTTACAGCCTTTAAACAGGCAATCTGTAAAGGATGCTGTAACTCTTTTCCTCTTTTTCCCTTGACCTGTTCCAACCTGACGGTTGTTTACCACACTTTGCCAAGGAATAGCTACTTGTTAAGGTCTGTGCATCCCTACTAGCTAAGCCACACCAAGAAAATGTTCAGTTCATCAAGGCATAGCAAGAGCGTACCAGCAAGTTGCATGCCAGACTTTGCTGGGTTTTTGTTGTGGTGGTGGTGGTTTACATTGTTTTTATTTAAAGGAGACTCTTCTTTTTTCTCAGATCATTTGGATTGCTTGATAGTTTTAGACACCACCTGTGTACCTATCCTTCCAGACCTTGCCCTGCCTCACTACCTACGAGTGAGTTGTCTCATCCCTCTCCTACAGATTTGCAGAGTTCATTTCCACTGGGGCCTCCTACTTCTCATGGTCACCACCATTCCACATTCACTTATTCATCTATCCATTTCAGAGCTTTGCATTATTAATCCTATGTGAGTTTAGGATTTGAACAACAAAGAGCATGGAGAATGTCTTAAATCATATTTCTTCTTATATATCAGGTGTTCTTCCGTACTTTGAATGAGATAACCACAATCTTTCTCAGCATAAAATCTGTTTCAAAAGATTATTCTCTGTTTTTGATTACTGCATGCTGCTATGGGACTTGCATCATAACTCTTATAATTTGTTTGGGACTTAGGGCTATTGAAACATTTTCATTCTGTTCCCTAAAAAAGATTGGTGGTTTGCTCCTTTATTAGTATGTGTACTAAAGAATCTATCTTCCATGGTTGAATGTTTATCCATAGCTTTAATTTGAGGTAAAAGTTTATTTTTGCATAAAACTAGGAAAGGAAAAACAGTTGAATTACAACAACAAAAAATTACAACAGATTAATAACATTAAGCTGTAAACTGCATGTGAGTATCGAGCAACAGTGACACCAAATCAGTTACATACATTTCTCTTTACGATTCCTCTATAGGCAATCTCATACATCGTCTTCCACTAGTGAAATTTTAAACTTTTCGTAAAAGAAGAATTTTTATCTCCAAATACAAGAAAATGTCGTTTTATATACTGATTTCTTTTCACTTCAAAAACAGTTTTTTTCCTACTCTTCAAATAGACTTATATGTTAGCTTTGGTCAGAGTTCTCTGTGGAAATCCCACCATAGTACGCAGTATAAATACATATAGATTCTACGATAATCAAATAAAAACAAAAATTTACATCTGTGAGGCATACAAAAGGCACAGAAAATACAAGGTAGGAAGATGAGCTGACTTAAAAACTGAAGGTGTTATATGCAAAGGAATTTAAGGTATTGTTTCCTAGACCCATTCCTGCTGTGCATGTCAGGTACAATCAGAATGAAGGATTTGTAAATGCAAATTTTCTTTCAATAGTCCAAATGTATTTTCCTTGCATGAAACAGGTTGCCTTCACTCTGAATTTTGTTCCTAGCCAGTAAGATTCAACCTCTGCATCAGCATGCATGCTTGCCTCTATATTTTTTCAGATATTTGTTTGGTATATGATACTTGAACGTATCTTAGTCTGTTGTTTTATAGTCTTTGGGGAAGAAAAAAAGAATTGTGGAGAACTGAAAAAAAGTGGCTCCATTTTCAGATAAATCTTATTAGAATTCAGCAGGGTTAAGGAATTAATCGATTAGGTCCGTCAAACCAGGAGCTAATGAATGAATGAGCTTTTACTGTTGTCCTAATTATTTATGATTAATCCAACAAAATCTATATTTTTTTACCTGTTTCCATCAGGCCACAGAATAATGAGCCTTCCGTTCACTTTTCTTTTTCTTCTCCATATTGAGTTATAATATTTGATCATGTGGGAATTATGTTGTGCAGGCAATATATACATCTTGATGAAATTCATTTTGCCTTCTCCAGCATAATTTATTCAATGCTTAATTTCCATCTGGCAATCTCATAGTAGACACTGGAAAAGCTATTTTACGTAACTCTATGGATCTAGCTGAACATATGACCAAGGAAAAAAGAAAAATGGTTCTTCAATGAAAAAATAAAAGCTACAGTTCCAACTATAGCTTTTAATTGCTTGAATAGTATTTTCCACTAAAGTTGCTGTCTTGTGAAATACACAAGACTCGTGCTGACTTTGCAAAAGAGTAAGTCATGGTATCCACAAAGTATTTAGATATTTATCAAAGATGTGCACTGTACACCCTTAGCAGAGCATTGAGATAGAACAGTTTGTGCAGATACCAGAAGGTCCAAGTAGAATTGCCAAGGTGAAATTGTTTTAGCTGTGATGGCTGTAAGGCTTTATCATGACATACTGCTCATGCATGGAGATGTGTTGTCAGGCAGTCCAGCAATGTGCATGGACATGTGGGTACTTGCATAAATACGTTGTTTGAGTTTCAACCCAAAAAAAAGAATACAGAAAGTAACAGAAATACCTAGACACAATCAGATGATATTGGGATTTCATGAACGTACTTAGATTGTTAATCCCATCATTTCTCAGTTTTCAGAGAGATACCTAAAATGACTGATTTTTGACTGATTTGATTTCAAACCGTTACAACAAAATAAAATTATGCATGAACAATTTTAGTAGAAAAAAAGTAAAGAGCTATGACGGAAATATTGCTTTGTCAAACAGAATAATTATTCTTGTCTGTGGTGTTGCTGTTGATTTTTTGATGTTAAGTTTATTCCCTAATACACATTCACCTAAAAATGCACCCTTCTTATTATGTTGCTACAGCTACAATTTGTTCTTAGAGTGGATCCCTGATTTATAAAAATGTTGTGTATACAATGGTTTTTCATATCATCAGTGACATGCTGAAGAATGCTTAGAAAAGCAGATTAATATTTAGCAATTTAAGCATATGTTGCTATGAATTGTTTCTAGGTTTGTTTTCTGTTGGTGTTTTAAAGCTTAACTTAAAATTTTAAGGGCATCAGTGTATGTATCATATGTCATACTTGCAAGGAGTGTATAATCCAGAAATTGTTGTTATCTTTGGAAATTAGTATGTCTATTGACAACAGTAGTCTGGATTTCAGTCAGCATCACAAGTTCTATTAGTTTCAGCTTCTCGTTCTGACATTTTCCCGGATCAGTTAAAATACTTCCCTAAGAATTTGACCTAGCAAAAAGTTAGGTTTCTACTAACTCGTGTGCCATGTTGAGCTACAAGTACCTTAGAAATCATTGCGTTCTTCTCTTTCATCTCTTTGCTCACTAAGGACAAAAATTTTCAAAGGATCAAATCTATTTTCTGAAAATGCACTGATAGTGGCCATGAAATGGGAAAGAGACTCCATTCTCAATAAGAATTTTCCTTCCAAAAAAAGGAATACCTCAGCAGAGCTCTTATGTAAATACATTTTGGTATGTGTGTTCAGAACAGTAGAAAGAATATCTATGAGATGGTTATTTTTACTTTTTTTTTTCTTTCTTTTAATTACTACTCATTGATTTTGGTAATTGCACACATGTACACAGGCTTCTTTTTCTGTGGTCTTATCTTAAAACTGGCTTTTCCAATGAGTGCCCATTACTATAAGTGCTCCGCAAGAAAGCAATGCTCTGCTATTTTTGTCTTACTTTGTAATGCAGCATAACTGTTGCATTTACCACTGGTACATGCTGGCTCTTTGCCATGCACTTAGAGCCATAAACCCATACTTTCAGCAAGGAAAATCTGCTGCTATTAGATTTTGAGTGGTGACTTGCCAAGCTGAAATAAGGAAGACCAGACTTTTTGTAAGTGGTTGCATATTGCTGTTGAAAATGAAATTACCGTTTGCTAAATACCCATCTTTAAGATTTAAATAATACTTAGATGAAGTTCCTTGCTTTTAAGGAAAGTGGGTATGTACTTACATGCTGAGGGAAACCATCATAGGACTGCACAATGATCCAGGATGCCCTCAGGATTTTTTGCTGGCACCATGAAGCATTTCTGTATGTTTCCAGATATATTTCAAGGAATTTGCTAGTAGATAGGCTAATGTGATTAAGGAGTCCTGGTTTTTGTTTGCTTATAGTATCCCTTTTCTTTCTGGATCGACTTTGTTTAGGCATTCCAAAACAAAGAACTCATTGTGTAGAGGTGCTATTGCTCTCTCTTTTTGGTCTTAGAACCTTTAGTGTGGATCTGGAGATCTTCCAAAGCAATGTAGGAGGTATTCAAACAACTGATGAAAGAGTGTACCTGGCGAGGAGTAAGTTCAACAGTACCCACTACATAGCTTCACTAGGATGACTAGGGCTCCTTCTGCTGCAGCCTACTTTTAAACATTGCTTACTACTTGTTTATCTGTTGAAGTATAGATAGCAGAATAAATCTCTTCTCAAAGGAGGGGCTCAAATAAGACATAAAATGAGCTACAGTGGCCTGGTGGCTTGGCCTGTGCTGAGCTGTGGTACCTGTCTCCCTAGCGTAGAAGAGATGCAAAGTAATCAATAATTAAAGTGGCTGAATTTCTTCTGTTTGCTGCGGAGTAACCGTATAAACCTGGGAAGTTACCGCAACTTTACTAATAAACAGTAAATTCTTCAGATGCTACAGATGTGTATCTATGTGCCTGTATACGCATATAGCAATATATATGCATGGTGGCTTCTACAGTTCTCCTTAAGTTTATTAGTTCTTTTCCATATTCAAGACTATTTCTGCTTTTCCTAATTATTGTAATATGTTCTAATAGTGACATTACTTAGCTGTAATGTGTCTCACATGAACACTTTTTCTGGAGCAAAAGTGACTTTTTGCAGCTTAGTTACAATTATTTCCGAAGACAGGGAACTCATGAATGGACAGATGAAACCCGAAGCAATAACTTGCAAAAATTATGCTCCAGCTTCTGTATATGAATGAGCATGCTGTTTGTGTGAAGTATATAGGAGCTTGAAGACAACAGAGATTTAACCCGGAGCCATCCAGGGATACTTTTGAATAGCGCACACGAGTCAGAATGCTTTTAGGGGTTACATCATGTTGCTTGCTGAGGGCAAGCCTTTCTATCCTGACTTGCAAGTATGTTAACCTTTTTCTCATGAAGTGCAATGTAAGCTAACCCTGTGAATTTCATGTCTATGCTGAAATGAGAGGACTTACACTGGAATGGTTATGCATTTCAGCTTTCTTCCTTTTACCTTGCATCAGAATAAATTATTCTCATGCTTTCATGCCCAGAAAAAAAGAATGTTATCATACTACATGAAATGTTATAAAACATCTAAATTTCTGTGTGTCAGGTAGGATCTGTGTACTTTCTCCCATAAATCTAGTGGAGCCCGTTAGATACCTAAGCAGAGCTATGAGACATTGCTGAAGTGATGACACAGGGGAACAGAGGGGAGAATGTGAAACATGTATCCATTTAATATTCATTCAACAAGGTATTAAGTGAGGAGCTTTCAGACCTTTTATGCAAATCATTTAATGGCTTTTATGTGTTGCTCTCTGCATCAAGAAAGGAATGGAGTGTGAAGAACTGTCCTTGAAGAATGGCCATGAGAAAGTCAAAAGCTCATGACTGAGAGTTACAGACTCAGGCAACAAAGGGAGCCTCGTGCTTGGTGTCTATTACAGACCACCAGATCAAGCAGATCCTGTTGATGAAGCCTTCTTCTTCCAGCTGTAGGAGGCATCACAATCACAGGATCTCATCCCACTGGAGGATTTCAAGCACCCTGATATCTTCTGGAAAAGTAGCACAGTGAGATGTAGGCAATACAGGAGATTCTTGGAATGTATCAAGGATAATTTGTCAAGGCAAGCAATAGACAGCCCCACTGGGGGGGATGCAATTCTGGACCTGTTGCTCACCAACATGAGTAAACTGATTGGTGACATCAGGATGGAAGCTGCCTGGGCTGTAGTGTTCATGCTATGGCAGAGTTTATGGTCCTGAGGGATATGGGACAGGCAAAGAGTTAAATCAGGATGTTAAATTTTAGGAAAGCCAACTTCCGGCTCCTCAAGGAATTAATCAACAAAACCTGGGAATCTGTCCTCAAGGGCAAGGGAACAGAGCAGAGCTGGCAGATCTTTAGGGAAGCTTTCCTTAGGACTCAAGAGCTCTCCATCCCCGGGTATAGGAAGTCTGGAAAGAAAGGCAAGAGACTAGCATGGCTGAACCGGGACCTGCTGATTAAACTGAAGAGCAAGAAGAAAATGCATAGGCAGTGAAAACAGGGATAGTTACTCTGGGAGGAGTATAGAGTTCTGGTAGGTTGTGTAGTGACAGGGTCAGGAAGTCCAAGGCTCAGCTGAAACTAGGCTTGGCAAAGAATGAAAAGAAAAATAAGAAAGGCATTCTACAGTTATGTAAACCAGAAAAGAAAAATATAGCCCAGAAAGCCAACTGCATCTTGGGCTACATCCAAAGAAGCGTGGCCAGCAGGGTGAGGGAGGTGATGCTGCCCCTCTGCTCTGCCCTGGTGAGACCTCAGCTGGAGTACTGCATCCAGATAGGGAGTCCTCAGTACAGGAGAGATGTGGACCTGTTGGAGCATGTCCAGAAGGCCACAAAAATGATCCAAGGGATGGAACATCTCTCCTATGAGATCAGGCTGAGAGAGCTGGGGCTGTTCAGCCTGGAGAAGAGAATGCGCTGGGGAGAGCTGAGAGCAGTCTTTCATTATTTAAAGGGGGACTATAAGAAGGAAGGGGATAGGTATTAACAGGGTTTGTTATGATAGGACAAGGGGAAATGGTTTTAAGCTAAAAGAGGGGAGTTTTAGGTTGGCTGTAAGGAAAAAATCTTTTACAGTGAGGGTGGTGGATTGCTGGCACAGGTTGCCCAGAGATGTGATGGATGTCCCATCCCTGGAGACATTTAAGGTCAGGCTGGGCAGGGCTCTGAGCAACCTGATCTAGCTGAATCTCCCTGTTAATTCATTGCAAAGGAGTTGGACTAGATGGCCATTAAGGAGTCCTTCCAACTCTAACGATTCTATGATTCTATTCTATGAAACAGAACAACTAAGGCAGTGATATCTCTTGAAAAACAGTTTTGTCAATTTGGTTTGCAGGAATATATCCAATCACTCCTGTTCTGGAGTGCTTCATGCATCATTGAATTCAGTTCAAAACTTGTCCTTTGGAGGTTATGAGGCCCCCAAAAGCAGAAGCTCTGGCTGTAGTTCTGCATTTCCCTCCTCTCCTATCCCATCCCTGTGGATGACATGACTGATTGATTTACTTAAGGATGATTTCAAGGAGCATCTTTTGAACAGAAATGGAAGCAGGGACAGTAGGATAAACATGGAGTCAGATTTTCCTTTCATATCTGTGCTTAACTATGTGGAGCTGCTATTTTCATCTACTTGGAGAATACAGCGTGATCCAGCCTTCCTCAGCTCTAGCTTCTGCAAACATTTTCTTTTCAAATATTTTCACAAGATTCTGGTCCCATTCCAGTCTCTTTAGACAAATTATAGGCAGTTTTCCTGAGGACTGTGACTGTGGCAGGTTGGCAATTTTGTTCATTCTCAGCTGTTCTTGTGTGGCTATTCCTAAATGCATATATCTGTCTGAAAATATTCTGTATGCCCAAAGATAGCTTTCTGAAAATTCAAATAAAGCAAAATAGTCTCTTCGCTAGCCTGAAGGGAGGGGAGTGAAACATTGGGCTTGAAAACAAATTTGAGGGTATAAATATATCTGTTCTTTCAGTAAGCTGTAAGTGTTGAAAAGGATAATTGAATTGTAGTGAAAGTACAACATAGATTATACTAAAAACATAATATGACTAACATCAGGACATTGGTCATATATATTGGCAAAAATATGATGTCAAAAAATGGATTATATTTTACCTCATCAAGAGGATGTTCATTTTAACAGTGAGGAATAGAAAGAATTAAGGTTTTATAAGAAACCTTTATGTGCCTGAGACCACCTTTAAGACAATTTGCTTCTCTGCAGCATGCAGACATGGATGTAAGCAGTCTGTTTTTCTGTCTTATGGTTTAGGGGAGAAAGGCCCTCTGCAGTGGGTCTGCTATCTACATGTCTTCAGCTTCATTAAGTCATCTATGTATACTGATGAAATATAATTATTTTCTGGATAACACTGGTAGGAGATAGGATGATAAAGGGTTTTTGAGCACTGCTAGGTTCCTATTTCTCTCATTGATCTCTACAAGAACAATTATTATAATGATTCTAATCCAAGCTGCTATAATATAACAGGAATAAATGCTTCTTGGTTAATATGCCTCAATTAATGGGTCACCCAGTATAGCTGCAGCAGGTTGTAAGTAAGTAGCTTTCAGGATGTGAGCCCAAATAATTATAGGTTTTCTTTCCCTTTTTAGATGAAATGGATTCATAAGCCTTATTCAAATGAATCGCTCTCGTAGTCATTAATTATAGTATACACATGTTAATGACATCATTATCAGAAGATAACATAATGTCCCAAGGATCACGTGTCACGGTTGTCTCCTGTGCAAACAATTGTGCTTGATAACACAGCCTGTCACAAAATGTCAAAAGAAACCACATGGTGTCTTGAAATAATTGTGAAATTATCATGTATCACAGCTATGTATGTCATAAACAATACCATCATGACTAAATTTTTCATTAGAGTCTTGAGTGTGGGATACTGAAGGGAAAAAAACAATTAACATTTTGAACATCTGAAATGCAGCACATAATGCAGCAGTGAATTGTTTAAAGCATGCCCTGTGTCTGAATCAAAATACATTAGTAATGAATTGAGGATATGCATAGTAATAGACAATATTAAGTAGGTTTGGAGACTTTTAGTGATTTTATTAAACATAGAAAGGACTATATATATATATGTTTAATATTCTACTGTTTAGGTCTCATTTAATGCCTCGTTTTAGCGTGTATGAGGACTGAATAATAAGATTGTAAAAGTTTTCAGTGTAACTTGTATTCTGCCAAGTGAAATCCTAGCAAAAAATAAATAAATAAAATGTCAGTGACAGAACTCCTCAGGACTTTTGCTGCATCAGAATTTCACCCAAGTGGCTATCATTTCATTCTATAAAACTGTAAGGAATCTCTTACTGCAAAGAGAAGCTGGCGCAATAGCAACCATTTCAAGTCTGTGGCTGGTATGTGGGTTTTCTGGCTGATAGTCACAGGAACAGAGCTTTTGCCATCCAGTCAGCTGGATTAGCGTCATCCCATACCGCTTATCTGCATTCTCCCACAATCCTGAAGGTGTTGAGATCCATCAGTGTTTCTGCAAAGCATGGGCTTATCTTCTGCAGGCTGATCAGCTTCAGCACAGCTTAAGTCTGGCTGCATCCAAACCATTTCCAGAACATCTAGTAGGATGTCACTTGTCTCTTAGTAGACTCTGCAATTCTGCATTTTAGAGGCAGTTCTGGAGATGGGGCATTTACACCTCTCTTGATCTCAGAGGCTCACAGAAGCAGTGTTGTGGCATGGATGAGGAAAATGAGGACTCTACCAGAGGCTAGTCTATGAACAATATAACCAGAATTAGCAAAACTAGCTGTGCTTTGATTTCGTCTCAGTACCTGTTAGGCTCTTCCTATGGTTAGAGGAGCTTCATCCTGTTTGAAAAAGGTTTCTTATTCAGATCGAATGAATTGCACAATGGTGGTGCCTACTTCTCCCTCTATACCTGCATCCTACACCTGTGCTAGTTTTGCCTCTCCACAGCCTAATGCAATAAGAAAGACTGAATTCCTCCTTTATGTTACCTCTTTGTGAGTGGGATCCACTGACAAACAACTTGGTTTTAAAGTTTTTCATGTTATCATCTTCCAGAGATGTTATTTTTTTTAATCCTCAAGACTGTATATTCTCTCTGCTCATAGCAATAATACTGTTGCAGTCACACAGTAATTTGTTGTCAGTAGCAATGCAGAAGTCTTTGTCCCTCCATCTGCTTTCTCTATGCAGAGAGATTATTGTGTATGAAAGACATATATGAGTGAACCAGTCTTGCCAAAGCAAGTCCAAGACAGCTGATATGCAAATGTTTCAGAAAATTTAAACTTGACAAGGGATCCTTCTATTACAATGTACTTTTAAACACTGCTAGCTAGTTATTTTATCTGTTGAAGTACAGTAACAGAATAAATCCCTTTTCTCGAAGGAGGGGGCTCAAATATGCTATCAGGTGAGCAACAATGACCTGATGTCCCTTTTTTTTCTGCACTGAATTTGTTTAGGCATTCCAAAACAAAAAAACTCACTGTGTAGATGTGCTCATGCTCTCCCTTCTTTGTCTTAAAGCAACAGTTTGGTCTCTGAAGCAACAGTTTAGTTTGCATCTATATATTCTATGGTTCTAGGTAATTCCAAATAAGGAAGAGAAAATTATTTTACAGACTGCTTTTGAATTATGTATTTTCTTACCAGGAGTAATGACATGGCAGCTCTTGACATGACTTTTTTTTGCACTTCTTGAAATGTTTCAATAAAATTAAAATAAAAATTCAGATTCCTCTCTGGCTTTCCCTGAATTGGAGTACCAAATGTTCCAATGTTTCTACTAAGCTAATTCTTCAAGTTTAGTCCAGCAGTTGCAAGCAAGCTCAGCCCTGGTACATACAGTAAATTACCACTGACCCTTTTTTCACCTCTTTGCCTCTAAGTCTCATTCACTACAAGGGATGTCATCTAATTAAGAGCACAACAGGGGCCTGCTCAGAAAGGAACATAGACTTAGGGGGAAAAACATTGTATAACATTACTGGGATTTATTCTGGCAAAATTTGAGGCAAGGAACATGAGCTCTGGATAGTGAAGTGTAAGAAATCAGTGAGATTTACAAGACTGGTAGGGCTGACAGTAGAAACTGGAGGAGTTGCTTGAGCTGCCAACAACTTTACAAGCTTGTGGAAAGAAAATCAAAGGATTATTATTTGTCAGTAGCAGCATTAAAAATGTGTTTAGCTGACATGGGGCTGAGAAGATTTTGACTTTCTTAAGTACTTCAGAAATTACTGCATCTTTATTTTTTTCCATAATTCACTAGAGTTCAGCTCCCTAATGAGCTCTTCATTGTAGGACTGGCTCTGGGCGCTTGGTCTCTTATATAGAACAACTGAGTCAACTATGCAACATAAATACGGGAACATTTCAGAAGTTTCCAAATTATCCTTGGAAAGACTTTGTTTAATATATTTGGATTTCTTTTCAGCTTATGTAACTACCTCTAGAGATAGCAAATGTGCCCCGTGTTATCTGTAGATACACTTCATTTTCTAGACAATTAGGGCATATTTTTAGAAAGTCTTCAGGAGTGTTAAGCAATTTTGTATAATAACTTGAATAGCTAGAAGTAAAGAAAGAAACATAGAAATGTCAAAGAATGTGGGAAGTCATCCTTTAGTAAACTGTAATTCTACCCTAGAAAATGAAATATAATGAAAATATCCCTTCTGGCATTCAGCAAGCCTAGCTAAAAGACAAGGTTGTTTATTTGTTTTATTTTTTGAAGTTTTTCACTGCATTTTCTAACCAAGTGAGTAGCCAAAAGCAAGGCAGGAATAGGAAAAGTTACGTAGTTCTCTAACTGCATACCCTGATTGCTGTGTACTTCCTGTACTAGTGAGATTGTGTCTTGTGAGAAAGCAATGATGGTGTAATTAAAGTTTGTATCATCAAACACAACCACAACACAGTAGTAGACTGTAAGTTTCAGTTCTTCTGTATGTGCTTGAACTGGCCATTTAAAATAAGTTTATTTCATAATCCGTACCAGATGAATCCAGAGAGGATTCCTTATTTTTCCACTTATACTTTACTTCTTATATATTTTATACAATTTTTTTCAAAGAACAAGTGGATTTTCTATCCATTAACAGAGAGCAGTGAACTGCAAGTGACTCTCAAGATAAAATCTCAGAATGTTTTGATGGGATGTTAGTAATCTGATAAATCCCTTTTAACAAGGGATTTAACCAGAAAAAATACTGGGTTTGAGTAGTTATTTGCAAATGAGTAGTAGCATGGGTATTCAACATTAGATTGAGCCCTTTCCAACAATCATGCCGTCTGTTCTTAGCAAGAAACCTAGAAGCAATCTGTGGAGAAAGTAATTAAAGTAGAAGCTGAACAGAAATTACTGAAAAGTAGTTCATGGTAGAAAAGTGATTTTTGCCCCTGATTCCACAATACCACAACTTTGAACATTATATTTTATTTCACAGAACAAATTTTTCAGTTCCTTATTGAACAAATGAAAAAGTCAGAAATGTATTTTGGGAAAGTTAAGAACTGTAATACACATTTTTACTGATTTCACTGTGTTGTATAACCTCTAACTAAATCTCATTTGTTGAAAATACCAGTAGTAGATCAAGCAGCAGTACAGAGTCATGAAACAAATGGTACCATTTCTGTGTTTATGTCATAGCAGTCTTTATAAGACTTTATAAGACAAGCAACTCTATTGTTTACTATGTGTTTCCACAATTAAAAAAAAAGTTGAAGTGCTTAAGCCACTTCATCGGCCTTATATCTTATCAGTCAGGTTATGAAAGGAGTTGTATAGCCTGTGGAGGTGATAATGGAAAGCAGTGCCTTTTGCCTGTTTGAATTCTCTCTATATTCATGGTGAGTGAATTAGCATGACTGTTCAGCAAGTGTAGAAATCCAGTTTCATAGCAGAGATAGATAAGCAAGAAGGGAAGCTTGCACAGCAGCTGATGGCTGTTGCCCTTTTTAATGAACAAAATAAGCAGAAAATCTGTATGTCATAGACAAATGATAGCAGTTGCTTGCTAAAAATTACTTCAGTGATTTCTTTAATTTTAAATATGTTTTTGAACATAAAATGGTAGATATTTGCACAGAGAATTAAAAGAAAGGCTCAGAAACATTTACAAAGTTTGATCAATTGACTCAACACCAGCAGATTTCATTTGTAAATTGATGCCCAAGAACCAGGCACTGGTGGACCCGACTAGCCATGCCTAACCATGAATCTTCCTAAAGAAGGTGGTAATAATGACTGAATCGGGAGCTGTGGAGTTCAGAGATTGATGCCACTCATAGTGTCAATCCAGACTCAGGGATCTCACAGCAGGATAGAATTTTCATTTCAACCTGGGTTTTCTCCATTTCCAGATTATCTCTTATAGAGCCAAGGAGAGGTAGAGCACTGTGCTATAGTCAGGGACGTAAGAAAAACTTTTCTTTCCATGTAGTCATAAAAAGCAAGAGAATATCCCAAGAATGTGATTAGATGCAGTTTTCAAAGCCTCACTTGGCTAGTGTCACATCTTGATATCCTTACAACCAACTTATAGTTGGTATTTCTCAGTGTCTGCTATGG
Organism: Meleagris gallopavo; assembly: GCF_905368555.1. NCBI lineage: Eukaryota > Metazoa > Chordata > Aves > Galliformes > Phasianidae > Meleagris > Meleagris gallopavo. The sequence goes on along the minus strand of NC_139404.1, from coordinate 106,592,658 downwards.
GAAATATTTTGTTTTGCATGTATAATCAAATACTACTTGAATTACCTGAAGATAATTAACTAACAGTTTTTGTCTGCCTTGTTTCACTTTGTTTATGATATTGACTTTGTCCAAGTTTACATAAATGGTTTGTCATGCTAGTAAAACACAGAAAGGGGAGGGAGATACTGAGGCATTTTGATTCAAGGTTATATCCTGAAATAGGCTTGACTATACTGCTTACTCTGCCTGTTTGTAGTCTCTTTTTTCTTTTATTATAAACAACTGAATACTGAGCTAGCAAACCATTTCAGCAGTTTCTCCAGAGAGCACGCTGTTTTGGATTGAAGAAATCATCTCTTTTCTGACAGATATATTATCATATATCGTGTGGATATCATATACCCAAAGTACCAACAGAACTGGTTCCAAAAGCATTCCTTCTGACTTACAAAAAATTCTAAAATGTGTCATAGAATAAACAAGACCCCTATAAGACCTGAAGGAAGACCTCCCTCTGTATGTGACTAATAAGGTTGTTATATGTTGTATAGTCTCGTGATATTCCATTGTATATGGAATTTTCCTTTTATAAAGGAATATAATATAAAAATAAAAAAATAAAAACAAAAAACAGAAACTTGGTGTTTCTACACTTGGTTGTTCTGTACCAGCACTTAAAAAACTCTTGGATATCCTAGAGCTAAACTCTTTGTGAAGATATTTTAATAATTTACATAACAAGATTAGATCTAGGTATTGACAGTATGTATGTATTTTATGGACGTGATTCAAATAGAAATCTATTTCTGTTTTAAACAGGAATCAGAATCTGGTTAAAATATATGTATATATATTTATGTTGACCATGTAACCAGCTGCTTCATTTATTATATTCAATTTTCATTGCGTAGAATGTGAATCTGTGCTTAGCATCATTACTTCTTTCTTATTTTGCATTATCACCACTGCCAATTTGGCTTCTGCTGTATGTGAAAGAGGGAACAGAAGATCCTATTCATCTGAAATATGATGTAAAGAAAAAAATAAACCAAGTCCCTTACTACATTTGTGCTGTCAGAAGATACTGTGGAGGCAAGTGACCTGCAGCCCCCCCATGCCATGTGCTTTGTTCAGGAGGCAGATGGCTATAATTTACTCCTGCCTGAAACACTAGAATTTATTATGCCTTCCCTTGGCCAAAGGATAAACATGGTCTTCAGAGAAATAGAACCTTTTTTTTTCTTTTTTAAGACTGTATTGAAAAGAGAAGTCCATAGGGCAGCTGAAGGTCAAGGGAAAGAGTCAAAGATTGTTGCTTTTTCTTCATTTCCGGGTAATCAAAGTAACTCTCTGTTTTTGACTCCATGAAAAACAATCTGTAGCTCATACATAGATGGATGTAAACACAAACACACACAAACCCCTTGACCCCAGTTACACAGAAGTACACTAGTCATACAGCAAGATAGTGTCGATATTGGGAATAGCAGCATAAAATTAGGCTTCAAAAATCCTTTGCACCTGTTCTTTGATTCACAGCTGGATGAGCAAATTGGTCCCTCTGAATAAGCCAGAATAACCATAACCCTAGTTCAAATTAGAGTCTAAGACATTTGGGTACTGAAGCCAACTTGTCAGCTGCTGCCTTTGTCTGGAAGCTTTAATAATTGTTCAGTCTCGAAATCATCAGTGTAAAGACAGCCTTTAGGTTTCAAAAATATTTTGAAGCACAAAAATTTCTGCAAGTGGGGTCCTAACTTTAGAGTTAATTGAAACAAGTGAGATTTTACCTTTCTGATGTTCTGCTGTTTATGGGTACATATGACTGCTTGTTTATGGGTACATGTATCTCACAGAAGTACTATATTGTATATATTTACGCTATGAATACTGTGTTTATTTAAGCTCTCATAGGTCTTCAGTACTAGCAATTCCTTCTTTCCATAAGATATGTATTTTAAAAAAATCTTTAAGCAAGTTATCCATCATCTTATTCCTGGACTGTGCTGCCTTTAAGGTGATTTCCCTTTCTACTAAAATCTTTCTTCTTTTTTTGACCAGCTGAAGAGATCTGTTTTCTGTGTAGAAACTTCCAGCCAGTTGAGAAGCCAAAACAGGAAAAAAGACCTCACAGCGAAATATAAAAGATAGACTAGATTGTGAATCAAGTTTATGAAGTTTTTTTAAGCAACAAGTGGAGCTAATAGTCAGTATGTGGTTTGACCATTCACAGGTCATTCCCTGATGATCTCTGTGACAGCGAGCAAACATTGGAATTTTAACTGGAAAAAACAGATTAATATCCATTAAAATAAGTGCCTTCAGATCTTTCTATTAGTTTCTTCTTCTCCCCAGTTGAACCTCCTTTCCCATCTTTCCTAAAAAGAGCAGCATTTATTGGCATCCTAAGTAACCACCTGAAGTGAGGTTAAGATGAACGAAACTGCATAGTTCTGTGAACATACTCTAACTCCAAACATATATGAATAATTTTGTGTGTATACACAATGCCATAACATCTTTCTGATGGTATTAACATGCAGTATATATATTTATTTGTATTTATATTTTATGTTAATGTATTTATGTAACAAATGCCTACCTTCATATATATAGAGAGTACCTTGCTGATTTTAATATCTTTGAGTTTTGTTCCTATCATTAGAGTATTGGATGCTATTAGGATATCTGCAGCTATCCAGTCAATAAAAATACAGTTCTTCTGGGAGGTCAGGCAAGACTAGTTCTACCAGAGCTCACTTTCTTATACATTAGCAGATAGTATTTCATGCCTTTTTAGTTCAGAACGGTGCTGTTATAGATCCAAGTCACCGTGCTTACTTGCATGAATGAACAATGAATGAAAACCATTAATGTCCCAGCATGCACTGCTCACCAATACTCACTTTTGTTGTAGCCAGAGTTTCTTAGCATGTTTCTGCTTCATTTAAACCCATAAATACCTCAATTAATGCTTGCTTCTCTTTCATTAAGAGGGACATTTACACATGTCACTTCACAGCCTCCAAAACCTAAAAGGCTCCTGAGAATTACATACAATATATCCTAATCAAAGCTCATGTTTTCCAGTGATACTGTGCCTTAAAACAAACAAACAAAAAAAACCTCTACAAAATAAAACAATAAAAAAACCTCAACAACAAAAATTGACCTCTAAACTGTTATTTTTCATGAAAGAGCACAAATAGAAGGTTTAGAGAGTAACAAATTCTAATAAAATGAACACTCCCCTGTGTCATTCTGCAGTCTGTTTTTTACTGATTTGTGTTTAAGAAGTCTCAAAAAACAAGACCACTGTACTTTACAATTGCAGTAGCAATAACCCTCTCATTAACATTAAAACTTGAAGCTGTCTTGATGTCAGACTGAATTCAATTTAAGATCAAAGCAATGGAGTATGTATCTAGAATTATATATTGCTAGTTTTAACCATTCTAACAGTCCTTCTCTTTACAATTTGACTTTTATACAGGGTGAAGAAAGACAGTAATTGATCTGGAACAGAAAGTTACCCTAGAAATACATACTTAATGGATGCATATTTCTAATATAAATTTTTAGGCATCCAAACTTCAGCAGTGATTATGGTGATAAGACTGTCCATTAATTTATTGAGAAAGGAGGTAGTCTTAGTCTAAATTTTCATAAATAATAATTATATGCATTTTCAAGTATTTATATTTTTTATAAATATTTGATCACTTATTTTACTTGACAATTAGACAACCTCCGAGAATACTGATTTTCCAGTGCTTCATGTGGATTACAGTAATTTGTCACAAATTTCCAGAGGCTTTTACTATAACTGACTGCAGGGAACAAAGCTGTCAGCTTATCATTTTCCATTTTCTTTCTCTTGGTTTTTAGGAAGTACAGATAGACAAAATGGGAATTGAAGCTGCATGACAATGAAAAAGAAAGTCGCATTCATTTTGATACCATGTCAGAGTCAAAGGAAAGACCAAAAAATATAAGCAGCTGCTGGTCTCATGAGTATTATTTGCAGGCAGCAGTTTGCACTGTACAAACATAAAACTAATGCAAGCAAAGACCTCAGGAAGAGGGAAGAATTGCCTCTGCGGTTTGAGAGAAAAGGCCTTTTTATTTTATTAATGTGTCTTTTGGTTAAAATTCATAGTTGTCATGCAAAATAAATCAACTTCTTTTTCTATAATATGACCTGAAACTGCTTCTGAGTGAATAAGATATGAACCCTAAATGTTCACAGCCTTTACCCTGACATATTCAATCAGATTGTGAGGCGCCGGTGAAGCTGCCAAGTACTTGGGACATAATTGTCATTCTTATTAAAGCTTAGAATCAAACAAGGCCTGTTCCAGCTTCGAAATGCTAGAACAGGCTTCAAAGTGTTTGAATAATACTTATAATCAAAGTAACTTTGTTTGTATCAGTGGAATAGCTTGCTGAAATCATCTGTTAAAGTGAATAGAAGCCTTATTCATTCCCACTTGGTGATATATCCTTTCAGAATGTTTTTCAAGATTACCTTGTAGAGATATTTAATGTTCTGATAATGGAGTTTTTACACACTGCTGAATCTCATGTTTAGATATGGGATTTGTAATACCAACTAAGATAGCTGGGACATGGGCTGGTCATACTCATGTTTGCTTTTTCTTTATTATTTACATGTCCTAATTCACTAAATATAAAGCTGCGGTTTCTATGGAGCCCAGTCTCTTTTTCATAGCAAGTACTATGCAGTTTTTCATACTGCATTTTCAAAAATTTTGTTGCTGAACTGTTAATGAAACTCTTGCCTATTTTCCAGAAATCTGTTCAGGTAAAAGTTGCTAATGAAAAACCAGTAGTACTCCTATTAGGGCAGCTTGGGAGTAAAAAGTCATTTCATTTGGTATACTTTATTAAAAATAAATAAATAGAAATATGTTCATCAACAAATTATCTGAATTTATGTAATGTATTTTGTAGACTCCTGAAACTAACACTGAATAAATAATTCAGCCTGTCACATTAATTCATCATTTTTTTCTCTTTCTACTAAAAATTCTCAGGTTTATATGTTTGAAACAATTTCTCCTAGTTTGAAACTTCAGCTGTAATTAATTTCAAAGGATATGCTATTTGGTTTTGAAATGTACCATACTGATTATCTAGTAACTGGTTGACTTAGCTAAGTAATATTTCTATTTGAGAATTGTATTGCTTACAACAAATTCATTACTAATTCTAGGCAATAGAATAAAATACGCATTCAAAATTCACTTTCATGAAATATTTAGATATTTGAGATCGAATTTTTTTTTAATTTTTCTCCTAAAATAATATGTCTCTGAGAAGTTTCACAATAAAGGAACATGACTGGGTCACAAACATGAAATTCATGTTTAAATTTACTGATTATTGAAAGAAGGCACATTTTTATTATTTGCTAATTTCCAATATTTCATTAATTAAAACAGAAGGAAGTAAGTTAACGGTGCACTCATTATTTTTGTGAAATTAATTTACATTCAAAAAATTGGATGCTTACTTTTGTGTTAACATTCTTTTACCCTTTGGGACATGCGGTGTTCTTTCATTTTGAGGATGAGGATGAGGGCTAAGAGCAATATTTTCAACTGCTAGGGAAGTCACAGTTTTGCCAAGAAACGGTGTGCTTTAAGTACCATTAGGTGCCATTAAAATCCATTAAGTACCCACTGATTTAAAATTTTCTGCTAGTTTCAGTGTACCATTTGAATTCTGGAGAGATGCTATTTAAGTAAGCAAAAATGTCACAACAGAAAAAGAAAGGTGAAGTCAAGAATTCAAGTTATTTGCTAATTGACTTGAAGAAGTCTACTATATTTGAAAATAAGATAATCAATAGAAAACAATTAATTATAGTGTGAGAACTTGACCCTTCTAAATGTAAGTAATTTATTTTTATGAACTGTCTTTACCCAAGCAAAAATAGGTCAGGGAAGAAGGAATTTTTGGTGTGTCATGGACAGAAGCATATTCTCACTGTATTAGACCAGCATGCTAAATTTGACTTAAATATTAAATTGTAATTGAAATTCTGTTTTTTCAATACAATTCAATTCAACTTTAGAGCAGCTTTCTATTACCCAAATTCCTATTCTCATCCATGATGCTATTTTTACCTGAGGTTGTTAAATCATTAGAGACCATGGTTCTCTATCTCTAGGTGTATGAGAAAAACAGATGGAGTTCATCATCCATCATTAGAGCACATCTCTGCAACTGAGCAAGGCATTGCAGGTTCCTGAACAATTAGTGTAAAGGGCACTTTTGAGGACACAGTTCGCCTGGTTAGATGAATAGATGCTATAGAAATCTTTCTTTCTGTTGAGTAATCTTTGATGGCTAGATTGGCGAAGATGCTTGCAAGATGGATCCCACCACAGTGGTAAGCATTTCCACTCTGTGGAGCTGGGAGCAGGGCTACTCTATGGATGGGTGCTGTCAGACCTCAGATTGGCCATTTCAGGCATGCTCCAGTGAAGAAGTAAAGTTCTGTGGGAGCTATGCTCAGTCAGGGCAGAAACTCCTAGCTAAAACTAGGAGAAGTGAAGGATCAGATTTGATATTGGAAAAAAATTCTTCACTGCGAGAGTGATTGGGCACTGGAACAGGTTTACCAGGGCAGTTGTCCCCATGTCTGTCAGAGTTTAAGAAGTGTTTGGACAGTGCTCTCAGACAAAGAGTTTGATTTTTGGATGGTCCTCTATGGAGTCAGGAGTTGGACTCCATGATCCTTGTGGATCACTTCCAACATGGATTATCCTATGATTCTATTGTTCTGTGGAGATTTGGTGAGGCATGTTAATGTGCCAGGAATTGCATCATGGGCAACAGCCAGGACATGTCAGTTATCAAGCACACTCAAAGACTAACTGTTCAGTTATGTCCATATCCATGCCCCTTTTTTCCTCTGCTGCTTCCCTTCCATTCTCAAGAGCATATTTAATCTTGATTAATGTTTGGATAAGGGCAGCAATCTAACATTTAAAACAGCTCAAAACACATTGTACAGTGTTGCATGACATCTCCCATCAGTTGTGTTGTTGTATGTGTGGTCTCCTCACCATAACAAAGTTTCTAGAAAAATTATCTTTTGGAAACTACAGATCGCAGTAGTTCTTAAACATGTAGAGAACTTCATTTTGGCCATAGAATCATTTAAGGATGATGCTTGAAAATTTATTGTTTAACTACAAATTGAAAGTCTTGTCAAGATAATTGTTTTCGTTTTTATTTGCACTCATTTACCAGTTCCTGGTAAAACATTCAGCAACGGCAGAAAATAAAAAGGCAACTAAAGGAATTTTTACTGAATCTCAGTTCAGATTTTATTTCATTTTAGAGTTAAATAAGAGGTTTTCATTTTGTATAAAACACATTCATGTGTATTATGAGTAATATCCACTCCTGAATTTTGCACTTTGTTTTTTAATAATGAAGTAGTTAATAGTGTGAAACAATTAAGTTACTCCCCACAAAGTTGACACAAAGAAGGGGAAGATAATGGGTTCAACTGGGAAAATGAGTAGACAATTCAGCTTTCCATATGGAAGGTCATATTTAAATAAAGAGATCTCCTAGATTAATGCTGCTGTCATTGAAATGGAAATCACTATAGTCTGTAGACTGTGTATTCTAGTTTGTCCAATAGGCCACCTTTATTATTGGCCAGTTCCACCTGGCATGCTTCAGCTTCAGAGAAAGATGAGGAGAATTCTAGAGGAAAGAGACTTGGATTAATTTGCCTGATTGGAAAATCTACTCCAAAACTCTGGAACATGATACTTGCACACACATGGCAACATTATCGTTCCTTCCAAAATTCTCTTACATAAATGCATGTCAATATACGTGTGTGTGTTTGAAAGAATATGAGAGGATCCACATTTAGATGCCACATTTTATGACATCTAAATAATCTCAATATACTTCTAAATGCATTCACTCAAATTCTTTTTAAGACATCCCAGGAGAATATCTCATACATATATACCATAGATTCAATTTGCTTGTTTACAGTTTTCTAAATTATTTTGACAGTATAGAGTCAGTATATTTAACTCAGTTATTTGCATTAGTAATTTGATAAAAGATAATTGGAGGATGAAGAAATACATTGCCTAAAATATCTTTGGGAACATGGCTTTGTTACCAGAAGTCTTTTGACATAGAGGAAGATAAAAAAGAAGAGCTTATGATTTAGGACCATTGGAGATAAATTGCGAAGAGTGAAAAATTAGCTTTTGAGGAAGGGAAAATATTTAGCTGTGAGGCATTGCTATGGTAATAAGGAATCAGTGTGGAAGATTATGTGACAGGAAAGGAAGGATAAGTAGGGATAAAGCTGAATCTGAAGAATGAAGTCATCTTTCTTTATGCATTTTTATGCTGTTCTTATTAAGAAAGTTAGATGAAAAAGAAATTGAGCTTCGCTAGACAGCCTCTTTTTCAGAAAGGAAGCAAGATGGTCATTTCATTTGGTACTGTTACCCATGAGGGGACACTTGGTAGACACTTATATAGGAGAGTGGTATGTGGAGAAGTCTCTGAGATAGACTCCTCAAGGTCCATGGGATTTAAATTCAATTCCTGCATCCCATTTTTTTTTGGTGAGGCACACAATGTGATAATACCTGAGAAGAAGGAGGAAGGTAAATCTGCCAGTGTAAGGCTCACCTGCTCAAAATGTTGAGACCTCCTGCCACGAGCCATGGGCACCCTAAGTGCTCAGGCGCCTTGTAGGGAGAAATGTTCAGAGTACATGCTCCCTTCATCACTAGAGGGCAATGGGAAGTTTGGAGTAGTAGATAAGTAGAGAGATACTGATGGGAAAGAAGACTACAAAATATGTGATTTAGGGCACTTGGGATGTTGGAAAGATTTCGTTAGGGAAGGAAAATGAGACTGAAGAAAGAAAATGTGCCTGTGGAGAGCCGTGTGGGAACATGAAGAGGTTGCAATAGGAAGAGGACAGGGAGAACTGAAGGGAACATGAATTTATTCCACTGAGGGAAAATGAGAGAGATGTGCAAAAGTGCTGTGAATTACGAAGTAAGGGACATGTTGGAAGCCTGAGAGATTATGGAAGAATGAAATGGAGTGACAAAAACTAATGATGGTAATGTGGATTCTTTAATAACCTGCCACTCATCTGAATTGGGTCTCTTACTGCATAAGGGAATATATTGGTCTAGTTTAAGTGTTGCAGATGAAGACAGATATATTCAAGTGCACATACCTATGTAAATGGGGCCCACAAATCAACAGCTATTGAGATTTAGTTGTTTCTTTGTTCAGACACAAAAAGATGATGGCCCCAAAAAGTACCTTTCTGATAGCCTTGTTGTGAGTATCAGTATCTGGAAAGAATTCAGGTAAAGCTGAAGCTATTTCCATTATCTAGAAGATGGTATCAGACTTGTCCCAATTTTCTGTTCTGATCATTCATCATTTCTTCTCTTCTGATGCTTTTCTTTGACGAAGCTAATTGGTATATAATAGCAACATAGTCAAACAAGACATGCATTGTCACTAATTTACATCACTGCCTAAAGAGCCTGATGTCTTTCACAAGACTTTCCTAAGTATTTTTCCTGTAATTAGATCCCACTCATAATTCTAACCCACAGCTCTGCAACCCTGATAATTTTTAAATCAGTTTATTATGGTTCAGGAGTCCTTTGTACAGAAATGGCTGCATCCTGACATATTGTCACATTCAAGCATCAATAGCTCTGACATGTGAAAAGGTCATGCCACCAAATATTAACATTTTAAAATAGAAATTATAGTAATCCATTTAAATACAGATTTTTTTTTAATTTTTATTATTTTTTTTCTGTCTGGTAGTAATAGAAGCAATTTATGCAGAAGGAAGAACAGAGAAGGTCTCAGACCAGCTTCTCTGCCAGTGTTATCTTCTTAAAATTGATACCCAGAGAAGTTCAGATGGAGTAGGTTGTGATGAGGAGAGGCAAGTGTTCATGCATAAAAAAGAGTATACATAGCATAAAAATGAGTATCATAGAGCTAAAGGCACCTCCGGAGTGCAAGACCTTAGCAAACGGACTTTTATGTTCACCTCAAATACTTCGAAAGGAGTGGACTGATACATTTATGGAAGAGCAGGTCTGAATGTTATCAAGGGCTTTCTAGATTCTCCTAAGCAGATAAATGATCATAACTAAAAGACAGACTTCTGGACTTTTTTTTTCCTTCACACAAATGCCTAACTGCTATTTATTGGTAGACAAATTATATGGTAAGAAAAAGACAATTGAGGACATCAAAGAGTCCATCTTGTTTTAAAAAATGAATTATCATTCCAAAATATGAAAATACTTAGATTTTAAGTCTTTTCCTGTTAGGCAAGAGAGTACTTTAAAACTTAAAAAATTACAGATTCCTGAATGGTTAATGAGATTGACGATTATGTCTCAACTGTTCTGCAGATTCTACAACTAACTTTCAGATGTATTAAGCACAAAACAAAATAGGTTTGTTTTCAGTTTAATTATACTTGCAGTTCAGTACAGTTTAGTTATGTGCTTAGCAGACACATGGACTGTAAGTCCTTTGGTGCGGTCTCTCTTTTCATTTTGTACATCTCCTTGTTTAATGGAGCCCTCATTTTGATAGGCCATTACTGTCATACGCAAGAATAGAGCATATATCTGTCAGCAAATAAAACAAGTAGATGTACTTTCTATTAGCTTTGTGCACATTTGTGATGGATGTATAATAATATGACTGCCTCTCCAGAAGGAATAAGAAATTTATATCGGTTCTTTATTGGCCCTATTTCTGAATGCTTATTATTTACAATAGTTTTATGTGCTGTGCATATTTTAATCATAGTACAAATTGTCCTGTGGGCAGCAAAATTAATGGAGGCAGGTTTTGTTTATATCTTCATCTTCTGTCTCTAGCCACACTGGCCAATCCCAGGTCCTCTCTGCTAAGTTCCCTTTGAAGCTCTTCTTCATTCTTAAGAATTTCTCATGTAGAAGTAAAATTAAAATCCTTTCTCACATTTTCAACCATCTGGTCAAATATGAACAGACTGAATGAGACCAGAATGGAAGACCAACACTGTGTCAGGATATCTTACTGAAACACCATCTTTGTTGCTTTGTCTGATTTTAGTTCCGGCTATGATAACCTCCTATCCAAACACAACCCTGGCAACACAAGGTCAAAAGAAGGAGATGAGCTGCACAGCACATGGAGAGAAACCCATCATAGTCCGCTGGGAGAAAGAGGACCGAATCATTAACCCTGAAATGTCCCGTTACCTTGTTTCCACCAAGGAAGTTGGAGACGAAGTGATCTCTACTCTACAGGTAAGCAAATAAAGTGACCCGTGACTCATTTACATGTGTGAGATTGTTGGCTGGTTTGATTCTGATGGGAATGCACAGCTACTTCTGTCCTAGAAGGACAGAGCCCCATCTATGGCACAGCCTTGAAGAGCTAGGCCACCAAGAGGAGGTAGAAGAAAAGTCTGCATCCCACCTCCTGGGAAAATCACTCCCCATCTCCATCTTCTCATGCTCCAGAGCCAATAAGAGAACAAGCCTGACTCACAGCCCCTACCATCCTTTGTCTCAGAAAGCAACTCAGCTAATGCCTCGGCTTGTCCTTCCTAAGAGCAGCATGGCTCAATTTTGACTACACTGCCAATAAGCGTTAAATGATTATCTGACAGCTAGTCCAATGTGCATCAGGCTTATCTTCACCAAAATCATTAAGCTGTTCTGATATGAAAATGCTGTCTTCTAAAGTACTTCTTTTTTCTCCCTCTCTTTCATTTTGTGGGGCTTGTGAGCTTCCATTTTACAAAGTCAGGTTAGTCATCAGATTCAAAATGAGATAGAAGGAAAAGACACATGATAAGTAAGTAGTAAGTAATCTATCTACAACTATCAACAACCAGTAGTATTTGATACTCATCATGCACAGTAGCAGAAATGACCAAGCCACCTAGCAAATGGTCATAATCTGCATCTTCACTTCTGCTTTTCTCACAGGCAGATCTTTGGTGATGTGGCAAGCATGCATCTTGCTTGAGACTGATAAATCTGTATGTGGGGCTCTATGAACTACTAAGTGGTTGATGTAGGTTACTTTGAGGAACTGCATGAGTAGTACTGCTGATCTATGGACTTAACCTCCCCCCTAAGTGCTGTAGATGCAAAGGAAACTCTTGCTGTTCTGGTGTCACTTAAATGGGTGGGGTTATGATGTTGCCCTCACTTTACCAGGATACAACTTTTTCCGCTCAAATTTGAACTTTGCCAGCACAAACAAGTTTCCAGTCCATTGCTTTATATTTTTACATGTGCTTTAGAAAATGAAAAATAAATTGCTAATATATATATGTTCTTGGTCAAGTATCTTGATTTCCATTTGTCAGCCATATTCTATTTTCACAAAAATAATTCTCTAGCTTTCTGATGGTTCCATCTATATTCTGTTTTAACTCTTAAGATGTATCTATTTCTTTGCTAGTCAAAAATTGTGTTGGATGACATCCAGTAAAATTTTCTCTCTGTGAGAGAGCTCTGTCGTGGATTTTTATGAGGGAGGATAAGAGTGAACTTGTATATACTAATATAATTGAACTGTGCTTACTATTTAATTACAGAATAGACCTATAGACATCTCTGCCTTCATTCCATATTTACTGTAATAGGATAGTGCCTTGTTGCAAAGCAGTATTTATTTTGAGAAGGCTGGAGACCTGGTTGGTGAATTCTCTTCTGAACCAGTTGTACGTAGTTGTGGCATCCTACGTCCTTATCTTTGTTACATACAAAAAAACTTTGAATTTTGAGAGAGAAAATGCTCTGGAATAAGAAAATGCTAGGATTAAGATTGTCTTCGAAGCCTTTAATTCGGTGCTTTTTTGTGCATGCATGATGATGTGATCTTTAGTTGTATATTCAGCTTTTATTTTTTCTGCAGGACCCCTGCCTCAGTCAGGCATGACTTGGATTTTCTCTGGAGTTGAATTAGGGTTGAGTAATGAAAGACACTGTGTGATGCAAGGCTGATCATTGAAACCAAACTTTTCACAGGTGGCCAATAATTGTGTGTTCTTTGTTTTCTAGGTACTTGCCTTGAGCCCTTGGGGTCTGATTTGCAGAAGTACTAAGCCCTCATAGCTGCAGCTTAACTGAAAGGAAGCTGTTATGAACACATGAAATGCTATTTATTGCTAAGTCTCTGAGAGGGAAAAGAAGGCCCTAGATGTATCAAATTGGGCTCTGAAATTTTTTGTTTTTCTAGCTTAAAATTCAGCCACATATCCAACTTATCTGAGCAGTCACCACATCTCAGATGGTAACTCTCCAATATCCTTATAGCAAGAGGGAAATAAATACCTTTGTTTTAGCCAGTGGTAAATAAGGGTTGCACTCATATTACCTTGGTTTTGCTGAGGAATAAAGAGCATAAGGACTTACGATGGCTGAGCTAATAAGTGGCAACTTGTCAAGCAGCCACAAACATTATCATATGTCTGGTTCCTTAATTCCCCATACAAAATGGTGGTAATACTCTTCATGATGTCAGGGTTTATGAAAATACATTCCCTCATGTTTCTGAAATGAGTATTGCACAGAAAATGCTTTGAGAGAATGAATAAGTCTATCCTCAGGGCACAGTTTGAACTGTGTGCAGTAAATAAAGTGTGGAGAGCACACTGAATGATAAGAAAATGGCATTCAGAATATCTGCTCATTTATAGAATCTTCTCTCTCCTGTACTTTGAATGATGCAGTGGTCCTGTAGAAAAATATCATTATGATCATGTATGTAAAGAAAATACAATTTTCTATGTTGTTGAATAACAAACTGAAAAGAAAGACCACCCAAATTTTATTATGAGGCATCAAGCTGAATACTGCAGGGTTCACCAGCAGTGTTTGAACCTTTATTTCCTCCACACAGACTTCAGCCACTTGAATTATTTTCAGAAGTAACTGGAAAATTTTGGAGGCAGCAGGAGGCACCATTTTGTATGGAAAATTTCAGCCAACTGTTAAATGCTTGGCAAACTTACAAGTGACTGGAAACAAGGCTCCTAATGAGAAGCAACAGGAATAGGTGATGCTCCAACTCCTCTCTACACATGCAGAGCTGATAGCCTGCTTCCTTAACCTGAGTGTTGCTAGTCTTGATAAGCCTTACTATTTTGGATGCTTTACTGTGCATATGTATGCTAGAGTATAACATACAATATCTATTTACTACTGTCAAGTAAAATAGTTTGTACAATTTTTCTTGCACCATACAGAAAAGCTGTTGGTTTATTTTCTCTGCATGTTGTTCAATCAATCACTTCTTTTCAAACCACCTATAGATTTTGCCAACTGTGCGTGAAGATTCTGGCTTCTTTTCCTGCCATGCCATCAATTCTTATGGGGAGGATCGTGGAATAATTCAGCTCACTGTGCAAGGTAGGAAGAGGACAACATAAGGAAAAATACACAGCTATTGTAGTACAGTAAGTGTATGCCATGCTCAGAAATCTGTTGGGGGAGGGAGGCCCTGGTTCCTAATTAAGCGTATTCCTCATTGTCAAAGAAATGAGGAGCTGCATTAAGATTCTCAGTCTCTCATTTTCCAGCATTACAAATTAGATCAAAACAAAGGATAAGCTCCAGAGTCTTTCTAGATCTGTATAATTAATAAGCAGAGCTTTTTCTTAAATACACTAGCTTATGATCTACTAAAGATATTTAAAACTAACATATTCAGTAGGAAGAGTGGATACATGAGGGTTACTTTGGGGGGATGGGATAGAGGGTTGCACTTTCAAAAGAACAAATGTGCTTAAAACCCCACTAAAGCAAAAACAATCTGATTTTATTAAACCTACTGTGTTTTGACAAACAAAATATTTCAAGTTTAATCAGTCAAAATAAATTTTAATCAGTCTGTACAACACAAGCTCTAGGAACCTGTGTTGCCTGGGGCTGGGTTTCCCCTCCTGCAGGATTTCACTCAGGCAAACAACAACAAATTCTGGAGCAGCTAAGGTGACAGTATTTGAGATGCAGTGCAGAGGCAGGATTTGGCCATTGGCCACTGCTTACTTCTGTGATGCTTGTTCCTGCGGTTGTATGCCTTTGAGCATGAACACAGCCAGTCTCCAGAACTTGCAAATTTCTTTTCCCTCACTCTAGAGTTCGTGTATCTGCAGCTTTCACTGAATGTTTAATCACAGGATCATAGAATATCATGAGTTGGAAAGGACCTACAAGGGTCATCCAGTCCACTCCTGAAGCAGCCCCATCAGCAAGTTCAGATGGAATTTGGGTCAGGCTCTCAATTACACCTGAGCTCCTTTACACTGCCCTGACAATTTAAAAGGACACTAGATTCAGTGCAAATGCCAGTTATTTACATCCTTAATGCTGTAGAGGTAGAAAGAGATTATAGTGTAGTTAAGGTTTTTAAATGCTCATAAAATTGATTGTTAATAAATTAAGACTTTAAACATACTCAAAGAGGCAGAATTCTTCCTCCCTTCTCCTACCAAATTTAGTAGTTTAGTATTAATATTTCTGTCACCAGCTTTTATGTAGAAACCGTAGAAGTATCTGTAAAATACAGTGTTCAAGGCAAAAATATTTCCCAGTCCAATCCGCAGCACTTTTAAGGAAATGCAACTACATGTTGCATATTAGAAGGTTAAACAGAAGTTAGTATTCAATATTACATCAGTGAGTCTTAGTTGAAAAGAGCCTTTTCGTTCCTCTCTTGGGTATTCTTCAGTGAGTGATTAACTGGCTTGGGATACTAATGAGTGACTGGAGAATTCAACATGAAAGCTTACCTCCAGTAAGCTGTGTCAGTGCCACGCTCATTAGTGTTATCTTGTTACTGACATGAACTTTCCTCAGACTGAAACTCTGTATGTGTGTTTACTCAGAGCCCCCTGACCCTCCTGAGATAGAAATCCGAGAGGTGAGAGCACGCAGCATTGCCCTCAGATGGACCATGGGATTTGATGGAAACAGCCCTATCACTGGCTATGATATTGAATGCAAGAACAAGTCAGGTAAGAAATAATCTTCCTCCAAAGTAATCCCTCTCACTCTCTTCATCATTGCACTTGTATTGTAAAAGATAATCCATAAATTGAAAATGCCTATTGGAAAATTTTACTGTGGTTTATTTAGTCTTTCACAGTCAGATTTATCATCATTTGTTGTCTTTTTTGGAAGTAACAACATTATGTGTTACAAATGCTGCTTTTTTCATTTACATGAGAAAGAGACAAGTAAGAAGGGCAAATTTTGTTACTAAAAAAAGACATACTAAGTGATAGTTGGTAATGATGATTTTACTAGCTGATTCTTGATCCCTATCTTTTCTCCATTTGGATTCTTTGATTATTATTTTCTGTTTCACCCTATAGAAAAATACCTGCCTTTGTAAATCATATTCTCCTATTTTCTATCAATATGTGAATACATGGCATCTTACCTGGAAGATTAGCAGTGAACATGGGTACTTATGATAATTTCTAGTTGCAAAAAATTGTGTGGTTGTTTGCTAAAGCACCATGCTGAGTTTTCAGTAATTTGTAAGAAATACTCTAAAGGATAAAAGCAGTGCAAGCATAGACCTTTCTGCTAGGTCACCCTATAGTTATATCAGTGAATATCTAACAAGATGAGTGAGATTACCATGGAAAAAAAATATAACTCCTCAATTTGGAAAAATATTCCTGTTTGGGTAGATGTTTTAAAATCAGCTTTTTCTTAAGCCCAAAAATGTTCATTGTCTGTTGAAATCTAAAAAATATTCAAGCTATGTTGGAAACATATTTGTGATGTGGGATCATATTTAAAATTAAGCACAATGATAAGCAGTGTCCTGGAGTCATGTTTTGAGAAGGAAGATTGCAATGGAAGTGCACTGTTATATTCTAAGTATGATTAAAAAGACTCTGAGCAATTATATTATAGTGCCTTTTGTTGGAGTTTGTTGCACTATTTTTAAAGGGACATAGGAATTCTGATGGGAGGTTTAAGTGAAACACTCAGTTTATGTAAGAAGCTGCAGTGTTTTTATAGTCTTTTTATTTCGGAGATGTAAAAATGTTCATAAAATTCTGAAATTTAAAAACTACAAACATATTCTACTAACCATCTTTATTATCCTTCATTTGTCTACATTGTGTATTTTCTTTCTGCCTTACTTTGTTAAGTAAAAGTCTTAAATCATCAATCACCATTTTAGCATGGCTTTCTAAATGAAATTGATAATGTTCAGGTGAACATGATAACTGAGAGGTTACATGTAGAAACTCCCCTTTGAGTTTGTGGTTAGGAGTTGAAGCTTTGGAGATATGAACTAGGCAAGGATGCCTTAAAGGAACATGCATGAAAGTTCCCAAGCTTTGTTTTTTCTTAGTTTCTTTTCCTTTCTTTCCACCTAAGCCCTTTTCCTAGAGCAATTTTTGGAATTCATGCTTTGTTCCATGTATATGAAGGTAAATACTTGAGGACATATCCTGTAAAGAGCAGATTATCTCACTACAAACAACAGAAATATTCTGTTTCTGAAACAGACTGGGGCTGAATGTTTGGAGAAATTAACATCAATTTTTGGAATTCGTGCTCACAATTTTTTTCATAATTATTAAGAAGACAAAACACTGAAACGGTTACTTAAAACTTCTCCTGATTTAAACAATTATATTTGTAATGTGGGACATCAAACAAGGTGTGAAGTGTTCAATCTTCATGGCTCCCCTGTCTTTTGGTAGATGGTTCTTTTCAGTCCTACTGTCTGGTGAGAGACCTTTGTGCATCCATCTGACTAACAGACTAATTGGATTGTGCCAAAGCCAGGGGGGAACATGAAGAGAGGCATGGCCAAAATAATTAGCATTTTGAGAATTAACATGACAAGCAGTATTTAGCAATTACATTTGAAAGAGATCTACCCAATCATAGCTCACTCTAGATTGTTGACTTTTGTGTGGTATTTTTTTTTTTTTTTGCCTTTTTCATTTGCATTGCAATTGTTTAACTGTTATCCATTCTTGAACAGCACAAATGCATGCATGATAAACTGAAACCCAATGTGCAAAACCAGGAAGCACGGGCATGAGGAGTCTGCGTGCAGTCTAATTCACAAGGTGTCATGGGGACCACATGGGGTATAGAGGTGACTGGATGGTGCAACATGGTCCTTCTCCGGGCTAAACAGCTAGGAGGTCCACTTTTCTCTCTTTGAGAAAACAGAGGCAAAAAGCTTCTGCCACAAAGTCATACAGATAAACCTCAACAAGTACGAAGTCACTAGTAGGATGGTGAGAACTTTCTTCTGTAACCTATAGTGTTCCTTGCTCATACAGCCCAGAAAGCACTCCAGAACAATGTTTTTAGAGGTAACTTCTGCCTAACTGTGACAAGGACTGTATCTTAAGCTCTCTGTTGTTGCGGGAGAATATTTCTCTGATGCATAGTGTTTCATTTTTCCAGACTTTCTTCACAAACAAGAAGGTATGGTATTTTTCTTTTCACTGCTTTTCCCTTCATCAGATAGTATAACTCTGGTATAATTACTTGACTCCAAAAAGTGGTTTCCAGGCATAATGTTGTAGAATCATAGAATGGCTTGGTTTGGAAGGGACCTCAATGGTAATCAGGTTCCAACCCTCCTAAGACAGGCAGGGTTGCCAACTGCTAGATCAAGTGCTAGACAAGGCTGCTCAGGGTGATGCACTGCAACTAAAAGTAGATTTCTATGCTGAGCATAATGCTAAATTTTCTGTGTGTGCTGATCACTCTGAGGACTCAGAAATGGGTGTACAGAAGGAGGCATCTCTAGATTTTTCAAGAAGGAAAATTGCAAAACTTTTCTGTTTCAGAGAATGTTCAGGTGACCACATATCATGCATGGACTTGCTACATGGTACTAAACTCACATATCCTGTCTATCCCTGACATACTAGCTAGTAATGAAGACCAATTAAATACCCTCTAGAAGGAATGTGGAATTGCCCTTTGTATACGTAGATGTGTCTTTATGGTCTAGTTGCAATGCACGTGCCATATGAATAGTGGAAGCGTAATATTTCAGGCCATTTCAGTACTTAGACACAGTACCCATACAGAAACGTGCCTATGGCACTCAGACCTGACCCTTCATTGATACCATTGATGTGTAACTACCTGGCCTTTCCATCTGAAGTGTACAAATACATTGAAGATGAAAACTGGTACGTCGTTGTTTCTTTATGCCTCTCTCCTCACCCTTTTTATTTTTGACGCCATTATGGAAAACTGAGGTGCAGACTGAACATCAGTTCAGTTTAGGACCCAGTTGGAGGCAGAGGACGGTAGTTCGTGCTTCCTCGTGCTCCCTGCTCCCTCAGGATGGTTTTGCAGCCAGGTGCAGTGCAGGGCTGTGTCACTAGATGGCAGCGAAGGCAAAGACACCTCCTCACCCAGCGTGGGAAGAGGCACTCATTTTCCTGAAATTAGAATTGAAGAGCAAACAGATCTATTAGTCTTCTGAAGAGTGATCCCAAAGCTTCAACTTTTATTTTAGGAACGGGTGAGAAGCTGCTGGTTTTCATAAAATCATACATTTTTCATAAATCATTGTCAGTGTGCATTCTATGTAACACTGAGAAATACCTGCAAGTGACATTTTAGAGATGGATAAAAATTAAGAATTCCAGGCTTACTTTTATCTTTTGTTGGTTTGTTGCTTTTTGTTAGCCCGTTGCAATTTGTTTTCTGTGCATTTTCAATGCTTTTAATTGAGTAGATTTTAAAGCAATTGAAAAAAAAGGCAAACAACTAATAGTTCTAATACCTCATGGAGCACCGGAAAGCAAGAAAATATTTTTAGGCTTTACCAAAGAAAAAATAAGCTAACAATTTTTCTTCTTAACTTTTTTTTTTTTTTTTTTCAAAACAACTGAAAACAGTGTTGGAGAGAAATTGATTAATTTTTCCACAGACTGACTCAGTTGGGAGTGACTGTTTTTCTCGATTTGTTTTCCCTTTCAAAAAGAGGATGTATGCATCAAAATATAGTCCTGGAATCTATGCCTTAGTCATAAATAAACAGTAGGAGCCTACATTTAGCAGTACAGAAGACTGTGTGTTTTAGTGCCTTTTTTTTTCATGCTGTGCCATTAGTTCATCTACAAAAAATCACAAGAATTTTCAAATCTGTGTCGCTGATTTCAACAGTTTACATATATACTACAGAAGTTTACCACTCAGAGGTCAGTATTTCAAACCAGTAGAAAACTCAACCAATTTATTAATATATGGACAATGTTAAAAGACTGTATCATCCAAGCGAAGGGAAACTTAACAAATTCTTCAAAATGAAAGTGTTTATTTCTTCTTTTTCTTCTCAATTCCTTTCCTGTTGACATGGTACTCTGAAACAAAGTCTCCTTCTGTGCTTGTAGAACTTCAAACATAACTGTTGGTCAGGATTTCTGAGGGATACTGAAATAACCAGTGTCACTACCACTGTACAGTTCAGCACGGATTTCCTCTTACAGCTAGCAAGCTTCAAAGCTGCCCAGATTTTTTCATGACCTCTTGCAAATCCCTGGTTGCCATGCTAACCAGGTCTAGGATTCTCTTACTAGCTGAGGATAGTGCCTGGGCATCACCATACCACACTCTAGATCATCTCATCACCTCATCGCCTCTCCTGTTTTCTAGGATCTACAAAGACATAATGTTCATTAGCCATATCTATCGAAAGCCTCTCATTTCTAGCTAATTCTTAACCAAATAGTGTCTGAAATCTTCTAATTTTTGTACATTATGGGGGTCTTGCGCTCTCCTGTGAAGCATTTGGTTTGAGGAGCTTCAGGTGTGAGCAACTGGTTACTGTGGCACTTGGTAAGTGACATATTTTAGGTGAGAGTATCAAGCTTTATGACTTATAGTGCAGGACATTGACAACACTTGATTAGTAGTGTATTCAGGAAATTCTGTGAAGTTAATAAACTGAAAGAAAGTTTTAGCAGTGTTCCCTGCAAAGTTCCTTTACAGCTTCCGAAGGTATTCTACAGCGGAAGTTTTGGAAATCTCAGTTACCATGTGAAAGTAAATTCAAGTGCATTTGATTAGCATTTAAATGTCTGATTCCTAAATGTTTTCTGGGAAAATTATGCCACATACAAGCAAAAAACAAACAAACAAAAAACACCACCTAACAAACCTGTAACCAGTGAAGCTACAGATGTCATTGTGGCAATTTCTGTGAGCAAGCAACAGCTAAAGAATTTACACAGTATTTGTAAATATTCTGTATCTAAGCGAGCTTTCTATTTTTAAACTAGTCTTATCTGCTGAGCTTCCCGTGATCTTGCCTACAGTGACCCATACTGTAAAACACTGCTGCAGAGCCCCCAGCGGCATCCCCCCTAGGATGTGGCAGAGGTTAAAGGAAAAACATTGGTAAGACTGCAGTAAGAAAAAAAAATGATAGATGGCTACTCATAAGAGATATGAGGATGTTTTAAAAATATTCTGTTTTTCTTTTTGCAGAAAGAATGTGCACAGATAAAATGGAGAGGTTACTGTGTTTAGCCAATTTCCATCCTTTTTCCTATTATAGGTCTGGAGAACTTATTAAAAAGTGTAACAAACAAATGAGTAGTAGCAATAAATATAAACAGTACGGTCCTTCTTTTACAGATATATACAAACAAATAAGAAGGTTTTTAATCCCCCTTGTGTTAAAGTGTTCTTGTGTTCTAACACATAAGGAAAATAGCATCAGTTCTGGAGGATGCTGAGCTCCATGTCTAGTGCTGCCCTCATCATCTCTCAAAATAAATGAACAAACAAACAAATGAAAAGGAAGCAGAGCAGCTATTCTCTCAGATTTGCTGGTGCTCCCTGGGCTGAGATCCCATTCTTCACAGCATCTCGCTGGTAGGACTTGGGAGAACTGTGAAGAAATGTGATCACTTGGTTTTTGTTTGTAGCACTGGGAGTTTTCTAGGTTAATTCATCATGGGCAATATCCTGCTCTATGAGATAGCTTAACTGCAGAATTGTGTCAATAACATTAATGTTATGTTTTATTTGTCTGTTTTGTTTTAATCTCTTATTAAATAGACTCTTGGGATTCTGTTCAAAGAACCAAAGATGTTTCTCCTCAGCTAAACCAAGCTACTATCATTGATCTCCACCCTTCCTCAACTTATAACATCCGCATGTATGCCAAGAATCGCATAGGCAAGAGTGAGGCCAGCAATGAGCTTACCATCACGACGGATGAAGCAGGTACTCTCTGGCTTTGTAGCATCTGAATCATACTGAAAATTATTGTTCTTTGATGAGAAGATTCTTTATTTGAAATGCTGTTTATGTTGCTGTTGCTGCATCAGAAGAAATACTGAATTTTTCCCATAAATCACGGTGACTTTTCTCACTTCATCATTTGGGTTTATAATTAAAGCTATTTAGTGGCATCTAGTGGCCAGAAGACATTATGCTCCAAATTTTCAACTTATGGAAAAGCCATGTGTATTTACAGTTAGACATCTCAGTCAACATTATACTTCTAGTGGTGGCCCAGCCCCTATGCATCTTGTGGCTTTCCTTAGATGACCAGGTATTACAGGTAGGTAACTAATTTAGTATACATTTAGTATAGATAACTAATTTAAGCTACCTCCTTTTGAAAACATTAATTCCCATTAAAATTTTTTTTCCTTTGCTATTACATCCCTCAAAGCCCCCCATCAAGTAGCTTTCTGATTACTCTGCAAGTCAGTCGTCTTTCATTAGTTAGCACCATTCCCCTTGTTCTTTGTTTCCATGTATTCTTCTACATCATTACAGGTTTCTGTAGCAGGAGAACCGTGCCTGCATTTGCACTTCAATATCTAGAGGCTCTCATTTCTGTACTCTAAAACTGCCATCTTGTAAAACTGTTTCTCAGGGCTAGGAGAAGTGGCAGCATGGTAAGGGCAGTGGAGCCTTGTGCATGCTCACATGTCACAAGTCCTGAACGTTACAGGTAACAGTGGATAAGACTTACGGATGAGAAGAAGAGGGCTACAGATCTCTACTGTAGTAATTAGAAATTTAAATTTTGTATGGATGTAAATACTTCTGCCAGATATATACTATTGTATCAGATGTACAAAGTGTGCCGGTGAAAGCGGCTAAGCAGGTTCAACACAACCCATTGAAACTGGGTAAAGTTACTCTGAAAAGTCTTGACTAGATCAAAACTTGATCATTTGGATTTGAAAACGTTTTTATCATGCTAATTTTAGCTTTTCACCTATTTTATCTAAAGTCTAAAATGCTTTTTTCACTGGGGGTTTTGAGAGGAAAAACATAATGCAGATATGTGGGTGACAGTTCCCTAGTAGTGAAAAACCCTATTTATTTTGAAGATTCCTGTTGGCCCAGACTTTAAACACCTGGTGATAGATTTTCAGTCCAGTTCATATGAATACAACTCAGTAATTGCCCCCAATTTTCACTGTGGGTGAAACTACCCAAAATATACCCTGTGTGAGGAGAACATGGGTTCCAAGGGACTTTTTGAATAAGAATAGGACACCTGGGCTTTCAGTGCAAAGCCCAGTAAACAGGAGGCAACACAAGCTGGATCTGTTCTTTCATCAAGTGTCATTTTTTATCCTAATAGAAGAAAAAGGATGAAGAGTATTCCCATGTTTATGAGCTTTCAGTATACAGCTTTATTAAAGGTGAACAGTTTGCAACATAATTCTCATTTCATTTGGTTTTTCTCTTCCTTTGTTCAATGAAAATATGAAATCACTGTAGAAAACAGATTATCTATTCTTCCATCCTGTATGATCTGTATCCATAAAATGCCCATCTTTCTTTGTCTGTAAACATCAGAGTGTTGAATGTTGGGTCTACTCTCTCATTCTCTGTTGTTCACCCGTTCTCAGAATACTTTTTACTTGCCGAGTTCTTCCCAATTGACAATTAAATTGTGAGGATCAGCAGCTGACCTTGAAATGAAAAAACAGCTTCCTCTTGAGCTAAGGTTCCACCCTGCACCACATTTTATTCAGTTCTTTGTAACTAAGCTTCAGAATAATTGATCCTTTTGTCACTATCTTTAAAGGAGCTGTCTATAAGGAGAGAAAGACCAGCAGTGTGGAACTGTATTCAAAAGTTACTGATCTACCTAGGGAACAATTGGGTGAGGGAGGGTCAGGCCTAGGCAAAGTATGAGTGCAGGTGGTGTGCAGTGTACAGGATTATCATTTTTTGATCACTGTTTACCTCTGTTCTCTGCTTTTACAATAGCAAATGGAAAACACTATGAGCACAGGGAATAAGGGAGATAAGGTAATGAGAAGAGAGCAAAATAAAGGGAGAGAAAAAGCAACAGAAAAACTGAACAACTCAATCCATGCCATTGGCAAGGGTGCAGATTATTTATCACACATTGCTGTAACCTGAGGTTTCTGCACCAAAACAATAGTTGAGCACATAGTTTTGTACTTTTCCATAGCTATCATGATTCCAAAGCTTATAGACCATACCTTTTCCTCTACACAACCACAATTAGTTCCTGTGTTGGAAAATACACTGCAAGTGCACACACGCACATGTTTGTCAGAAAATAAAACCTTTTAAACTGTTTAATACTAAAGTCAGTAGAGGAAGCTGAGGTATCTGGCTTATGTCTTTGTCACAAGCTCTGTATAGCTCTAAGAATGTAAAAATAAATGACTTCTTACTTAGCATTAACATTTCACCACATGTACTGGGAACTGTTAACTACTCAGGTCTGTATGAACTTCTGGGGTCTTTCAAGGTAAAGTTTCTAGGAGTGCATTTTAAAACCCGTTTTCAGAATTGAATACTTTGCTCTGATTCCACTGTATCATAACATTGCCAAAGAAATGGTATTTGTGTTTGTGAGCAGCGGGGGCAGAATCAAGGACAACATTCAAAAATTCATACAGGCCTCGTTTTGTGTCAGTGAATTTTTTCTCCTCTAGTTCCTGTTCATGATTGTAAGGGGAATAGAAATAAAGTTCTTTCAATCTGTGAATATTACTTCTGTAAAGGACAGTCAAAAAAGGTTCAGAATAAGGCATATTTAGTAACTTAAATATATTATAAGCTGCATTCTGAGTCTCTCTACTCTCATCAGTTAAAGCAAAATGTTCTGGTTACTATCAATATAGCTGTCATTTACTGCTGCTCCACCTCTAACAGCCCCCTCTCACCCTTTTTATTGTTTTACTTCCCTTGTCATGATATTAAACTTAATTTAATACCTTTTATTGAGGCCTCACTTCATCTAAGGAACTCTAGAGGAACAGCTTGAGATTACTTCATTTCTTTCTTCAGTTCTTTCTTTTGCAATGATTTATCTTCCTGAGCAAATAATTTATTTCACACCTCTCCATTCAAACCTAACCAACTCTTGATCTGCTTTGTAGCTGTCCAGCTGACAAGCAGGTCTCAGGGTTTTCTTTAAAGCATCACACATACTCTTGGCAGCTTATCAATAGTAGATGAAGCTTCTCTTTATTTAGCAGGAGCTTTTTCCATCCGATAGTTATTTTTTGTCTGTTTTCCAGACTGGAATATCTACATTAGTCAAGGGGAGGGGGGCACAGTAAATTGTTAGGTTTTCAGGTGTAAAATCTGTAGTATTTGACTATATGTGCTCAATCTATAGTGAACAAGGGGGGGGGGGGGGGGTGGTGTCTTTTGAAAATTGTGAAATAATGAAGGCTGACTGAGAAGTTCCTATCACACCTGCTTTTAAATAGGTTCTGCTGCCTTGCTATCACCTGCAGCATTCTGACTCATGAAAATGTGTCTTGCTTACCTACAAAATGGAAGTAAAATCATGACCATGTGACTAGACATTAAAAGTCATTGTATTTCACTCTTAATTTTTTTCCAGGTTGCTCCATTTTAGTATGTGTTGTATTTTACTGTTGTTTGGAGATGGCACCCAAATGACTACAGTGCTAAGGTCTGGTTTTCTTTGATTGAAGCAGCAGCTTCGGTTTCTTCGTATGATGCTGTCACAGTACAAATCTTTGTGATACTACTGTGTTAATATGGTAACACGTGAAGTGCAGAATTTCATGTGCTATGAAGGCAATCTTGATGTATCTCTCTTTTTTCCTTCCAGCTCCTGATGGTCCACCCCAGGATGTTCAGCTTGAGCCTATATCTTCACAGAGCATTAGGGTTACCTGGAAGGTAAATATAAACAACTGAGAATGTAATCTCTGACAGTATTTTTGTGTTTTCCAGCAAAACAAAGGCTTCTGATCACTAGACACAGGGTTACTTGATGGGTGAAGAGATACATAATAATTTACTTTAAAAAGGTATAAATAAAACAACAATTTAAAGTTCAGTGCTGTCAGCAGAGCAAAAGGATATTGAAGTAATGCAGAATGTACAGTGATTTTCAACAACCAAAATAAATGCTTAATGGTTTCTTGCCTTTTTAAAGCATTCAGGAAACATGAGTGCCATCAGATCTAGCCAATTATAACACCCGAGTTTCTATACATGAACTTATTTTATTGTTTTCCCCTTCTTTTATGGTTGTGTGAGTAGGCAGTTGAAAGGCTTTGCTTGCTTTTTTAATGTTCAATTTGGAAGAGATTTTCAAAAGCAACGACAGAAGATAGGCAACACTGGTTTACTACTGCAATTTATAGATGTCCTTTGTGATTCTGAAGATTTACCATTACACTTTATAGATGTAGATATGTGCAGACAGCCACAGAACTAGCAACGTTTTCACATCTATATTTCAACAACATTGCTTAAAATATGGTTCAATTTCTTACTTCCACACCACTTCAGCTACAATCTAATGCCCTGATTTCTTGGTGTTTTCTGGAAAGCAGAAGCACATGAAAAGAGAAGCTAGAATTTGATTTATGTGTAAACAGTTCTCAGGATCATGTTTGGAACTAGATGGATTTGTAAATGTCAGGTGTCTGATATAACAAAATAACCACAGAAATGAGCTCTATATTGAATATATACTCCATTGCCCCAGCAAGTCTCAGGAGCTGAGTGTGGAGAGGGATTTACATAACTAGAATGAGTCTAAGGTGTGAGCTGATTGTTGCTGACTGGTACCCCTGCAACACATATCCACATCAGGAAAGGAGAGTTCGTGCTCCCAGAACTTTGATCGCATGTGAATGTGGTACCATGCACTGTTCAGGTGCTGACTAGACATTTGGCATTTGCTACAGACAGTGCTACGAGACTGTACACACAGACTGCAAAGAGCACATAGTCTTTTGTGAATCTCCAAGGTCTTATTCCCATAAACCCACTCTGTGTTAAATCTGGCTTTGCAAAATTCTGCTGTCTGCCTCTTGTTCCGCCACAGCCAGGGCTGTGCATTGACAGCACCACAATGTTAGTACATGTGCCAAATGAACAAGATGGCAGATCTTTAATTCATTGACTGTTAGTGAATGGTGCCTGGTCAAGTAGCACAAGAGGTACTTTGGCAGTGAGCTGCTCTTGGTGTAAGTCCTCTAGCCAGGGGAATCGTATGGTCTCATCATGCCATAGAACCCCATTAGGTGCTGTTTTCCAAGCAGCAGAAACTCTGGAGGTCTGATTGTGAAAGGATGAACAGAAAAAGGCAACACTGCCTCTGCACTGAAATTCTGTCCATTATATTCTTTATTCTATATTCTCAAGCCTATGCCTGCTCAACTTGAAAGCTATTTGTCTTGATTTACAATCATTACTTTATCTGGTCATAGGACAGCTCATCAGATGGGTGCTATGTTTTTCTGTGGTACAGGAAGCAGTCAAATTCTAATTCTTTTTCTTGACTTGGAAGCTCTTAAAGAGGATAAAAGTGAAGTCACTGAGCTACCTTCCTGAAGGATTAGTGCTGACTTAGTCCCACCTTTACTGGAAGAATTATTTCCTGAATGACAGTTGTCCCCTAATTAAGAAATGACAAGCCAGGACTAAGCCATTCACTTTCCTCAAATTTTTGCTATTGTGTTCTGCGCAGCTCACTTCTGATCCATTACTTAACACAGTCCCAAAGAAGTCCTATAGTTCTGCTGAATCCTGGCTTTTTTAGCAGGTCTTCATGATGCAGTAAATAATAGCCTGGTCATTTTTATTTGGAAGTTTGTGAGGCTTTGTGAACCATACTTATGCTTGAAGTTGACAAACCTTATCTAAATGAAGATGATGTTAGTAACAGCAAAAGAAGAGAACAGTAGATCAATTACATTTATCCTGTACTAAATTCTATTTCTGCAATTTACTTCCACTGTTAATCTTCTGCTAATGTTTCTTTTAGCCCACCTTTTAGAAAATTCCAGTTAAGCAAGCTTTCATAGGTCTGTTTAATCCCATGTATTTAATCCTTTCTCCCTGGTAACCAGTGAACACAGTGAGCACAAGCAAATAGCACAAAGCCACACCAGGGGAAGTTCAGAGTGGGAATTAGAAAAAGTTTATTTACTCTGAGAGCGGTCAAACATCGGTACAGGTTTCCTAGAGAGGTGTTTGATGCCCCATGCCTGTCAATGTTCAAAAGTCATTTGGACAATGCCCTCAATAGTATGCTTTAACTTTTGGGTAGCCCTGAAGTGGTCAGGCAGTTGGATTTGATGTTCTCTGTAAGGCCCTTCCAACTGAACTGTTCTATTCCACATCTGTGTGTCTTCATATGTTGTAAATCAGACTGAATTTTTTAACTCTAGTATTTTTGGAGTTCAAAAGGATGCAGAGGAAATGAGAATTAAACAGGAACTCTCGTTTAGGAAAAAGTATGAAAATAATCATTATTTTTCCTTGTAATACTTTATTAAGTAAAAGAAACCATTCAGTTTAGGCGTGTGAAATATTCATTCTCTTCTTTATTCGTATACACGTTTACATTTACAGAATGTCATACTTAACAGAAGTCATTGGTCTTTTATTTTAAATATATTGCATTTTATGGAAAAAGAAGATCAACATCTGAAACTTTTTCATAATATTCTATGACTACTGATAAAGTTAACGATATTTTTCCCCATGAACAATTTTCAGTGAACAAATGTTGTTTCACTGATGTTTTTGCTAAAAATGGGCATATAAACAAGATGTAGATATCAAGCATGATTTATTTGTGCAGAGAGTAAATCCAAAATGAAGGTTTTTTTACTTATTACTTAGATAGTAATTAAAGGGAGCATTTTATTTTTATGTGGGGCAGAACATTTCAATACTCTGAAGTGACTTGGAGCTTTTTTTGCACTGTATAATGTTTCGAAGAGAAAAAAAAAAGTTTATATTTTATTTAAAGAAAAAGCCTCTGATCTAAAACAATTATAAAGATGTTTCATAAAAAATTCAAAATTTCCTGTTTTATTCCAATTCAAAATGAGAAAGTATATAATTGCAGAATTCCCAGTGAAAAGGCTGTTCTGGCTCTAGTCCTGCTCTGAGAACATTTCAATGCAGAGTAAATATATGATTCAATTTTATCATTATGTTCCATCTGTTTCACAGTAAGATATGTGCATATGTGTTGTATAGTTCTTTATTTTATTGTGTAAAAGATCTACATTCACTTTTCTTGGTGTACAATGCATGCCTTACAGTATATAGTGTATGAATACACAGTATCTTAATGTGTACTGTATGTGGCAGTAAGTAGTGGGTGCCATTCACAGTACAAATATTCCTCATGATACAGTGCATATTTTTATATGTGTTGCTTGCAAGTTCAGTGTGTTTTTGGCAATGGCTTTTGTTCAAAAATCTCCTATGGTAATGCCTGAGAGTGTTCCATTTGTGGCCTTTAACTCTGAGATGGTTTAGACCTTGAGACCACAACGGGCTCCTGCTAATATTAGAGGCAAGAAATTCTTTGCAAGCTGTTGAGAATTTGCCAAGGTATGGTGGAATCCAACATTAATGGAGAGAAGTGATGTCCTGGAATAATTAAACTGGTGTCTCCAGAGTTTTGCACATTCAGAAAAGAGACAGTTACCTGCAACATTGTCTTAAAGCTCTTGTACCTTTGACATTTGAGTTGTTCACTACCTTGTCCAAGCTGATTGTCCTTTAGTCAATTTGGAATGTTTAGATTATGTGAGCTCACCCTTTTTGCCTCTTCTTTTCAAGACTGATGGTGCACTGACATCTTGGTAAAGAAGTTTTTTATTTACAACAAAACAGAAATGTTCTAACATGAAACAGTTATTCTGTTACATTCTGAGAAAGCAATTCTAATCCTTATCGTGCGCCTTAGAAGGAATTCAAGTCCAAACTGCAGTTTTTTGCATGCTGAGTCCTAATTTGATCACCTATGGCTGAGCAGAACGCGCCGTGTATGCAGAGAGCTTATCAGTAACAGAAGAACTAAAGTAACATGGGAAATTCTGAAAGCAGCAGGAAGGAAGAATGTAAAGTGTCTGGAAAGATAATACAGTCAGATCCATCCAGTGATAGCTTTTAAATATGAGGAAGGTGCTGATTTTTGCAGAGCGATGATTTGTTTGTAGTGGGTAAAATTAAAGTTCTGTGCTGTCTTTATTAGCTCGAGCGAGACTTTGCTCCAGTGGATGAGAAACATGCTGAAGCAGACAAGTCCTGTGACAGAAAAAAGCAGTCTTGAGAGAGACTTTCTCAGTACATTTAGTTGGATATAGTAGCAATAGAAATTGCTGTCTATGCCAGTGAAACTCATCTAAAGTTTCTCTCTGATATGCTGCATCACCATGACCTTTTGTATGGGTCAGTGGAACAGATGAGCTTGGTGGTATCTGGTGTGAATTTGGAAGAAGGCTGATGGATTTAAAAGAGCTTTTTGTCCATGGATTATAAACAGTACCTTAAAATGTTTGTACTAATTACATGTAATATTCATTGGAATATCAGGCAGGAACATAATCACATTCTGAAATTAGTCCACTACTAATTAAATAAAATCATAAAAGGTGTTTCTGTCAGTAACGGTCTTTTTCCCTGAGTTGCCAAGCCTTATTTTACTGACAACAATTTTTGCTGCAGAATGCAGATTATTTCCACTAGTTAAGATACAAGGAATCTTCTACTTTGACTGAAAACTACTATATCTAATTATGGCTAACAATTTTTTTACTGTCCATATTTTTGAAAGCCAGATATCTTACTCCTTGTCTTCCTAGCTATTCATTATGCAAATCTCTGCTTTCCAATTCATTATTGCTTTCAGCACTCATTATCTAGTCATCTTTCTACAATACACACTGAATGAACACAAGCATATTTCAGAGCACAGCATAAAAATTTCCCAATACATCTGACTCAATAAACTATACCTAACTGCTTTCAATAGATCAATAAATGCACTACTAAAGATTTAGTGAGTGAATGGTAGGGATTTCTGGCAAAACCACTGTTAGTAGGAAATGGTATGCCTGTAATGCAAATATACTATTAGCAAGTCAACTTTGATTAATCTGACAGGAGAACAAAACATTATACACTTAAATTTTATTTAAGAAATATTTCCTTCTCAGATTTTTCCTTGTATGATCATTTAATGGTCTTAATTTCAGCCCAGGAATGCACTGTTAAAGCAACCTATGTTCAAATTTATATATAATTGTATAAAGCTTTGATTTCATGCGCAAGGAGGATTTTTGAATTTTTGCTTAGAAATAGACTTGCTTGCAATAGGGAAAAAAAAAAAAAAAAAAAGTTGACTTCTTGTGAATTCCAAAATTTTTAAGGGACCAACTTGACTTTGGAGATATGTATTTAAAGTGTAATTTTTCATATCCTGTTTAGGCTCCAAAGAAGCACTTGCAAAATGGAATTATTCGTGGATACCAGATAGGTTATCGGGAATACAGTGCAGGTGGCAATTTCCAGTTCAACATCATCAGTATTGATACCACAGGGGACAGTGAAGTTTATACCCTGAATAACCTGAAGAAATTCACACAATATGGCATGGTAGTTCAAGCTTGTAACCGTGCTGGAATAGGACCTTCTTCTCAGGAAATCATCACCACTACTCTTGAGGATGGTAGGTCTTGGCAAACAGCTGTTGTGAGTCACATTATGATTTCTTTATTTCTTTTTACCTTGTATATTTGCTGCTTGATTAGTGATTATTGTAGACAGAATAATGTAAGACCAGGCTCAGCACTTGCTAGATATAGTAAACAACTGGATAGGTGAATAGGAGGAGGTTAGCCACTGGCCGTGTGCAATTATCATTGCAACTGATGCAGAATCACTCAGGTAAATAAATGCTAACTGTACTGATGGGATATATCCTGTTGTGAATAATATTGACTAAGACCATAACTTTCATTAAGAAGCTGATTACTCTGGTGTTTACATATTTGCAAATTTTGTGATCTCATCGTAGCTTTATTATGCACTTTGAGATCTAACTCAGAAAGGTGAAGTGATACTGTTAATTTTGTTGGCTTTGTTTTCTTTCCACATCAAACTGCTGGAAAACCAGGAGCCCTTGTATTACGTAATCTCTTGTCACCCTAAACAGAGATGTGTGTATTTTCAAGGATAGCCAGACTAATGAGAAAAAGAAAATAAAGTCATTGTTTCAGTCAAAATGCAAGCTTTCTAATCTAAGAAACAATTTAGATATGTTTTTCAAACTGTGTAAAATGCACTTCTCAAACTATGAGAGGGAGTCCTCTAGTGGAAAAAGAGAATGTTTTCATATCCAAAAAGAGGCTCAGTATTTTAGGGGAGTACAAAAGCAAACTCTACATAATCCTAATAGATGGCATAGGCCAGATTTTCACTGTATTGAAGTCAGTGCCAGCTAAGAATCTGACTTTTTATATGTGGGAAATTGAGAAAATTCTTGAGACCTACAGACTTTGAGGCATATGCTTCCTGGAAAGCTGGTGATTTTCACTTTCTCTGAATGTTTCTAGGCCCAGACAGATTACTGCAAGATTCGGAAAGCAGTATACTTACACAGACACATATTTTGAATTATAATGTGTAATATTTTTATCTTCAGAATCTGTTTTTCTTAATATTTTTTTTTTTTGTCCTTGTTCAGTTTTGGCTCACCTTCAAAATTAAAGATGAGCTTTTAAAGCAGCATCAAAAACTAATACTGGAGTTCTTGCTCTAAAGCTAAACAGCAAACAGAAAATACTTTATATCTCACTGATTTTTATTTTTTTTTCTTCTAAATGTTAGTGAAAATATTCCATTAATATTTTTCCCAATACTTTTTCAAGTGACTGCTACCTTCCCCTGTTCTATACTGATTTGAGGAGACAATTAGGATTTTTCAGAAAGATGGCAATTTGGGACAGAGCTTTGAAAAAAAAATTTAATTGTTTGTAAAGTATGTTCTGTATTTTTCATCACTAGGACACATTTCAATTAACACAAAAACATTTAAAAAAATAAAATGATAACAGCAAAAAAGAAACTGCTGTTAAAAGACAAGTCAGCCAGGAAGGAATATATCAAAAGTCATTCCAGGGACATCAGCTACACTTGCAGAAACATGTGGATTCTAGCAAGACTTAAGGCTTAGCATGTTTAACAGTATGAAACTGACAAATAATGGGTAGTGGGACAGCAATGCAGATTGAAAGTGTAGCCAAAGGGGAGTCTTCTAACAAGTATGGAAGAGAGCTCTTTTGTATACATTTCTTCAAACTGGATACACGCATGTGGTAAACACTGAGTTGTATTCATCAAGTTAAAAATAATGAATATTTTATTTCAGTGCCCAGCTGCCCTCCAGGGAATGTGCAAGCCACTGCCACATCACCAGAAACCATTTCTATTTCTTGGTCAACGCTGGCAAAAGAAACTCTGAATGGGATTCTGCAAGGATTCAGGGTTATCTACTGGGCCAATCTCTTGGATGGAGGTACTAGAATTCGAACTATCACTAAGTAGCAAGCCATATATAGCAATTATATCATTTATTCTCTGTTGTGAAAGCATTGTACTTCCTTTACTCTTTGGCTGAGAGAAAGCATCATCTACCTGTGAAATGAAGCTATCTTCTTTAGAGCTTTAACACAGTAGCAGGCGTTGCAAAGCTGACTGGAGAGGCCTTTGGGAAGGCTTCCACCATGGGACTGCAACATTCCATAGACCTGAAAAGTACCTAAAACAACTCAAACAAATTTCATCTCATTTACATAGTCAAGCGGGTCTTTATTAAAGAACAATAATATAAACTTTGAAAACACCTGCCTAACCTTATACTTTATTTTAGTTCTCTTTGTTTTCTAGTTGACCATTATTGACTTTTTTTTTTTTTTTTTTTTTGGTGACAATACATTTCAACACCACAGTTGAAGACAAAAGAAGGAAATATTTTGGAAAAAAGGCTTTTTATTTTCATACCAGCTTCTTCTGTTCGGCTTATATTTTGTACTCTTAGCATTATTAGCATATTAGCATAATAAATAAACCACTGAGTGGAAAATGAGTGAAATGACCAAAAAAGAGATACCCTATTAATCTGCAATTTATCACATGATGGCAATAATTCTACATGTGGTCCTTTCTTATATAATAGGTTTGAGTTGCACATGCCTTTATTCCTATTAGCTCTGCTGAATTTTTGCAGCTCTAGGGCAATGACCTGTCTTCCTTCTTTTGTGTTCATCCATCAGAATCACAGTTCATTCTAATATACAGTTATCTTGTAAATCCTGACCTCTGTTAGTATGACAAGGGAAAATCGGAGTGGAAGTATAACTCCAGGGCCCATTCCTACTTCTGGCAATGTCAGAAATGAGCCACCAATTCCTTTGTTTATTTGAAGTTAAAAATGAAAAATATATTAAAATCATGCATAAAAATGTAGACGTGACTGACTTAAAACTAAATGTTCAGTGATGACTGTAGTATGTGGATCAGTTCCTGTGTGAATATTATCAGTGCATGTCTAAGCTCCTACATGATGTCTTACAGCATGATGAAAAAAAGATGATGTTCATGCAGTGCTTAAAACTGAATTTTCATCTTTTTTTTCTCAGCTTTATTTTCTGCCCTAAATATGTCCTAAGCTTTTTTTGCCATATGGATTATAGTTCTTAGCTTGTTGAAAAAACAATACATATAAAGTGCATCATCTTTCTGCAAGTAAATCTGGTTTTACTATGTTTAAACCTATTGCTAGCTGGTATTACTGCCATCAAGTGCTTTGTAGAAGCACTTGATTCATATTTTAAAATGAAGAGGCTTTTTTTGTTTGTTTGTTTTTCTCAAAAATGGAAACCCTTTATAAAATAATTGGCTCATTTTTGCTTTAGGTTGTATTTTAAAATAATTTATTCTCATATGTTCTGTCTGAAATATTTTGTAATTAGAAATATTAAATTCTATTCTCTGTATTTAAAAAGAATGAGTTTGAAGCCAAAAATGAGTCTGCTTTGAACTGTAATAAATCCAAATACAAAGGAATTTAGTTTAATTTCTTATAATCCATTGCTATTTTGTAATAATAAAGAATTACTTTATCTTTTTAATCTTCAAGATATCCACAGTAGGTATCAATAGCTGGGAAAAGACTGACCTTGCCAATAACTCATTTCCTTCTTATCCTGTAGAGCTAGGAGAAATAAGGAATGTCACAACTACACAGCCATCTCTGGAGCTTGATGGTCTGGAAAAATACACCAACTACAGCATTCAGGTGCTGGCTTTCACGCGAGCTGGAGATGGAGTGAGAAGTGAACAAATTTTCACCCGCACTAAAGAAGATGGTAAGGAGTAAAGCTTTTCCATTCTCGCTTCTACAAGAGGCTTGTATGCCTCAAGCTTTTAAAGTAGTGCAAATATTGTATACAAACAGTCAGAGTGAGTTTTCTGTCTGAAAATCTTGAGTTAGCAACACACAGAGAGCAGTGTGCACCCACATCTTTGAAAACAGTCTGAGATTTTCCAGGACTCCAGTTCAGATTAGCCAGAAGTTTGTAGATAATTCTCATGATCTGAATAGGTTTATCTTTACTTTTGTTTTCAAATACCCCAGGATCTAACAGGAGAATTTTGAGTGCTTTTGAGTTAATTCAAAATGATTGAAAAGGGGGAAAGAAGAAATGACTATTTCTGGGATGTTCTTATATAACTGAAAAACCTCTAAAAAGGTTTTCTTCGATATAAAACAAAAGGTTAGGGTTAGGATTAGGGTTAGGGTTACACTGTAGTGTAAAAATTTGGACTTCTGAACTTTTTTATCATGCTATGAATTTGCTTATTTTCTCCTTGTTCTGTTTCAACATACTTAGTACAATCCATGTGAGGAAATTTAGGCCTCCATCTTTGAACAGCATTGCAGATTGCTGCTTTATGTGTTGAACTGGCCTGCTGGTCCTGTTGCCTTACATCTCAAACTGAGACACACTTCCAGAAATCCTTTAAAAGCCCAACAGTAGAAATAACCTCTGGCCCTTGGATTGGCATTTCAAGGTATAAATAGAAGGGAAGTCACAGGCCCCTGTATTGGTTCCTTTTGAGTTAAAAAAAATTAAGGGGAACCATTAGCCACCAAAACTTGCTTGAATGTGGATAACATCTGGGCTCTGTATGAAGTTCTCCAGCTTTAGAAACTGAACAGATGACAGAATCGGTGCCTGCAGTATCTCTGTCTCTTATCTGGAACAACAGAAGGGTGTTTTAATGTTTTAATTTTTTCTGACTTCGGGCTGAGACCAGCCCCCTGCACTAAAGAGCACTGCAGCCATCACTGATGTTTATTAAGCTTGTCTCAAAAAATAACAGTGATGGTGAAGGTTTTAGAGGGAAGACATACGACTAGTGGCTGAAGTCCAGAGCAGAGGAGGCTGAGGGGAGGCCTCATGGTGGCATACAGCTCCTCAATATTGCACAGCACCAGGGCCCAAGGGAACAGCATGGAGCGGTGTCAGGGGAGGGGCAGCTGGGGATTAGGGAAAGGGGCTGCACCAGGGGGCTGTGGGCATGGAACGGGCTGCCCAGGGCTGTGGGCATGGCCCCAAATGACGGAGTTCAGGGACCATCTGGACAGTGCTCTCAGACATAAGGTTTGATGTCGGGTGGTCCTGTGTGGAGCCAGGAGCTGGACTTCTTGATCCTTGTAAGTCCATTCCAACTTGGGTTATTCTAAGATAATACAATTTCCACTGCTAAAAAGGATGTTGAAAACTTCCCTCTCCTTTTCTGACCAGGGAGACCAATGGATGACTTCCTGCTTTATAAAAGTACTTTTTATTGGAAGGGTTGCTGTGGCTGTTGTTCCCTGACCTTTTCCATCCTATCTGTTTCCAGTTTAAAACACTCCAGAAATCATAGAAGATCCACATTTTTTGTTTTTTATTTTTATTTTTTATTTTTCTTAACTCTCTTCTGTCTAGTTTGCTTTTCCCTAAATCTTGGTGGCTCTTTTGCTCTCTCTGTTTCTGAGATCAGACAGGCCCTGAGATCTGGGAAGCACATGTCATCTGCCTATGTTTGGCTGCTGTGCAATGGCTCATATCTTTAATCCCTCTGGCGATGAAACGACAGGGCTGTTCAGCAGTAATTCACCCTGAGGCAGTATGACTAAACTTTTCTGATGTTTTGTGTTGCCTCACAGTGATTCCACTCATTAAATCTTTTGTCCAGAAAAACTAAACTGAAAGGTGTTGCTAAAAAACGCAGTCATTTCATGTTTTGCTTCAGCTTGACAATTTTTTTATTAAGAGCAATAAAAGTCTAAAGTGGAATACACAAGCGGCTGCCATGAAAATTAAGCTCAAACTCAAGTACCACATTTAAGCATCCTTAAGGCTATGGAAGTTAAATGGAAAAAGAGCATTCATATTGCCATCTGTAAGTATCCAGTAGATTCCTTGACCCTCAGGAATTTCGTCTGTAATATTCTAAGGAAAAGAGACTCCTGTAAAGGAGTAGGGCTAATTTCAAAGCATCCAAAAGATTCTACTCTGAAGTTTTTTTTGAGCATAATCTCAGCAGGACGAATACAAATAATTGTAATCTTAACAGAGTTTAGATCTAGCAATATTATATTTCTACTCCCAGTCCTCCTTTCGTTAAAATTGTGACCTAAGATATTCCATTGTCCTCTAATAAAAATCTGTAATTCTGAGGTATTTTTAAGTGTCTGCCAAGCCTTCCATATCATTATTACTACAAGACCTTATCACAGCATTGATTTCTTTTCCTTTTTTCATTTCTTTTGGATTAGAGGAAACTTTTCTTTGTAAAATCGATGGTGCAGCATGATCCCTTGCTGCTTTTGAAAGTCAGATCGTAGCCTCCTGTCACTTCTCTGCTGCTGTTTGGTTTAGAGACATCAGGCCGGAATTTCTTTTGCAGGTCTGAAATCTCCAGTGTGGCAAAATAAGAGTATCCCAGGGAGTAAAGCAGTCAGCCTGAATGAAATGAATTGAAGCTTCGATTTCTTGTAACATTTTGTACTTATTTTAGACACCAGGGGTCAGACACCACCGCTGATCAGCTTATGAAATGGGAATAGTTCTAGCAAATAGTAGGGAATGAGCTATCCTCTCAATGTGATCATATTTTTGCTTTTGTCTCATTTTCAGTCGTGATGGTGTTGTCATTTCTCTTGAAGTTCCCCTTGGCGGAAATAGAAGTGAAGCAGAAATGCCTATTTTTTTAAGAACTAATTGTGTTTTTGTCCCTTGCCCTTTCTACTTTGCACAGAGTTTTTAACAAGCTGGTTTTCTTCTTCACCCAAGGACTCATTTTATTACATCATTTAAAATTGAAGTTTCTTCAAATTCTCTTCCTCACACTGTATAAAGTATGGCCTCAAAAGCTACCCTACTCAGTAGCAATGGGGAACAATGAAATTTCTCTGTTTCTGTGTTGCAAATATGATATTATAAAACCATATTCAAGAAAATGTGTTTGTTCTCCATATAAGCTGGATGCTTCATGTAGCACCTCAGCAAACTGAAACACTCCAACCTTGGGCAGAAGGGATGAACAGAGGACACAGCTCTCAGGGAAAGCTTCCTGTAGTTGGCAATTAGGCCTGGAATGGCTGCTTGTCACTTGGTGCCCAGCAGACGTTGCTTCTGGGGTTTATGTGATGCAGGAGGAATCACTGAATATCCTGCATTGGAATGGACCCACAAGGATCATCAAATCCAACTCCCAGCTCCACGTAGGACAACCCAAAAATCACACCATATGTCTGAGACCGTTGTCCAGATGCTTCTTGAACTCTGTCAGCTTGGGACCATGGCCACTGCTCCTCTGGGGAGCCTGTTCCATGGGGAGGAGAACACTAAATCCGTTCATGTAATTGAGGCTCAATTCTGCCTGAATCCAGGTAGATTCCCCTCCCCCCTCCTCTCTCTCTCTGGACATTATATTCTTGGCGATTGGTGTGACAGGGGTGGATGTACAGATGCTGTCTGATGAAGTTCCATATTTTTTCTTAATGGACTGAGCATAAATCCAAACAAAGCATGCTCATTGCTCAACTCTGCATAGTCTCTACCCACTGGTGATAGGAGTTGCTGTGTAATTCACCTCTGTCCTGCAGAGGCTTATATGGCTTACGTCTGGACACTGTGTTGTAAATTTGTCAATAATGTACCCGTAATACATTATTTTACTTTATTTAGTAATTTTCAGAGGTCTCTGATTTTATCTTTTTGACTAACAAAAGAAAGTAGAAAATATTAAATGCTTCCCATTCCCAAATGTGGAACTGTCTGAATTTGGTAGGAATTATCTAATTAATAGAGGCCAGTTCAGAGGGAAGGGGGTTTGGACAACATCTGTGAATGTATTTCAGCGAGCATAAATTGAAATTTTAGATGGAATATGTACATTAGTATAGGACTACTGGAAGTAATAAGGATTTTATTTAGTTTTGTTTTTCATAAATATAATAGTTCTTAGGGCAGTTTTGTATGGTGTGGAATTAGAAATCTCTTAGGGAGCCATGTTCATTTTTCTGATATAATGGTTACATTACTCCTAAATGCACAGCACTTGCCTCCCTGCTATTCAGTACTGTGAAGAAAAACGGTGATAATTTAACTGCTTATGAAAAAGGGAATAGAATGTTCCTGGAGCTCCTCCCCATTATCCTGCACATCTAAATGCAGTTCCCTGGACTAGTCATGTCAGGATAATTGCTTTCTCTATGTTTGCATTTCACTTGCAGTGTCAAGAATACAAAATGTTCTCGTCTACATGAAAGCTGCATGCTATTTCTGTGACTCTGAAAGCCTTGTTAGCTGGAGCATGAGGCTATCTTTGATTTTAAATCAAATGCCAAATCTACTCCCTCAAAGCTGGCAAAGTTGGCTGGAAGCAGTTCTCTGCTTCTCTGTGCTCTACCCTGTTTTTTCTTCAGCTTCTTACCACTGTTTTACACCTGGTGACCACAGGAAGAAGAATCTGTGCTATAGCATACATTTAGCTTGTCTTTGCTGGGATCTGTGGGGATCAGTGTTCCAAATAAACATCCATGGACATCTCTTTGTGCTGGTGTCTCAGCATGGCTGAAGGTAACAAGGCTACAGGATGCAAAAGCAACAAGAGAAATAGCTCAAGTTAACATAATAAGACTTATCTTTCCTCACCAAAATGCAGTAGATACCACACTCCTCCTGAACAACTTCTTCAGATATGAAAGGAACAATGTTTAGAAACAAATGTTTCAGCAAATGCCATATTAACTCATAATAATATTGCTTAGTCTAGTGAATGAGCAGGAAAATGACTTTATCCTCTGGACAAGGTCAGTGGGGATCTTTAAGATATCATAGAATGGCTTATGTTAGAAAGGACCTGAATCAAATGATACCCTGCAGAATTCTTGCCAATGAAATGTATGTGTTGCCCCACACACTGTCTTTTCCACACATACAACCTGGCAAAGTTAAGCAGTGTAACAGGAAGAAGATTAATAATTGAACATTTTGAATAATTTTGGAAACACTGCCAAAACTGTTACCTGATTCCAGCCTCTGATCCAAGAAGGGTCCTTAGATTAGAAAAGGTTCAGAAATTTGACTATATAACTTCTTGAGTTCTTTCTAACCTCCCCTTCTACTGGTCTGTATACCAAACAGAAATACTGTCCAGTGTCAAGTCATGTTTTCCATGCGTGCCCAATGACTAGAAAATTCGAGATGAATTCCAAACAGTTGACAGCTATGACCAATTACCATCTGAATGTGTCCCTATAGATCATACCCTAGTTTAACAATAAATTACTTGAACCTTATACATCTATTTGCAGTGATTTCCAGAAAACATTACTAACTGTAAAGGAATCCCCCTGTGGGTTAATTAATTACCCTGGAGAGCTAGCTTTCATTCTTCAGCAGCAGGAGCAAATAGCATTTCTAATGAGCTGGGTACAAATAGCAAGTTGAATGCTGTCAAGCATCAATATTTACTCTGCATTGGATAGAACTGCTAGCAGAATTAGCCCCTTTGCAGCAAGCGGCTGGGTTTGCATGCAATTATAATCATGGCATTTTCACTTGATGCCTTATTAGCTTTCTCAAAACATTATAAATCGAAAGGGCATATTCAGAAATGTTGCACTGAGTGATGCTTATCTATCAGTTTTGCTGCATCTTCCATTTGTACGTATATAGATATAAAATTGAAGGTTTCTTTATATGCTTTTTAAAATCCAAAGCAGTTATCTAAACAGCTAAGGTCTCAGGCAGTCAGGCTTTTCTTTATAAGCAAATTTTTGTATTCATTTAAACTTGGAGAGCCAAGATTAAGGGTCCACCTATGAAAATCTGCTTGCTGGGAAAGATTTTGTCCATCTGTAATACACAACAAATGTTTTCTGTTAATGTAAAGAAAGCTGATCAAGCTCTGGAAGTGTTAATTTACTGGAAATTCTAATATTTTGGTAGTTTTACTTGAAGTTAGACAAAAAATTTGAAATCCAAAATTTCAGCAGAAAACAGAATCCATACAAATGTGTTGTTTCATCTTTAATAAGCCATGCAGTTATTTCCAATATAACATATCTATTTTAATAATTTAACATGAATATTCTGCACATGCAATATTAAAAATATCTTGTAAGTTATTTATTTTGATGGATTTAATGTTATTTTTAAATATTTTCCTGTTCAAACTTCTTTTTCCAGGAAACTTTATTCTACTCTTACTGCTTTGATTAAGTACAAGATTACATATATATGATACTTAATGCATATTTAGCATGCAGGAGCTTTATTTTCACATTATTATAGGAGCAAATCTAGAGAATATTATACAGTGTAACATGAGCTTGAAAATGAACATGCACATAAATTTGAAATCTTTCTCAAAGTACAAGTATGCAAAGAGTCAAGATGATGTATCAAGATTTTTTCATTTCCTAGCCTGAGTGTTTTCCATTCAATTTTAGAGAAGCATTTTTTACTCTTTTTTTTAACAGTTTTCAATAGCTTACACAGATAGCTAATTAGAAAAATGAATGTGTGCATGTAGTGCAGTGCCAGATACAGGTCAGAGCTGCTGGGGGCAAGTCTGGGGTAGGAAGCTGCTGACACATCATATGACTAGGTATGCCTGGGTCTCATCAGACAGTACTAATTGCACAGCACTAGAGCTCGTTTGCTCTCCTCTTCATTAAATTCACAGCTCTACTGTATGTAGCCATTAAAGTGTTCAAATACATATTATTGATACAGTGAATAATCATTTGGCATGAGTTATGTCTTCAAAACGGAGCTAACATTTACAGTAATACATGATTTGGCAGTTTTCAGTGGCTGCAACCAAGGTAGTTATTAAAGAATCATGGAATGGTTGAGGTTGGAAGGGGCCTCAAAGCCCACCCATCCCATGGGCAGGGCTGCCCTCCACCAGCTCAGGCTGCCCAGGGCCCCATGCAGCCTGGCCTTGAGCGCCTTCAGGAATGGGGCACCACAGCTTCTCTGGGCAGCTGTGCCAGAGCTTCACTACCCTCTGGATGAAGAATTTCCCCAACACCTAACCTAAATCTCTCCACTTTTAGTATAAAGCCATTTCCCCCATTTCCCCTTTTAAAGCCATTTCCCTTTTAACTATCACTATCTGCCTGTGTAAAAAATAGGTCTCCCTTCTGATTGTAAGCTCCTCTCAAGCAGTGGAAGGCCACAGTGAGGTCTCCCCAGAGCCCTCTCTTCTCCAGGCTGCACAAGCCCAGCTACCTCAGCCTTTCTACCTAGGAGAGGTGCTCCAGCCCTCTGATCCTTATTGTAGCCTCCTCTGTACTCATTCCAACAGCTCCACTCCTTGTGCTGGGGGCCCCAGGGCTAGACACAGTACTCCATATGGGGTCTCATGAGGGCAGAGCAAAGGGGGACAATCACCTCCCTCTCCCTGCTGGCCACCCCTCTTCTGATGCAGGATACCACTGCTGGCCTTCCAGGCTGCAAGCACACAAAGTTTCATGTATGCAGACTGGGAATGGTGTGTCACAGAAGTTTAACCAGCAGTGGCAGTGTTACTTTGGGTCCCTCTGAAGTTCATTGAGGCTTCCCTCCCTAGTGATGTGAACACACCTTCAAACCCTCTCCCCCAGCATGCAGGCTGTTCCCTAATACAGGGTGTCCACATTGGTCCACAGGATCATGGTTATCAAAGCAACACGCCCCACTGGGCCGCCCTTAACACAGCTTTTCTCTCCAGTTCCAGGTCCTCCTGCTGGCGTTAAAGCAGCTGCATCTTCAGCCTCCACCGTCTTCGTGTCCTGGCTCCCTCCCCTCAAGCTCAACGGCATCATCCGGAAATACACCGTGTTCTGCTCACACCCCTACCCCACGGTGAGTCCCACACCACAACCATAAAAGGGCTATACTGACCTGCAGAACTAAAAATGTGTGTTGGCAGGTGCCCAGTGCTGCTCATAATTTGTTTCGTTTCCTTTAACAAAGATTAAAAGGGGATTCTGGGGCTAAGGGAGTGATTGAGGGCTGGTTATGTTTTTTCTCACCTATTGACTTTTGCAGTACACAAAATATATTGCAGAACAGTGACTTAGAAAATGTTTCAAACCTACGATCAGCCCTATTATGGCTGGAAATGTATATTTATGTACCTAATTGCCTAACCTGAGTTGTGTTTTCATGTTACTTCCCTTTTTGGCTTGAGTATTCTTGTGTGAAAGAGCATAATGGCTTGTGAACAATGTATTTGCTTGTGAGTGAGCTGATTTGTGCCAGGAGTATTTGCTCACTCTGGGTTTACATGCTATTACTTTCTGAGAATGCAGCGAGAAAAACTGAATTGATGATCAGGTATTTTTTTTCTCTCTACAAGTCACAAGAGAACCCAGTTATCTTTAAGTAAAAGGAGAATTGTTCCTTTTAACTAGCAAGTGAACTAATTTTGCAGTTACTTGAGGAGAGATGGGACAAAACTACGTGTCCACTGATGATTAAGCTAGAACTTTCACATCCTGTTGTAAGCAGGTCTTATTGGCCACTTTCTGAACCTAAGGGCTGGAGATTGTCACTTCATTCATGCTTTGGGACTGCTGGTTCCTAACTCTATTAATTTAATAATTGTAGCCATGCAAACAAATGTCTCTTGGCTATACACTTCAAGTGTAAAGTGGCCGCGAATTTTTCCATCATGCTGGGGGTCTGATCAGAGCAGGGAGCAAGCACTTCTCAGGGGATGCAGTGAACACCAGGTGGTGCTGCCGGCTTTGCTAGCCGCTTACAACACTCAACGCTGCAGTGTTTCTTCCCGAGGCTTCTTTGCTAGCAATATTTTTTTTGTATGTTTACATCATCAGGAAAATAAGCATCCACTGCTACACATTTTTTATCCACTTTTATGCTGTCTTCTACAGAATTACCTTTTCATGATTGTTTATTTTATGGGTAATTTTGGAGTACCTCAGAACAAAATAATGTTACGAATGATGACA
This sequence comes from Meleagris gallopavo, assembly GCF_905368555.1. Taxonomy (NCBI): domain Eukaryota; kingdom Metazoa; phylum Chordata; class Aves; order Galliformes; family Phasianidae; genus Meleagris; species Meleagris gallopavo. The sequence continues at coordinate 106,547,733 of NC_139404.1, read as the reverse complement.
AGAATACTTCCTTTTTTTTTTTTTTTTTTGCTGGTCTTAGCTTGTACTGAATTTTACTTCTATTTTTGTGATATTGATTATGGGGTGATGAAGGTATCAGTGTATAGTGTAGTTCACAATAGAAGTGATAGTCGGTTTTCATTAATTACTGATAGTACATATAATTATCCTATTGCTATCTCTGAGCATAAAGGGTTGTGTGTGCATGTGTATGTATATACAATTATACCTATGGGGACAGTCCTTGTATCACTTAGTACTGTTTTGCAGGTCAACATAAATGGTGGCTTACAGAGCTCATGTTCTGTATCATTTCTGTGTTTTGAGCAAGGCAATGATCATATTCTGTTGTTTGTTTCCTGAAGCCAGGCTGGACATCTCTAAATAAGTGCAAGACTGAAGAACATATTTAATATAAGACACCACAGCTTCATTTCTAACAAAATGCTTGGCTATCTTACACCTAATAAATGACTGTTAATTTTTTTTTAATTATTATTTAGAACTAGCTTTGCGGTGGAACAAACCTGCTGCAGAGGTGTTTAAATGCTAGTACTCCTTGGCAGGTGTAGTCTATATATGCCAAGGAAGATCGTATATGATTCATTGTTGACAGAGACAAGTAGTTGACAGAGAAAACAGTCTTACATAAAGTTGTGGAGGAGAATAAATGGAAAGCCTCTTTCTTTATCAGTTCTTCTGCCACTATAAGCTGTAAGTGCTGTAGTGGATGTGTGAAGCTATATTTCCTTAAAAGTCTTCTTCAGTCAAAACTCTTGTTGCAAAATAACTTTGCTAAATATCTGCATTTAAAGAGAAAGGCAAAGTCAGTTTTTAAGCAGAAGTGCATTTTATGAACAGTTTGTGGATACTGAGATTTCAACACAGTACGCTTCAGACAAAGTTTTTAGACTAACAGAATCGTTGAGATTGCTGTACATAATGCTGCTTTCATATTTAAGTCACCAAAAGGCAAAAGTTAACTGTGTTGGCCATACTGTGCACATTTTTACTACAAAGCACTACCTTCATAGGACACTGAGTTATTCACAGATGAAGATTTGCAGACTCTTGCACAGTTCAGTTTGATTTGTAAGAGCAGAATCTGCTAAAACTGATGCCTCTGCACAGAAGGATGCAGACATTTTCTGTTTAATTATTTTGAATCCCAATTACAGTATCTGCCTGGGAGGGTTCAAACAGCAAATATGACTAATGTGTGAAAATTAGAAATTATTCTCTGATGCAATCTACTCTGTAGGCAAGATAAAGGGCAAACAAGGATCCAATGTCATACTGTTTAATTATGTTGTCTATATTATTGTACAGGCACTATCATGAAGAACTTTTTTATTCTGGAAATACAGAAAAATACAAATATATGAGCACTTACATATTCATTTACAAGTTGACAGCTAGCCCTAAGTGCTAATTGAGTTAGATTTCTATTTCAAGCCCTGGCCTGAACAGAGTGACTTAATAGGTTTTTCATTCTTCAAATTCAACAAAACACACCAGAATCTAGGTTAAAAATGTCATCCTCTGTGCCAACTCTTAGCCCGCTTTCCTGCAGTACTTTTAACTCACTTCTTCCAAAATCTATGTTCAGCTCCTCTCAGGAACTGTCTTCTCATGGTACCATGTTGGCCACATTCCCTCCAGTTGTGCTTGTCCTGAGTGTCCTCATATCATTGTGATCACTCTGTCCAGGCCTGATATAGTACACTACATAAGGAGAAATTAGTGGAATTAGATTAAATAAAATTTAGAAGACAGAAAAGTTCTAGAGAAGATTGCTGTGATACAAAGCATCCATGGCTTGCTAGCCTGGAAACTGCATATAAGTAGAACTGCACTAAAGAAGAGTAATAAATGGAGACTGTTTTCCTTCCCAGTGATTTTCTTTTTCAGGATGCTGTCTTCCACTCATATTAAGATACAGAGTAAGATGACCTCGCAATTTCTGTCTGATTTCCTGATAGTAAAAGCTAAAAGCAGAGCTTGTTTTGACAACCATGCACAGAAGGTGTTCAGATATGAAAGACATACAATCTACCAATGGCTTAAAATGCCATAGGACTTTTATTGGAGTCTTTCTTGCTGTCTGAGAAAACATCTTGGTGATGTTTTAATGCATTTCTTATTCTCAGAACTGCACACTGCCTCTGTCAGTATTTGGTTTCAGTTGCTTTGTTATATGTCTTTTCTATGGAACTGGATTGCCATTTTTAAATTTTTATAGAATAGTAGAATAATTTTGACTGGAAGATACTACTGTGGTTCACCTATTCCAACACTCTTCTCAAAGCAAGTTTAATCACATAGGGCTGCTCAGAGGCCTTACTCGTGTTGAAATTGCTTCAAGAATAGCTTGGCTCTAGCATCTAATCAGGTACATGTAGAGAGCAATAAAGTCTTTCCTGATCCTTCTCTTCTTAAGGCTGACAGACCCAGCTGGCACAGCTTGTCAGTGTATTTCTGGACTGTGCTCGAGACTCCTGACCGTTCCACGATAACTCTGTCTTGTACTTTCTCCATTATGTTCATGTTTGTTTGTTTTTTCCTGGAGTCCCAAAACAGGGCACAGTACTTAGATGCAGTCTCAAAAGTGTGAAGTATAGAGTGGATGGGAAGGATCACTGACCTGAATCAACTGACCTATACTCTTATAAAAGCAGAATTGTTAACATCAGACCACCTTTTATGCAGAGCTTTTCCTTTTCTAATGCTATGCCTACAAGCTTAGACAGTGTTTATCTTCCTCCCAAGTAGCCTGTCCCTGCATTCACCTTCTTCTGTGATCATGTTTGTGTTTGAGCTCAGTGTGATTATGTGGCCTTCTGCCAGTCTTACTTGACTTCTCATACTTTGCAAAAGACCATTCTTGCATTCTGAGTAGGTTGTACATGGAGATTAGCCAGATATCCTGAGTCCCTTTATTCTCGAGGACAACGTCCCATGGGATCATGCCTCTCAGAATCTTAAAATCTAGCCTCTTGATTGCCTCAGGGAAAGTGATTGTGTATCTTCACATCTTCAATCAGTTCTTCCTTATCTGTGGGCAACAAGTTCCGTAAAGTATCTCCACCAGTCAGCTTGCAGATCATCTTCAAAAGAAAAAGGTCTTCAGTACTCTCCAGTAATCTCTGGTTACTTGCTTCTAATTGTATTGCCCATCGTGCAGGTGATTGTCCCTCTTTGCTCTGCCCTCATGAGGCTCCCATCTGGAATACCGCATCCAGGTCTGGAGTCCCCAGCACAAGTAGGATGCAGAGCTGTTGAGACGGTTTCTCTTCATTTTTAAAGACTTGAATAAAACTCATGTAAAGCAGTGCAAAAATAATTATAAGCAGGAAGTGATCTGTTATTCCGTAAAGTCTTTGGTAGTTAAATGTATGCTGGAAGTCTTTAAAAGAGAGGGAAAGTTTACTCTCAGAAGAAGGTTAAGCAGATAAAGTTACTTTGAATTGAAATTTATTTAGAGTTAGAATCTGTGAGGTTGAATTTAAAATGCATGTTCATTGATTTATATTCTACAAACAGTATTTATCACTGTGCCCGTACAGTACTTTTCACAGCATGAAGATATTTATGTTATTAATTCTTGTTCTTTATATAGCATAGAGCTATTCTATATTTTGTGGAGTTATTTTGAAAAATCTACTTGGAATAGTATTTAAAATATATCCTTTTTAATATACCACATGTACTGTTTACAGCTTTTTCATAGTTATTTCATAGATTTGTTACCACTTCCCAAATATAGCACATTCATTCTTTTAACTGCTTTACCAACTTTACATTTTATGCCATGGAGCAGAACTCAAGAGAGACATGACTGAGTATAAATTAATTCTGCTGCTGTGCTGCTTGATGCAATTTTTTAAAGGTCTCCTTGCAAAGCCCTACTAAAACAAATTTGATATTGATCTTTTTCATAAAACTCTGGTTTAGTCTCACTACCTAGGCTCACCTACACATATATCAATACAGTCCAACAATTAAACCTTGGCATCAGTTGCAACTTATTTCAGCAGGTATGGATTCATCATATTCCCTTCTGTACTGTACAAGGGACAAAGGACCTGTGACCAAAAGGCACAACACAATTGGTGATTTGACTGAAATGCTCTGGACAAACTTGGTGACCTGCTGGGGCCATCAAAGGAGACAGTAACACACAGCAAGCAGCCCAGCAGTCAGTCTCCTGCCCTTGCTGTGATCACCTGCCTGTGACAACACATCCTGGTTCCCTGATCATGACCTGGGGGAGGCAGATGGACTCATGGGCTCCTGTGGGTTGCTGCAAAAGGACAAGCATGTGATGTACCTTTGTTGTTCCTAAGCAATAGAATTCCTGATATGAGCTACCTGAAGGTCTGGGCGGTGGGCTGTCTAATAGACCTAGCTCCTTTGCTGTTGCCAAAATCTCTGTCCTGCATTTTCCAACATTTCAGTTCAGAATTTAAGAAAAGTAACAAAAAAACTTAAACAGAAGCTGTATTCTGTTTTGCACACAGCTTTTGTTAACAACAGTTAGTTTCAATAACACTGAGTGAGAAACAGATGTCATGTTTCATGTTTCAAAACATGAGCCAAATAGCAAGAACCAAGGAGAAACTATTATATGGCCTAAATGGTGTCCAGTCTAACTGAAATTGTGGACTGGCTGTTGCTGGCAGCTCTGACAATCTGTCCATCTGTGAAAGGAAGCAAGGCAAAAGTCAGCAGATTTGTTGTCATAACCCCAAGAAAAAAATCTGCATGCAGTTTCACATTTTTAGGGAGTTCATCAAGGGCACACTCACAAGTCTACTTTGTTCAGGGACACAGAACCTGAATCTTTGTATATACAGTAATGTATGGATTTTATATTAAACCAATTCACCTCTAGTTAGAAACTGTTTGTTTTGACCCCCTTTACTAAACTTATCAATCAGAGAGACTCTGAAACATTGTTTCCAGGAGCAATGAACGTCTGAGGTTGAGCAGAGTAGTCAATTCCATGATATTGTTGTGCAAGATAGAGGTCTCAGTATTTTGACCTTGTTGAACTAAAAATGTAATTACTTCTGTGATTCCATTGCCAGAGGTCAGGTTGAAAAGCAGTGTGGACCACTGGGGTTGAGGTGCTCAACACATTTCCTGGCTCTCTCCCATTTGGCAATGAAGATAAGTCTATGGGGAGCATGTTTCTTGAAAAAAAATTGATCAGGCAAATGCAGTTTCAGATAAAGATAGAAATAAAACTGATCACTGCACTATGGGAGGTAATGAAACCAGTTTTTCCATACTGAAGACAAGGAAGAGCAGTGCAGATATCTTTCAAGTCCAATTAATTCAGTGATTTTGTTAATAATCTAGATAATGAAATATTGAGTGTTCCTATAAAATTTGCAGAACTTAAAAGACTGGGAGGGATTTCAGGTACACAAGAGCCAGAAGTAGATTCAAAATATCTTGATAAATAGGGAAATTGGTCTGGGGAAAAAAAAAACCAGATAAAATATAGTGTAGTTATTAGTACAAATAAGTGAGTGCTTTGAATAACCAAATAAAACGGTAGTGGGCAGAAATCAATTCATTAGATTCTTCACAAGAGGATTTGAGGTAATTTCATATCACAGAATGAATTTTAGCTAGCATTGATTCTGTGATTCTGTAATTAATTATAATCCTGTTGTGAAAAGCCAAATGCCATACACTGGGATGGTGTATGCTATTTGAGAAGGCTGTGGACCAATGGTAGACAGTACAAATTATAATGACATGTTATTAGCCAAAAATTTGATTTCTTGGAAATGTTAAAAGCATTGGTGTTATTAAGCCATAAAAAGATACGCGTACTGGTGAGGAAAGGAGAGACAAATCTTTTTGCAGATTAAAGACTGATGGAAGGATGGAGGTTATAAACTATTCTGTGTTCCTAATAGACTGAAAAAGATAGAGGCTTGTACTGCAGCAGAAAACAAACTAGATTTTAAGAAAGCTTTCTAATAAGTTAAGCACTAGGACAGCTCATGCAGTTTAGGGAGTTGCAAAGTCTTCACTTACTGTAGGTCTTCATAATCAGGTTGAACAAACACTTGTCTAAAACTGTTCAGGTGTAGTAAAATTTGGCTTAGAGAAGGAGCATAGCCTTGGGTGAAATCTGAAGGTCCTTCCAGACATGATTCTATATTCATATTTTATACCCAAATTTATAGAGAAAGCACACAGGCCATTCTAGGTAGTAGAGATACGTATTCTTAATTTTCATGATGAGGCAGTTTATGTGCTCTCTTGCTTCACAAATCACACTACAAATCTGCTTTTCTTGCTTTTCACTCTTGTCTGCTAAGTCTCCACATGGCTTTCACAGATCACTTCCAAGTTTCCTCACAATTTGTAAAGAGCAGAGATCTTAAGTGCACCTATCTTGCATCAGAAATTGCACAGACATAGTTGTAGACAAGATACAGACTTTCTTTGCCTCAAAAATCTTTCAGTGCACAGTAAATCTTGCCTGTTACCTTTATTCCTTCATGTCTCTATTGAGTTCTGTTCTGTGGCATAAAACATAAAGCTGGCAAAAGAAAATCCCTCTTTTCTTGAAAACTGTTAAAAAATATACTTTTCTAGCACATTGTTTTGAAGATTTTCCAGCCTGGGTTAAAAAATACAACAAACAGTCTGATTTTAGGCATGTTGCTTATTTATTTGCTTTCTAAAGGAGTAAGAAATGCCAGGAGATGACATACTGTTTCAAAGCATGCAAAGCATTGAACAGGAGTACCAGTGATATTGCATCAGAATGAAACAATGCTGCCTGCAGTGTCTGTTTCTCAGAAACTCTTGCTGTTTCCTGGTCTGAGACACAGATTTACTGCAATCTGATAAAGGACTTTGATTCCATTCTATTTTGCACAGCCTTTGCTGGACTTTTAGAGTTTGTGTCTTCTTGGTGCTTCTTAGACAATGAACTGAAGCCATAGGAGAAGAAAAATCACTCCACTACAAATTAAATTTTTAAAAAGCAGCTGAAAAAAATCCCTGGAGCAAGCATGTTATTGCTTTTGGAATAATGCAGCAGTAAATGTTAGACACTGGCACATACAAAGGTCAATATATGACAAGGTGACATTCCTTTAAAAAATTTCTTACTTCAATTGTTTAATCTTCTCTTTGCTGACAAAGCTCCAATTTTTTTTTCTTTTTGTGTAATGAAAGTCTCTGGCATGCTAACCTAATTGAAATGACAGGCAAAAGTTAAAAGTAAAATTGATTTTTTTGTCACTGGAGCATCTCCAAGTACTTAACCAGGAATGTTAGCTGAGGAAACAGAAGGTGTATGTTAATCAGTTAGAAACAAAAATCTTTTGCGTTAGCAGTTTGTTTTAAGAAAATAAGAATTACTTATTTAGTGAAGATTTATTTTCTAGATTCAATTAATAAATTAGTTCCATGAATAATTGAATTTATATTTGAAATAGCTGCAGTTGCAAATGTATGAATGATGCTGAGTTTGTGGAGGAGAAAGAAAGGAATTGAAGACAAGGTATTAAAAAATGCAATAGAGAAGCTAATTCTATGATTCTTCTGCTTTTGGAGCTCCAGGGAAAGTGAACTCCTCTGCTTTGAGACAATTCTATCTTTTCTCCTAGCTAGCCACATTGGTTGTTTTTTGTTTTTGCTGTTATTCAAGTCTCAGAGCAGAGCTTAGTCACAGTGCTGTATTTTCAAGGTTTTCCTTTTCCACTTACTATCTCTCATTATTCCTTACCTAAAATCTCAAAACACTCTGCTCCAAGCTGTATTTAGCAACTGTATACAAGGTACATGTATGATGTCCTAGCTTCTACCATGACAGAGAAGAGCTTGACAGTGAGGCATTTCAAGCAGAAAATCTGCAGTATTAGTACTGGCTTGTTAAGTCAACAATATGCCTCCTTCATAAATCATGGGTGTCAAGGAAAAGACAATGTAAATTTAACTGAACTGATGCTCACTGGAATGAAATTTTGGCAATAAGGAGGTCTTTAATGGTTTGCTGTTCCTAACTGCTGTATTCATGTTCCATCTTACTGGTGTTTTAGAAGTAGCTTTTGCTCGATGACTGCATTAATGAGTGGAGCCTGAGTACCAGACTTAGCCTAGCCTGTTTGACTTTCAAATTAATCTAGGAAATGCTGCCTCATGAATATTAAAACTCAGCCTCCTGTGCCATGATCAATACATTAACTTTTATGTATGACCTCACGAAGATCCAACCTGTCAAGCCACAGGCATTTGTCCAATATTCTCATGTAAATGTCAAGACAGATGATTTTCAAAACCTGCTGTAATATTTCACATAATAATAGAAGTGTCTGCCTGCACTGACCTCTTCATATCAGAAGTGGAAACCCAGGCAAATGCTTACTAAATGGGACAAACTGACTTGGCATTTTGACAGGAGAAATCAGATTGGCTAGAAAGTATGGTGAGGTCCTTATTTGGACTTCTGTTGAAGATAGGTAACTGTGAGTCTGAGCAAACCAATTTCCCCAGAAAAGTTAGCTTCTGTGGAAGAAACAGATTGTGTTCTTGCAGAAACAGAGACACATTTGTGTGAAAGCCAGGATGTCAATTATTCTAATAAACAGTCACATTATCTCTATGGAGTGTTTTTCATCTTACTTTAGTTGTGTTCAACACAGACAGCTGTCCCCAAGCTAGCTATGTTTACACTTCTAGAGTGGATGGGGAAGAAAAAGGTGTGTCTAGGTCATGATTCATCCCACTGCAATGTGTCCCAAATAAGCTAGAAGAACCCTGACTTAGAAGTGATGTTCTTTTGCGTGGTCTCTGAAGGGAGTGAAGATTTAGGCTGGCATAAATGACTACAGATTTCAAAAGGAAATCAGATGAATTTCACCCTCCCCTGGCCTAAGGAGATGCCAGCTCAAGAACACGATGACCCCTTCATTAGCTGAAACTGGCAGCCATTTCACACTGGAGAGGTGTTTACCAGTATCTCAGAAAAATATTTTATTTCTTTAGAATTCATTTTGAAGGACTATGTATTCCTGTGCTTTCAGGTCAAACTACCTTTTGAAATGCTAATCAGTTGAAATTAGCCTTTACCACCAGCAGATATTTGTATATCAAAGACACTCTGTGCGCACCTTCTGTCAGTCTGAATCAAGTTTATATTACGTCAGTGCATTATTTTTAATGCAGATTCCTAGTGAAAATTTCTTTTCCTTGTCATTAACACTCTAATTATTTTTAGCCTGGTGTTGTATAGCTATTGCCATGCTTACTGTGGCATAGGAAAGTGAATCTTTTTTCACTTAATCTTCTGATGGCTAGTAACCCCTCTGTTTTCACAAACAAGAATCGCAAAACCCATGTCAGAAATAAAAATGGCTACAGTGATGCAATGCTGCTCAGGGTAGATGAAGTTACCTTTCTCTTCTACTGAAGGAGTAGAGCAACTGTGGAGCATAGGCTGAGGTGCACAAACTCTGTATCCCATTGAGAAATCTGTAAAAATCCCAACCTAAATAACAACAATTTGAAAATACAATATAGACCCAAATTCCCTGAATATAAATTGATTGCAATGACTTATTGTGTCTTCTCTGTTTATTGCCATCTGCCATCTGCTTCAAGCAATTGATAGTCATTCCAATTACCACGAAGTAACAGGCTTTGTAGCACTCAGCTCAGCAGACTTTCACCAAATACTGTTTATTTTAGTTTGGAAACATTTATCTCTTCCATCACAGGTAATCAGCGAGTTTGAAGCCTCTCCCGACTCATTTTCCTACAGAATCCCCAACCTGAGTCGGAATCGCCAGTACAGCGTCTGGGTGGTAGCAGTGACTGCTGCAGGAAGAGGCAACAGCAGCGAGATTATCACTGTAGAGCCACTAGCAAAAGGTATGATGACAGTGCTTTTTAAAGCAATCCAGAACTTTCCAATGCTAATTACTGCTATAATTGGCACGTGGCTTCTTTATGCCTCATTGCTTACTGAGAGTGGGATTTGTGAGGAGTAACTTCAGGTTCTTTGCAGTTTTCTCCAAAAGTTAGATGACAACTCTCAGCTAATTACACAAGGTTTTGCTGTAGTCAGCACAGAGAGGAAGAATGATGTGCTCCTCTAGGGAGTAATTCATCCCACCTACCTTAGAAGGAAATAAATTGCTTTTTGAAGCAACTCTTTTATACTTTTGTTGAGTACAGAGAGCTTGAAGAGTTTTCTCTCCACTTTCAGAATGTGTCTCTTTTTTTTTTTTTTGTCACACAAGATAACCTCTTTATGATCCTTCTCCTTACTAACATCTCTTGTGTACTCCACAGATACTATCTTCTATATCAAGTGGCCTGATTATCATACCTAAATTCTGAACAATTGTTCTCAACTTGCATTAGCTTTGATTTTTGCTGCTTCTATTTCAGATTTAAAGAGGGGATAACGTGCCTCAATTATTGCATTTTTTCTAAAAAAAGATATTACTTGGGCTCGTGTATTCTGCCTTACCTGTACTGTGAGGCCTGATACATGCAACACTCAAGCACCTTAGCTTAGAAATAGAAACCGAAATTTTTACATAGCAAAGTGAGAAGAGTCCAATTAGTAGTCAGTCTCCACCTGGATCTTCAGACTGGTCTTCTATTTTTTTCCCATTCAAATTGGTAATTTGACAGTATTTAGCAGTATCAACAGTGCAGTGCACAGATCTTAGCGCTTCAAAAGTATATGCATCAATTTTAGAGTTTTGCAAGACTGCTAATGCTTCATCATATGGCTAATGATGTAATAATGTAAAATAAGATGTCTAGTGCTTTATGAAGATACCTACCTACATAACAGAACTTCAAACAAATGCCACAAACATGAAAGTAGTTACTGCCTGGAAAAGAATGTGCTATTACCATAGGAAAAATTGCTGTTTCTACCCACTCAAGTGGTAGTTAACCAATTTGATGATGGCAAATTAACTATCAGAACTATTGTCATGAATACCATTAATAGTGGTTGGACGGTACTATTTAAACACATGAAATAGTATTCAGTTCACAGAAGTCACAAGCAGAGTTCCTCAGACTTGTGATGGGAACTCACATGTCCTCTGCCAATTCTCTAGGCCAAAGTTGTTTTTATATTGGATGGACATTTTCAACATTTCTCAACTGTAGTAACTACAGAGTTTCTACTGTAGAAAACAATGAAAGATTAATCAGTGGTAATGTGGGGAGTGTCTAGCAGGGTAAAGAGGTAAGATTTGGAACAAACAGGTAAATGTTTGCTCCCTAGGCCATTGCTGACAGGTTGTCAGCTGCAAACTCACTTTTACTTCCTGCTTCTTTTGACATTCAGCAGTTTTTGTATCTTCTTTCAGAAAATCTTTTCTGAAAAGAAGCTATGCAGTATTAAGGGACCTGTTGCATGGCTGAAGGCTATAAAAGTCCAGGAGATCTGAAAAAATTTGGAGGTTTTCCTTGTAGCGCAATTGCATACAGTATATTGAACACTTGTGAGACCACAGCTGAAATCTTAAGTGGTGGAACATAAAGAACATTGGAAGAACACCTCAGAGAAATGGGCCAAAGGTTTCAACATGTTCCTCCTTTGAGGCCATCTGTTACTAGATGGTAATGAATGTGTAATACTGAATAAAAAATCAACAAAAATAGAAGTAAAACATTAAAGCCTGAATAAGAGCAAAGACGATTAACCAGTAATACTGTGCAATACTAATATAATAGGGACATAGACAAACCTGGGTCTTTTCAAGGAACCCTGCATGTAATGCACTGCAAGTTTTGTATTTCGATTTCTATTTAAAAGAGGAGGAGGCATTCAGACAAGATAAATGCAAAACACTGCAGACTTTGTAGGTACCAAGATGAGCTGATCTGGTTATGAGGAAATGTAGCATGTGACAGTTCTCGATTTGCCAAAAATAGATGCACTACAAACTGATCTGCATGTACCTAACCTAATCAGGCAGTTATAGCCTGATTTTGCTAAAAGGAGTGCAGAGGGTTGCTATACAACATGAATATCTGACAGGTGATTATTGTGAAGTTGTTAGCTTTGTTTTTTCCCAGTTTATTTCACATTAACTGTCCAAGTAATGACACCACCATGACAGCTCATGAAAGTTTACCTGGAATTGAATTATGTCAGCTTAATTATAACCCCTCTTAAGAGCCCCTCTGAGAACAATGAGAAAGTCTTGTTAGGGGATTGATGTGAAATGGCTAGTCCAATTTAAGTGAAAGTTTAATTCATGTCAACAATTCTTCCTTTTACGCCTCCGTATCTCGGAACAGACTGTTATTCTCTGTAATTAACTGACAAAAGTAAGCACAACCAACCCCAACAAATGAAAAGTAACCACAGAGATGAAAGTTCAGTCTTCACATAAACAGACCATGTCCCTCCAAATTATTCTTCCTTCCTGGCTTGCAAGTTGCATTTTTAGTCTATTAAATGTATCTGTAAGAAGGAAAACCTTGCAAGTGCCTTGTTCCTCTTGTTTCCTGCCCATGTCTGATGGTGAGTGGCATTTGCCAGCAACTTGATAATAACAGAACCAGACCTATGGCATTCTGATCCTTTGGGGAGAACTCTGACTTCAGTGTTGAATTTCATCTGTTCTTGTAGGCTGAGCATTAGCATTGAACAGACATACCTCCTAGTCTGTGTTGCATTCTGTATTCAATATTTTTAAAGTACCTCTGGGACTGACGTAGAATCACAGAACCACGGAATCATGAAGGTTGGAAAAGACAACTAAGCTTATTTAGTCCAACCATCAACTCATAACAGAATCACTGAATCACTTCAATGCCCACTAACAGTGTCATAGAGCCATAGAATGATTAAGGTTGTAAAAGACCTCTAAGATCATCGAGTTCAACCCCAACCCACCCCCACCACACCCACTGCCCACATCCCTCAGTGGCACATCCACACGGTTCTTGAACACTTCTGGGGACAGTGACTGCACCACTTCCCTGGGCAGCCTGTGCCACTGCCTCACCGCTCTTTCTGAGGAGAATTTTTTCTAATATATAACCAGAAATGATACTACATACACATTATCACTCTGTTTCTTTAAAGATTCAGCATACTGGAACACACGGTATATTCTTCTGTGAGAAAGTAAGTAAAAGAAACTCCTGACCCATGGCATTCACTGACTGCTCTTTTATTTGGATGAAGCTGAGCTGCAGTGACCTTCCATTTTTCCCTATGCAGTTTACCTTTAAAATTGTGTTTTGTTCTCTAGAGAAAAAATAAAATATAATAAAATAAAGAACACTAGGGCTTCTTGCAAAAAAATTCTGGTTGTTTCTTTTTCCATGACGATAAATGTAGGTAATTGGATTCATAATTTAAACAAATAAACACTGAGAAAACCTCATTAGCATGAAAGAGTGCAGAGTTCAGTGAAGGTACATCTTTATCTTCAATTAATGACTGGCTAATTTGCAATAAATAGGAACAGACATGGTCATAATCCAATGCCATGCCATCTACTGTGATGCTGGTAGGTATTTGGTAGGCATTTGAGTTTCTTTGTTAAAAATGAGACAAGTCCAGCAGCTGAATTGCCTGCACGCTGTGTAAAACTCTCTTAGCTCAAAATGGAAAGGTCTGTGAGAGTCAAGGTATTTTAACCTCATGAATACCTCTTAGCATTTCAAACCTACTGCTGCCAGATGAACTGCACTAGATATTTATTTTGTTTCTAGTTCTCTGTTTTTGTGAACTTGTTAGCAGTCTCAGAACATTATTAGGAGTTAAGCTATAAAGAAAATTGGAGTTAAGAATTTTCATGCTGTTTTGCCACCTCATTAAAAGTACTCAGTGTATGAAAGAAATGGATACTACATAAGAAGCTGTGGATACTTTCACATAAATAGTCCTATGTGCTTTTATAATGTGCACTTCTGAGTTATGGTCTGTGATCCTACTGCCAAGTTGTACTGTGAAGTTTGTGTTGCTTGTTCACATCACAATACAATGAAACACATGAGATACAAAAAGTAGGAACTACAACATAAATGTGCTTGGGATATCTGGTACAAAACCTACGATTTTATCAAGTATTCGCTGTTAAGATAACTATAAAAAATAAATGAGTATCACAGCAAGTTTGGTAATAATGTGCCAAACCATGCTGAAGGCTTCAGCAGGATATCTGTGGTATAAATGCTTTGTCCTAAAGTAACTGGCAGCAGTTGGAAATAAGTGTATATTTTAAGAAACACTAGAGATGTGGGGAGATAGGGAGAAAAGGATTAATTGTTCATTTTAAATGAGAATTCAGATTTCACGGTGCAGAGAGAATGTTTGCATGGAACAGGAATTTGAGTTTCTGACCACCATTTTTCTGAAAGCACTGCAGCTGCTAGAAACAGTCCAGATGTTTATAGATGTATTTTGTAGATAGTCATAGCTGACAGTGTCTTCTGCTGCTTTTTGAAGATGACATGAGTACCACTAGACATCTCCTGCAATACAAACCTGGATCACTGAAGACAAACAAGTGTTCTAACACTAATTTCAGCATTTCTCACTGTATCTGCAGTCTCCAGGTAGACTGAGCATTTTTTAGTTTCAATAACTAGTTAATTAGCCCATGGCTTGTGGCAGTATAGGTCTTCATAAATCTTTTCTAAAAGAAAAAGCCTAAGGAGAGCCACAGTGGAAAACATGTCTGTACCATCAGACTTAATGACTATCTACAACCTTAGCATTACTTTGGTGTGCCTCCACCTCATGGCAACAGCTCTTTCCTGCAGAGGTCAACCACAAGCTGCCAGGAGGGAGCCAGGGCTGTTCAGCTGCTGTTTTGCCAGGAGTGAGCATGTCAGTATTTGGCTGTTGGGAAAGTGTCATTGTGCCATTACCTATCCTGGACTTCATTATCTTAAATCTTTAAAAGAGCTGCTTCTTACTGTTTCAGTTAAGATTGTGACCAGAGAAAAATCTCGTGGAAAATTGAAGAGAATGTAGGCAAAATCATCCAAATTGGTCATGTAATCTATGAAATCATTTCATTTGATGAGTATCTCAAGTCCCACTGCATCCCACTGAAGTAATTTCCCTTCACTCTTCAAGGCCTGCTCTTTTTTATATGATTTTTAAACATATATATATTATTAGTAGAGGATAACAATCCATTGAGATCAAATGTCCCAATTTTATTTGTTCGTGGCTCTCATTTTCATGTTTTTTCTAATTGGTGCAAAATGGATTATGAAATGCAAGTTCTGATCAATGTGCATGATTGAAGTAGAGATCAGGATTAAAAATACAGTATTTCATTTATGCATATTCAGTATATGTCTTTAAATGTGTATATATAAAGACCAAAAAGCAATTTATTTCTATCAAGAGTCATTCTAGAGTAATAAAGCACACTGAAACTAACATAACTCTAGCATTTCTGTATATTATGCAGAAGTGACATATTGATGATATATTTAGCTAAATATAGCATGAATAGAACTGACTTAAGAGTCTGTTCATGTTTATGGACTTCAGATAAACTCGTTGCAGTATACTAATATGTTACTACGGTAAGGTTTATTTTGTCTAATTTCATAGCTCTTGTAACAAGCCTATCCCTCTTAGAGTTCATGAGAAAATTTCATCTTTAAAAAAAATTGCTTTGAATTCTCTAGCCCAAGGGGAATACATTACAATAGAATTTTCAGTAGGATTTGTTATTTAAAAAGAAATTGAGTTTTCACAATAAATAGAAAAGAACTTCCAGGCACTTTGGTTGAATCTCTGCTTTCTCAGAAAGCAAAGGAGATAACCTTCTATTGCTGACGTGTTGACATGTGTTTAACTCCTTCAATCTTAAGGTCTTAAGCTAAAAATATACAATTAGCTCCAAATTTTTCCATGAGTTCTTCTGCAGAACATTTTCTTAGGAGAAGCTACTCTTATTTCTGCATTTGAAGTCAGTGTTCTTTCATAGCACAGCCTCTACTGAGATGCCTGACAGATAATATACGTAAATGTTAATTTGGGGTTCTCTTTTAAGCCCAATATAAACTTACTAGACTCCAATTTTGTTTGTTTGTTTGCTTTTAAAACAACAACAGAGAGTATGGTTGTTGATATTGTTCTGAAATCATATCTACACACTTGAATGATTTTTTTAAAGCCACCTGAAGCTTCTCTATGCATTCAATCCGGTATTTTGCAGCACGTTCACTTCTCGTAATTCCTATCTGCAAGAATGGTTCCAATTTGTCATTGCAAAAAAGGCTGAACACTCCTTGCTGGCTCCACTCCCTGACCAAAGTGATGGCAATGAGCCATCTTACCTTTAACTGACCTGGAAAAAAACACCAGTGCAATCTGAATCCTTTCTATAGAATCATACCACCCCACTGAACAGTGTGATTGCCATGCTCTCCCAGTTTATAGCTGGAAAGTGAAATTATCTGCACTTTTAGACGTTTACCAACACCACCCTGTGCCTAGGCATAGTATGTACTAGATTATGTAAGATTACATAAATCACCTCACCTAGGATGGTATACCTGATATTGATGTAAGTACCAGTTTGGCCTGGAAACAGCAGAGCGCACTGCTGAAGAGCCTCACATACTCCATGATTTATGTACAGAGTTAAGAGAAGTATGCTTATAGTAGGTAACCAGAATCACCAAAATAAACCAGCAAAGATAACAAGAAAATTAAGATTACAAGAACTCCTTAGAAATTACCTGTTTTAAGTGAAAAACAAGTTAAAACAAGTTAAAACAAAGATAATTCCTGAGCCAATGAAAGTACAGATTAGAAATTAAGAACTAATCCCAATAACCGAAACCTGGCTGAAAAACTGAGACTACCTGCATTTTTATCTTCAAGTGTATAAGTATTAGTTTTCTAGTAGTTTAAGTGACATCAAGACTTATTATAACAAAAGTTATGTATTACTCATTTAGCTTTTGTAAGATATCTGTCTATTGTGGACACTTTTTCTGGAAGTTTCTGGAGAGAAGCATGTCTTCCACATAATTTTTATCCATAACGTTGACTATGAAACACGTAAGGATGATCTTTTCACTCCATCAGGACTCTTTCACTCTCCCTTTTCATCTCTCTTCTAGTTGTTTGTCTTTTTACTTGTTCTGGGATAGCTGATATGAGTTAAATGGAGTTAGGTTCCTAAAAATTTTGCTTTGAAAGAGATTGTTTTGTTTTCCAGTGTTTAGTTCTGGATATCTGTTTCCCTTCAAAAGCTGTATCTCATTTCAGTCTTTCTCACTCTCTCATACTCAGCTCCTGCCAGGATTTTGACGTTCAGCGGCACAGTGACAACTCCCTGGATGAAGGATATTGTCCTCCCTTGCAAAGCTGTTGGAGATCCAGCTCCAACAGTCAAATGGATGAAGGATAGGTAACCAGCAACTAAATGTATAGCTCAAGTAAATCCCATTTCCTTAAAATCCAGATGATGGTGAAGATGGTGATCTTAAATGACTGCATTTGGAAGGAGAAGGGTCATTTGTGGGGACCACACGAGATCACAGCAGAGGAAGAATTTAAAAATTCCATGTACTAAAGCTAATTGCCTGTGGTAATAAGAAAGCATTAAAAAGGAAGAAAAGTAAATATCCAAAATGTTAAATTGCAGAGACCTTTCTGTTTTAACTTGAGAGCCACAGAATTAAGCTGAAAAAGCAAAATGTTTGATGTATTTAAATAACCTTTTGGAGTGCAGTCTGTAAGCACGTGTCTTGCATATACCGTGTTTCCCCTTAGTCTGTTTTGATATGTAGTTTCACAGTCTGATAGTCAGACATGGAAAAAGACATGGACACTAATTTTCATCTATTATTTTCATCTAAGCACTGTGTAAGCAGTGATAATGTATGCTATTCATTGATGCGTGTAACTATTATTTTATAAGGATAGACCTTGTAGAAAGGAACTTTTATTCTTCATTTTTATGAAAGAGTTGATAGTTAAGGAGTGATTCCTCAATTTCACTCAAACTTGGGCTAGGATATGCGTGTTCTTCAAATGGCAGGTGTTACCCAGCAAAATATATTTCTTTACTGTCTTTAATAACGAGCACCACTTCCCCACCCCCACACTCCATTTTCTTTCTTTCCATTCTTAGCTTCTTAAAAAAAAAATCCAATTGTGAGTATCCTTGATTGTAACTTCTTTAATGTATGCACTTTGTTTCCTGTGAGGTAGTAACGGGACACCCAGTCTAGTGATGATTGATGGGAGAAGAAGCATCTTTAGCAATGGCAGTTTTGTCATTCGTACTGTGAAAGCAGAAGACTCCGGATACTACAGCTGCGTGGCCAGTAACAACTGGGGATCAGATGAAATAATTTTGAACTTGCAGGTACAAGGTAAGAATTTGTCAGAATTATTATCACAGCTATTAATTGTTATGTGATGGTATTGCATTGATATGTGTTTTTTGTAATAATAAAACATTAGTATTAATGTGCATTAATAAAAATGTTGTCCTTCCAAATTAATTAATTATATGATATACATATTCTACAATTATGAATTATGTTATATAGTAATTTGCAGATCATTCTGACTCAGCTATCAGCATTTTCTGCTATGGTAGATGTTTTGCTTTGGTTGAAACAATTAACACACTTGCAGTTAAATCTGCCTGCAAGCTTCTGTCAGATTGACAATTGAGTGTTTGCATTCAGTTATTTTCTCATTCTTCACAAGTATTGCCTTATGCTTTATTCGTATAAAAAGTACATGTATTCATTTAAATATTGCAAATTTCAGAAAGAGCTGAAGGCCTTTTCTTTAGCTTCTAAGAAGCTATCAAGAGAAATTTGCTCTGTACTGATACCTTGGCCAAAAACTTCATTACTCTTGAGCAGAATTTTATTGATGGAGAATATGAGGAATCATTTAAAATGAAATGTCAGTATAAGGTCAGCTAAAATGTAACGCCAACTATTCTATATGCCTGCTGAAATATATATAATGTAACTATTAGAATATTTTAAAGTAGTTGGAAGGGACATTCAGAGATTATGTAGTCCAACTACCTGAGCTCTTCAGGGCTAACCAAAAATTAAAGCATATTAATGAGGTTATTATTCAATTGCCTCTTGAACACTGACAAGCTTGGGCCATCAGCCTTCTCTCTAGGAAGCCTATTCAAATGTTTGACCACCCTCACAGTACAGAAATTTTTCCTAAAGAATTTTTTCTTAAGTGTTGGCATGCATGAAAGTAATGACAGTACAGGAGTACACATTGACAGTAATATCAAATAGAGCACATATATTCATATATCAAGAATTCATTACTAAGGAGATTTTCTTCCTCACTTACACCAAAGCAAAATTTGAAGAAATGCTCAGATGCCTAGTGTGCTTTAATTGGCTACAATTGTCATACTACAGGGAAGCAAACCACTGAGCTGGGAATGTTGGCTATACTGCAGCCAGTTACTCTAGTCTAAGCTTCTAGTGCAGATATATGGGAAGAGAGAAAGATTCTCTCGGCCACAGTGCAACTCTCTGCATAAACATGTCCACTAAGCCATGAAACAAAGGCCATAGTATATATTAACTTACCTACAATCCATGAGAGGCTGAAGATGTTCTTTTGCAATGTTTGAAACATGACAGGGAATGGAAATGGAAAACTTAAATTTATATTTCACTAACTATTTTTGAAATTGCATATCCTTGCTTTTATTGAACTGCGGTAACTAAAAGCAAATCAATATTACTTCCCAGAAGGGCAGAGCAGAATGGCATTTAATATGTGAGACCACCATCTTTCATAGATAGAGTGAAGCTATGATGAAAGTTTTTACAATAAATATTCCACAATGTAATATGCGCAATCCCTCTCCATGGAATAAGCCAAGTCAGTCAGAATAATGGAACAAATCCATCTAATGTAGGGAATTTTCCTTTAGAATATGAAATGTATTTTTTGTTTCCTTCAGCATTGTTTAAGCCTGTAAGGGCAGTAAAATGCAACTTCTTTTTAAGCTAGGCAATAGCTGTAAACCAACAGCCTCCACCTGATGTCAGCACTCATTATTTTGCAATTTTATTACTTGAGAAAGCACTGAAGTGGGGAGTGCTTCTTGGAGTTTTACTTTGCTGGTCGAGGTAGAGGCAAAGTAAGGAATGTCCTCTGGGAGCAGACTGCTAGACATGACAGAGGCATCACACATTTGTGACATGCAGTCTGCCTTGCTCATTGGACATGGGCTGGCAAGCAGTAACCATGGCAGTGAAACTGCCTTGCCAAAACTGGTCACCAGCATCATCACCCCTTTCCCACTCTTGCAGTGACAGTTATCATAAACTTCTTTGGTGTCTCTTCTTCCATGCTTTCCATCTTAACTAAACCGTATCTCGTAGCTCCTCATCCAGGCGCCTCTTGAACGCTGCCAGCGACAGCGACTCTACCATGTCCCTTGGCAGGCCCTTCCAGTGCCTGACCACTCTCTGAGAGAAAAAGTTTTTCCTCATGTCCAACCTAAACCTCCTCTGGTACAAGTTGTGGCCATTTCCCTGGGTCCTGTTTGTTGCCTGGGAAAAGAGGCCAAACCCTCTTCACTACAACCTCCCTTCAGGAAGCTGTAGAGTGCAATGAGGTCTCCCCTCAGCCTCCTCTTCTCCAGACTGAACAATCCCAGCTCCCTCAGCCGCTCCTCATAAGCCTTGTCTCCAGACCCCTCACCAGTTTCGTTGCCCTTCTCTGGATACGCTCCAGGGTCTCAATGTCTTTCTTGTAATGAGGGGCCCAAAACTGAGCACAATACTTGAGGTGTGGTCTCACCAGTGCTGAGTACAAGGGGATGATCACCTCCCTGCTCCTGCTGGCCATGCTATTTCTAATGCAGGCCAGGATGCCGTTGGCCCTCTTGGCCACCTGGGCACACTGTCAGCTCACGTTTAGCCGAGCATCAACCAACACCCCCAGGTCCCTTTCCTCTTCACAATCATCCAGCCACTCGTCCCCAAGCCTATAGCGCTGCATGGGGTTGTTGTGGCTAAAATGTAAGACCCGACACTTGGCCTTGTTGAACCTCATCCCATCACCTCAGCCCAGCAATCCAGCTTATCTAAATCCCTCTGAAGGGCCTCCCTACCCTCAGGCAGATCAATGTCACCTCCCAACTTGGTGTCATCTGCAAACTTACTGAAGGTACACTCAATCCCCTCATCTAGGTCATCAATAAAGATATTAAACAAGATGGGCCCCAGTAACAACCCCTGGGGGACACCACTTGTAACAGGTCGCAGCTGGACTTAACTCCATTAACCACTACCTGGTGGGCATGGACCTCTAGCCAGTTCCTTACCCAAAAAAGGGTATACCTGTCCAGGCCACAGGCAGCCAGTTTCCCCAGGAGAACACTGTGAGATACCATGTCAAAGGCTTTGCTGAAGTCTAGGTAGACTACATCAATAGCCCTTCCCTCATCTACCAGTCTGGTCACTCAGTCATAGAAGGAGACCTGCCTTTCATGAACCTGTGCTGGCTGGGCCTGATCCCCTGGACACCACGCACATGCCATATGATCTCACCCAAGATGATTTGCTCTATTACTTCCCCAGTATCGAGGTCAGGCTAACAGGCCTATAGTTCCCCCGATCCTCCTTACGGCCCTTCTTGAAGATGGGAGTCACATCAGCAAGCCTCCAATCCTGTGGGACCTCTCCAGCTAACCAGGAGCGCTGATAGATGGCCGAGAGCGGTTCAGCAATCACCCCCACCAGCTCCCTCAGCCCCTGAGGGTGTAGCCCATCTGGTCCCATGGACTTGTGACAGTCCAGATGGAGGAGGAGCTCTCTGACTGCCTCCACCTGAATCGTTGGGGGTATATTCTGAGTAGCATCCCAGACTTCCAGGAATACCTAAATGATTCAGGCAGAAGACAAGAGTGAGCTTTCCAGGTTGTAACTAGGACATTAGTAAATACCTTTTACATGACAGACTCATGATAGCTTTGTAAGACTGGAAAGAAAACTGGCTTCCCTGTTTTCTGTCCTGGAGTGTTGAGCTCTGGAAACCCACCCACTTATCTTGATGGTCAATTGGATAATCAATCAGAGGTCTTTTAGGGTAAGCCTAAACTGTCTAATTTCCCTGATCCAGTCTCTGTCCCTACACAAAATTTAACTTCTCCTTAGACTGAGTGCCTTGCTGGGATACAGCATGGCTCTTTATTTGCTCTTTCACACTGAGTTCTACTCTGTGCTGAGGGTGGGAGGTAATATCTATCTTACTGCTGTGCTTTGTCAGCAGCTGGTTCTGAGAACCATGAGGTTCTTAGTTTACACACTGTCATAATGTTTACAAGGAGCAACAGAACCTGTTGCTGAATCTGTTTCCAGATTTGTTCAGCTTCACAGCTACACCAGCAAAAACTTTTGTTAGGCACTTTTTTTCTTTTGCCCATAATTGCTTGCAAATGCAATCATGAATGTGACATCATTTGTGAGTGGACACCTATTTCCTACCACTAGGAATTCAGCTTCTCCATAAAACAGATCTGAATAATAATGGGAAAAAAGTGGTTGGGTAGTTCATATGGCACTTAAAAGGATGTTTGATAAGCTAGGTAATCAAACTTAGGAGAATATCAAGAGGTAAGAACTGAAAGACAAAACTGTGTAGAATTTTAAATACAAAAAATGAGAACTTGTCTGCTCTGTCTTAACCAAGGATCTCATTTAAACAGACACTTTGACAGAAATCATGTACATTTTTTCTCAACTCAAAACAGTTATTTGATAAATGACCATCAGATGGGATTAAGATCACATCTAATAACTTGAATCTGTTTTCTGTTTTTAAATATTTCCCATTTAGTTCCACCAGACCAGCCAAGACTTACTGTTTCCAAAACTACATCTTCCTCTATCACTCTTTCCTGGATACCTGGAGACAATGGTGGCAGTTCTATCCGAGGTAATGTAATTCAGATTAATTGTAGCTTCTTCCTAAATTGTCAGATGTTAATAGGATAAGCATAGAATTATGAATGGCCACAAAAACAAACAAACAAACAAACAACAGCAAACCAAACACACACAAACACAAAAAAAAACTACCAATGATCGGTATTGCTGTCATCATTTAATTTACACTATTGTAGTGATAAAAGCTTTCAGTAAGTAACAGTTTCTCTGTGTGCTGGTGCAATCACAGATGTAATCACTTTCTTCCAGTGTATCCTCATCTGTTATGACAGTTACTCTCTCTGATTTTCCAGACATATAAACTCTAACCATTCATTTTTGAGGGTCCAGGTTCATCATCTGGTCTTTGACACTGATTGAAGGTATTTAGAAATGTCTATCCTTTTCTTTTCCCTTTGAAGCTATCATAAAAATGGTATTTAAGTAGTTGTAAGAGTAGGCAGTGTGTATATTGCTTGATGTCTCTTAGTCAAGGAAGAAATGTATGTCTTCCTGTGCTCAGGAGTTTTCTAGTTTTATGAGGTCTTTAAAATGACTTGTATTTCCTGTGGAATTTGTGATTCATGTCTGGCTTATCATTGCTATTTGTGCTTTGCCTATAGGTTATATTTTGCAGTATTCGGAAGATAACAGTGAGCAATGGGGCAGTTTTCCCATTAGTCCTAGTGAGAGGTCCTACCGTTTAGAAACATTGAAATGTGGCACTTGGTACAAGTTTACTTTAACCGCACAGAATGGAGTGGGACCAGGACGCATCAGCGAGATCATTGAGGCCAAAACACTTGGAAAAGGTATGTTGATTTGCGTGCCATTTGCTCACTTAAAGCTCCTGCCTCCTGCTATAGATCTTGGTTTGATTAGATGACAGGTTTGAATTTTTAAATATTGGCTTTGGAAACATTTCCGTTCTGTCCATGTTTTGATATAAAAGGTTGTCACTGCAGAACTTGAATTGCGTATTAGCTGGTCTTCTTTCCTTATATCATAAATAATTCTGTTCTAAAATGGATTGCTAGATATTTGGGAAGCCAATGTCTCTCTTATCACAGGCTATAGTAATTCCAACTACTCCTATTTCCAAGAGGAATTTTTTTCCTCTACTTCAAGAGTTTATTTGTCTGAGTGCTGAAGGAAGATGGGAGGTACATTTATGAGATGTATATTGAGCCAATGTCTCATTTCTTCTCCAAGCTGGTATTTCAAGAGCCATCTATTTGAGCAGAATAAGCGTAAAAAATACAGAAGTTTGCATAAAATACTGTAAGGCTAAATAGCCAAAATGTATGGAGTTCTTAAATAACTCAGAAGTGGGTGTCATGGTCATTGTTGCTGAGGGTAATTCCACATGAGTGTGCATCACAATTATGAACAAATTTGGCAACAGACCCAGTTAGACCTGTGCTATTTCCACAGAATGGAGTAGCTTTGCACACTGCCCTAAAGATCAGCTCATCTTGCATCTCTTCACATCAGTTCTATGAAATATTCTGATGTGGGAGCTGTTTTATAGTAGTTTACCATGAACGGTGTGTCTATCCTCTATACTATTCATCTCACCTGTGCAGTTGCAGATCTCCAAAGTGTCACAGCAAGGTGGAAATTTTTCTCAACACCCACTGGCATAAGGAAGAGCAAATATACAGCAAATGCAGTTGGTGTGATTTGCTGAATCTCAGAAGAGACAGCAGATCACTTCTGTACATGCTGAGATTATCATTATTCAGGGAGAATGATCCACTGACACGTAGAGAATAATTGAATGTTCCAGATTTTTTTTACCTCAAATATAAGAGTAAGGGGAGGTTTATGCATGTTTCAGATTCCAATCGTTCGTAAAAAAACAAATCTCTCAGCCTTTTGATTTTTTCTGGAATTAGATATAAACACCCCATGTTACATCTAGAGATTGAATGGAGTATTATGATTTCGAATGTTGAAGTTATCATTATACATGTGAGTGCTGTAGAAGCAGCTCTAAACAAAGCTATTAACAGAACCAAATAAAATAGTTCATATTACACAGCAGTTGATTCTTGTGGAAATCATGAATAAGTGTACATTTTGATACAGCTCATCAAGGCACAGCAGTAGCCTCATTCACAGAATCATATCATAGAATCATAGAATGGCTTAGGTTGGAAGGGACCTTAACGATCATCTAGTTCCAACCCTCCCTCCATGGGCAGTGTTGGTATCCACACAGTCAGACTGCCCAAGATCCCATCCAAGCTGACCTTGAACTCCTTCAGAGATGGGCCACCCACAGCTTCTCTTGGTAGCCTGTGCCAGCACCTCCCATCCTCTTAGTAAAAAATTTCTTCCTGATTTATTTAACATAAATCTCTTTTAGTTAAAAGCCATTCCACTTTGTTATATCACTGTCAGACCATGTTCAAAGTTGTTCCCAGCAGTGTGCTGTTGTGCTGGGGGCCCCAAGCCTGGATGCAGTACTCTGGGTAGAGCCTCACGAGGGCAGAGCAGAGGGTGACAGTCACCTCTCCCTGCTGGCCACTGCTCTTTTGATGCAGCCCAGAATACAGTTGGCATTCTGGGCTGCAAGCAGACATTGCTGGCTCATGTCTGGCTTCTCATCCACCAGGACCCCCGGGTCATTCTCTGCAGGGCTGCTCTCAAGGAGTTCTCCCAGTTTGTACACATTTCTGGGGTTGCTTTGACCCAAGTGCAACACCTTGCACATGGCCTTGTTTAAATCTCGTTAGATTCTCAAGTGCCCACTTTTTGAGCCTGTCCAGGTCTGTCTGGATAGGATCTCTTCCTTCTATTGTGTCAACTGCATCACTGAGCTTAGTGTCATCAGCAAACTTGTTCAGGGTACACTCAATCCCAGTGTCTGTGCTATTAATGAAGATGATGAGGAGCACTGGTCCCAAGATGAAGCCCTGGGAGACAACACTCACGACCAGCCTCCACCTGGACATAGAGTTGTTGACAACAACCCTCAGACTATGCCCATCCAACCAATTATTTATTTATCTAATAGTCCAGCCTTGTGCTTTTACTGTATAGAATAAAATAGAATATTATCATTTTCATTACATTAATTGTAATGTCCAACATTAAAATATTTTTTTCTGCTAAGCAATTAGCAGAATAATACTTCTACATACTTTACAATTTTAAATAAATAAATTTAAAATAAATAACATTTGTTGGTGATATGTCTTGTCCACCTACTGTTATTATGTTTGTTCAAAGGTACCACTTTTACTGTCTGTATATCTTTCTTACATAGAATTCACTAAGAACTTTAATTTAAATAGCAACTGAAAGTAAATGTTTTTCCCAAAGCAAGAACAGTAAGTAGAAATGACAACCCTCTTCTTAATGGAAATATCTTAAATTATAAATACAAAACTAAAAGTGTGTATTATTTTCAAATACATGTGCAAAGTCAACATATCAATATTTTGAAAAATATATGTTTCCTTTTATATTCTCAAAATGGACATTTTCTGCAAATGTAATTTCCCAGAATCTGCCCAATTCCCTTCCTCTTCTGTAATGCAGTGAGCAGAGGTATTTAGTGACAAGTTTTTGCCCTCATTTTATAAGTTGACTCTTGCCAATCTATGCAAACAGAAGTAGAATATATAGATACTGAGTTTAAGATGAAGTTAGGGCTTTTCCAGAAATTGTTCTCTCAGTATTACATTTTTGAGAGCTCTGTAACTGTAATACTTAAGTGTTTCGTTTGAAATATATCATTGCTACCAGAGCCACAGTTTTCAAAGGAACAAGAGCTCTTTGCTAGCATCAACACCACCCGAGTGAGGCTGAACCTGATTGGTTGGAATGATGGTGGCTGCCCCATCACTTCTTTCACTCTGGAGTACCGGCCTTTTGGGACAACAGTCTGGACAACTGCTCAGCGAACATCTCTGTCAAAGTCCTACATACTGTATGACCTCCAGGAGGCAACCTGGTATGAATTGCAAATGAGGGTTTGCAACAGTGCTGGCTGTGCAGAGAAACAAGCCAAATTTGCAACGCTCAATTATGATGGCAGTAAGTATATCTTTTTAGTAACATGTCTGAGGCATAATTTTTATTCTAACTTCCTATGTGATGTTTTTCCTTATGTCTTCCTGTCTGCTAATCCTTTTTAAATCTGGTTAGCCATGCTGACAGAGGAGTGACAGTCTCTAAGATGTAAAATGCCTATAGATTTCACAATAGGCTGACAGACAGAAAAGAGGGATTATTTGTCCTTGCTGAGAAAATGCTCCAGCACCAAAGTCAGTCGACTATGAGACATGTAACCATAAGACTGCAGGTGTCATTAGTTCCAGTGCTCACAGAGGCATGTATTTAGTGCATCTGTTCCATGAAGGTTTTTTTTTTTCCATACAGTTAGTTCCTACAGCCATTCACTATGGTGACCAGCTGCATTGCTATTCCAAAGTGTCCTTGTGACACAGCTCAAAACCTATTATGTGACACAGCGGAGTGGCTAACTAGCTTGTCTTCCAGAAAAGCTTCCAGTCAACATTCTCCAAGGGCAAAGCAATGGTAGTGCTATTATACCTATTTACAGACAAGGAAGAGTGAAGCTAATGGCTGTGGCAGATGGCTCTGTCATGCCCAGCAGTCAGGCACAGGGGATGAAGGAACTGTTGCATTCTGCCTTTCTGCCAGGGGTTACTGCCTGCCCCTGCAAAGCCGGAATGAGAAAGTGAGAGCAAACACTCCAATTTGTCAGTCACTCCAGCTCATATCCTGGCATATTTATTGCAAATGATGGTGGTACATGTGTGCTTCTACTGACTCTATAGTAAGGAATGGCCATATTTCTGGCAAAAAGGCTGTACAGATGGCTCCAGATGGCAATCTTTTGAATTACTTTAGTGCGAACTGCCAGAGCTTTTCTGGAATGTCCAATATAATACATTGCTGTGTTGCCAGGGATATTGTGTTGCACTGTGCAGTCACTTGGCTACATCAGTACTGCTAAATTAAACAGGGCTAGTGAGCAAGTTCAAACAAGAGCTGGTAGCTGTCCAGCTACAGCACCCCAATTCTAACCATTCATAAATCTGTAGTATTAACATGTCTCCACTCACAGTTCTGGCCCACACTGAGCAGCACTGTCTTGGTCAATAACCTGGTACACCTCTGGGAAGAATGGGCAATTCCCAGACAGAAGCAGCACACAGAGGATGAAGGAATTATCATATCCTGCCTTTCTGCCAGGGGTTACTGCCCACCTCTGTAAAAGACAGACAGAAAAAAAGGGCAAAGCAAACGTATCCATTTGCCAATCACTCCACCTCTGGCTGTGAATCAGGCAGGGCTTAAATCTCTGCATCTTACACATGCTATAATGCTACCACAGCCATTGCAGCAGCAACAGGGTCCTCAAACTATTTCAGAGAAAGAATAATTTTATCTCAGCACTGAAGGCCTGCAAGTAACTAAGATCCAAGTACTTCTTGTACAAATGCTGATAGCTCTTGCCATGTAGACCTAGGACCTGTTCTATTAATTGGCAAAGATGCTGTCAGTAATAACTCAGTTCAAATATTATGGGGTAACTTCTTTCCATTTTACTAAGCTTACCCTCTGTCCTTTCCAGTATTTTTATACCAGTGACATCCAACTTTCAGGGATATATTTATTTATTTATTTTCTACAATAATTGTCACATATATATGTCTTGGGCAGTCTTAAGCCGTAACTTAGAATGGAATAATCTGCAAATGCAGGTCTGGAATATTAAACTTTTACTGAAAGCACTGAAATCAAACTTTCCTTAAAGTGCATTGATCTGAAATGTTGTCAGACTCTGTTTTTTCCTTAGGTGATGATACAAAATTTGTTTTCACATATCGTGACCTACATGGCATTTAATCTTGAGTTACTGTATGCATCCTTAAAAGTGAGAAAATGAAACAATAAAAATGGTTGCAGCATTAAGTTTCCTGGGCCACTGCTTTTGGTCAGCTTGAAAATCTCTTATTTGTGGCATCAATGGTTTTGTTTGTCAAGCATGACTTGTCAAGACTATATTGTTCCATAGAGAGGCAGTATGATCTCAAATAATGACCACAAGGTTGAGAGGAGAAAACATGAGTGGAAAAGCAAATTTCAGTTTCCAAGTGTTCCAAATTTGTTAGGTTTGATGCAGAACTGAAATGATAAGTTCATCCATATTGCCAGATTATTATTGTGTGTATTCCCACATAAAGAATTTTATGGAAGAGCTATTTCAGTGCTTCTAAAATAAAAGATATCTCTACAGAGTCCCAGCTTCCTATTTATTCATTCTTGATACACTGTGCAAGCTTAAAGGAGCTTCAAAGCTGGAAAATAGTGTGTGATTAGAAAGAAACATTTTCTGCCAGTAATTCCTGCAGAATCTGTTTGCTTTCATAGAGTGAATTTTTCTTTCCAAAAAACCACAAGTGGAAACTTTTTGGCCAACACTTACTTTTGAGTGCCAACCTTACCTCTACCACTGATTTCTCTTGTGATGTGAGCTTAGCCCTTTCCAGCTTCTAGGGGTCACTGCTGCCCTTAAGGTAAAGAAAATAGAAGAATAGGTCTTTGAAGATTAGATAACGCTCCTATGGATGCTTGAGGGTACAAAATGCTAAGAACAAGTCAGGAACATTAGCAGTCTTAGGTAAAGCCTTCACAAACTTTGTAGAAATCCTTGAGTTACATCCTCTTTCAGTCAATCTGTTTGAACTGCAGTAGCTGGCTATTATCTGCACTAGAGCTCCTGAGAAATATTGTGGCTATGTATTGTTAACCTGAAGTCTCTTCATGGGAACTGGGTCAAAAGGTTAATGACAGATCTGTGTGCAGATCTTTGCTTTCTGTTCATAGATATTCCAGCTAACCACTTTCAGCTTGCAGAATATTGTGACCTCCTTGCCCTTTGTTTTTCAGAACATTTGCACTGAACACTTGAGGAGATATTTTTAGCACTCTGCAACTGTAGTATATAGCACTGCAAAGCAGCTTCCTGACTCAGAGATCAGCTACTCAGTAGCCTGACATTAAATCAGATCAGCTTGGTAGCTGCTCTAAGCTATGCTAATTGATTCTCACTCACCAGGGAACTTCCTAGTGTGAAGAACAGTCAGGACACTGGAAAACTCATGACAGATCTAAAGTCACATGAAGCAATGGGAGCAAATTGGGTCAGAAACATTCATATTTCAACTCCTATGAAGCACCAGTTGAGCAGACTAACAAAAGCTGATGATTAATTGACCTGAAAAATTAAAAATAAATGCATAAGTGAATGAATAATCAAACAAATAAACAATCCCAATTTGTTTGAGACTTTTTTCCTGGGAAAACCTTTCACTTTTCTACTCTTACTTATAACGTAGAAGAACAGACAACAAATATCGAAATGGTGCTTTCTATATGGATAGTAGTTTTAGGTTATGGTAATTCTTAATCCAGTTGCTGTTCATCTGCACATGGATAATGTGAAGGATACATATACTTGCAGTTTTTTCTTTCAATTAAGCTTGTAAGTGGTGGTATAAGTTTTACTTTACTTAGAAGATCTATGCAAAATAATATTCACTTGCCTAAATACTTAAGGTTTAGCTGAAATTGAAGCCGTGTGATTGAATCAAAGTGTTAGAAAGATCAAGACACAATTTTAGGTAGTACTGAACCCAGCAGTCTTCAGCCAACTGTCTGTGTGACTCTAATTCAGTAGAATTTGGCCCTTTAATATTCAAGGAGATTTAGAGAAAGTTATTTCTGTTTCATTCAGGAGTTCATTGTTCTTTCATTTCTCCATCTAATCACTTTCTTTGCTTTTAGAGTAGTGCAAAAATGGTATCTCAGTTAAGACAAGAAGAAAAAATCCTACTGTTTGTTTACTCCAAACCATGGAAAATTAGAAAAATATTCAAATTGTAACTGTAAGAAAATATTTTCTTCGGAAGTACCTGATATGGATGGTTGTAGCTTTTCTGTTTATCTCCATCTCTTGAGAGAACTACTCTTCCCACTATATGCAACTCAAACAGTTCTTATTTAAAAAAAAAAAAAAAAAAAAAAAGCAAAAGAATTCATATTTCCATTGTGGTTATGGCACTCTCATTGTACTGCTTTGTATCTTTTTTTGTCCCTTCCCTTCCCTTCCCTTCCCTTCCCTTCCCTTCCCTTCCCTTCCCCTTCCCTTCCCTTCCCTTCCCTTCCCTTCCCTTCCCTTCCCTTCCCTTCCCTTCCCTTCCCTTCCCTTCCCTTCCCTTCCCTTCCCTTCCCTTCCCTTCCTCCCTCCCTCCCTTCCCCTCCCTTCCCTTCCCTTCCCTTCCCTTCCCTTCCCCTTCCCTTCCCTTCCCTTCCCTTCCCTTCCTTCCTTCCCTTCCCTTCCCTTCCCTTCCCTTCCCTTCCCTTCCCTTCCCTTCCCTTCCCTTCCCTTCCCTTCCCTCTTCCCTTCCCTTCCCTTCCCTTCCCTTCCCTTCTCCCTTCCCTTCCCTTCCCCTTCCCTTCCCTTCCCTTCCCTTCCCTTCCCTTCCCTTCCCTTCCCTTCCCTTCCCTTCTCCTTCCCTTCCCTTTCCTTTCCTTTCCTTTCCTTTCCTTTCCTTTCCTTTCCTTTCCTTTCCTTTTTCCTTTCCTTTCCTTTCCTTTCCTTTCCTTTCCTTTCCTTTCCTTTCCTTTCCTTTCCTTTCCTTTCCTTTTCATACTATATGGTCCATAATGGGATATAGCTATGCCACACAATACAGCAATTAAAATGAAAAAAAGGATGTGTCTGTTTTTTTACCTCATCTTCCTATCCTTTTAGGAAGCAAGTAGCCAATTTTATGTTTCAGTAGCTGGTTAAAATTTAATAGCTTCCATTGACAGTCATCACAGTTCACAAAACTTGTGTATTTTTATCCATTTCCAAGAAATCTGTGTTTTATAGCCTCATTTGTAGTTGCATGCAGCAGTTTAGTACTAATCAGGAAATGAGCGAGAAGCCTTCCATAACTAAACAGCCTTCCAAAGAAAGTGCTGTATTCTTCTCACGTCCTTTGGAAATAAAGGAAAAAATAGGAAAGTTCAGGTATTACATATCACCAGGAAGCCAGGTATATTCAGAATGCAAATATGTCCCAAAATGAAAAGGCGAGCTGCCTACCAATGGAAGTACTTTGTAGATTCATGTCCCTCATTTCAGGCTCAAAATTTGCACATTCCTATCCAGTTTTGGTCTTCTGTTTTATTGATGAGTGTAACATCAGACACTCTGTAATGTATTAGCATCAGATTGCCCATCTGAATCTAAGATCAATAGCACTGCTGAAACCCTAAGATGCGATAAAGGAATATTTCTGGGTAGAGGATTCATGTGATGTCTTTAGCATAAAGTGTGTGTTGTCATACCTGTCTCTTACAAAGAAAAGGCAGGCAGAGAGCATAAATCTCTTACAGCAGTGCTATTTTTCTGTTCTAAGAAGTAATATAGGCAGGTACCAATTCTGAGATCTCTTACAACTTTGTAGTGATATAATATTACTTAAAAATTGATTGCAGCATTGTATGTGCAACAAACATGGACTTCTGATAATCAATCTGCAGTCAATGGCACACATACTTGCAAGACTGATTGAGCACACATGGCCACTACACATACAAGCATTAGCATCCATTTTGAATATGATAAGTCCTTTTTAATGGTTTGCATGTTGGTGAAAGCATATAGCATGCTATATTTCCTGAGAACTCAATATTTTGTCTTCATTAATAAGCATCTAATGTCATGACACTGTTTCCAGGTACAATCCCTCCACTTATTAAGTCAGTTGTGCAAAGTGAGGAGGGGCTGGCAACCAACGAAGGGCTAAAGATGCTGGTGACCATTTCCTGTATCTTGGTTGGGGTCTTACTGCTTTTTGTGATGCTCCTGATTGTGCGGAGAAGGAGGAGGGAGCAGAGGCTGAAGAGGCTGCGAGGTAAGATGAACACTGTGTCACTTTGTTCCTATGTGCGCGTACCCACCAAACATGAAAGTATAAGTGGCGCTGCATGTTACCAAATGGTATCCCCAATGAGCAGTATTTTCCTGTAATATGTAGCAGGTAAAGCATATGTGTTTTTTTTTAATATAAATTCCATCTTTTTAATTTTATAGTCTGGTTGGGGAAAAAAAAAAAAAAGAAGAAGAAGACTCCTGTGTCCATTATTTTGCACGAAGGAAGGGAAAGTAGTTCTCACAGCTGATGTTCTCTCCTCTCTCTCCTCTCCTCTCCTCTCCTCTCCTCTCCTCTCCTCTCCTCTCCTCTCCTCTCCTCTCCTCTCCTCTCCTCTCCTCTCCTCTCCTCTCCTCTCCTCTCCTCTCCTCTCCTCTCTCCTCTCCTCTCCTCTCCTCTCCTCTCCTTCCTCTCCTCTCCTCTCCTCTCCTCTCCTCTCCTCTCCTCTCCTCTCCTCTCCTCTCCTCTCCTCTCCTCTCCTCTCCTCTCCTCTCCTCTCCTCTCCTCTCCTCTCCTCTCCTCTCTTTTCTCCTCCCCCTCCCCCTCCCTCTTTTCCCTTTGAGTGCTCTAAATAAACTGAAATCATATTTTTGAAGTGTAAAATCAGGTGTTCTGAAGATGAAGGGATTTCAGATTTATATCAGATATTATCAGTGATTCCAGAATTACAAAATGAAAGTAGGGTAGAAAGCACATCCCTATTCTATTATATTATCCTGTATTTTTCTGTATGATGTATTATACCAAAACTATTACAACTTTTTACTGTTCATTTACCTGTCATTGTCACTGACCTGTTATTTTCTCTAACGTTTATTCAAAGTCATGTTTCCTGTGTAAATAAGCCTTAGATCTGCAATTCACTCCACTGTGTTGGTCTTCTAGTAAATGCTGCCAGATGAGCCCCAGTGAGGTGTTTGAACCTTGTACTCTGCCACTTCTGCTTTTGGTCATCTCAGTTTTGCAGTAGCACAGATAGTAAACATTAAACTGAAAGTATCTGGAAAAAAAGCCATCCAAATCACAAACTGAATAAATAGCAACATCATTAATCATCCACAAACATGATTCTAAGAGTTTCCAAGAACCACCAAAATGCTTAGTTATTTGTATTTTAAACAAAATATGCTTATGATATTAAAACCAGAGTCAATCCTGGGTATTCCTTCTCACCTTAGCATCTGTTCTTCTCTCTTTTGGGTCTCATTTGTCTCTTGTAATAGTATTTTGGATATTTTTGCAACAAGGACAGAGACACAGAGCCCCTAGGCATGGATAAATTCATAGATCAAAGAGGACAAGTAGCCTTATAGTTCAGATACTGCTCTGGAAATTAGGGCATTTTGATTCTTTAGCTTGTTGTATAATAACTTTCTCATTTGAAATCTTTTAAGTCATTTACCTCTGAGCAATACTTTCTTCATTAAATAAGTGGTGGGGTAGTGGTGATGAAAATGCTATTATCTTATCTTCTCAGAAATATTGTGTAATTCCATCCAGTAATGAGCAGGATATTTTGAGCAATTTGGCTTCAGGAAATCATGGTTATGCACATCTAGTTTTTTCTTAAATTCTTGAGTTACAGTCCCTTAAGGAAGGCTGATGACTGGCCAGTATGGCTTTGCATAACTTATCTGAATGATTTCCTCTCCGAATATAGGAATTTAGAAAAATAAATTCTGTTGAACATAGCCAGTGTCAAAGAAATCCTTGATACTTTTGAGAGTCATCAGTAATTAATTACCATTTCTGTAAAGTTACATCTCACTTCTTATCTGAATTTTTCAAGCTATGGCTCAAAATTGCAACCATTTCATTCCATTATACTTCTGTCTGTCAGATAGGGACAGAAATTCTTTTTTGTGTCACATTTTTGATCTTTAGTGATATTCTTTTTATACAGTAGTGATCAAGTGATTTCTTAATATTTTCAATGGAAAACTAAACAGATGTTGAATTTTTCTCTGTAACTATCCATCATGTATTCATTTTATGGATTTCCTCTGGTTCTACTGTGATCTCCTAGTAATTTTCCTCTTTTGTGTATGCTAGAAATGAACAGTATTTCAGAAACAGACAATCAGCACCAGATATGGAGGAAAAGTCTTTCTTCTTTTACCGTATGTTTGTCTCTACATACCTTCAAGGTTCACCTTTTTGTCTCTAGCATCATCCTAGGAGTTTACTTTTAAGTTCTGATCCATTAAGAGCATCCTTCAGTTCTCTAATTACAGTACAATAGGATAATATTCCCTATTATATAGCTAAGGCTTGTATTTTTGATATATATCACCACATACTAATATAGCTAAGTCACTAGCCTACCTGATGGTCTAGATTGGTGACTTGTTATTTTCAGTGTATTCTAGCTAACTTGTTTGTGTCATTTTTTAACATTTATCAGACATTATCTTATTTACTTCCAGATAGAGGAAAAGTACCAAAAGTGTAATGTCCTATGATATATGAGAAAAAATATATACTCTGCTTAAAATTATGTTTTGATATTTATCAATCTGTATGTTGGAAATCATATATGATAGGTAATTTTTTGCATCATGCATTCTTAGTAAAATCACGGAATCATAAAATACTTTGAGGTACCAAAACTTTAATATGCAGAAAAATAAATATAATATTTAGAAGGTATCTAATCCCATTTCAGTGGGAGTATTTTCAATATTATTAAATACTGAGAATTTTATTATGATAAAAATACAGTCTTATCTTGACATGGCTGATTGATGGCAATGCTATATTCATTGGTCTTAATTATTCTGACTACTTTCATTGATTTCATCAAGTTTCATACCATTTTTTTCCATCAGTTTATTCATTCCTAAGATCAGATTGATAATAATTGTTTGTTGTTGTTTTTTGTTTGTTTTGTTTTTGTTTGTTTGTTTTGAAGAATGACTTATTATTAACCATATTTTGCTCTTCTGGAGAATATTTCATGTTCTGAAAGTCTTAATCAAAATCAAGATTGCTGTTTCAGAGAACCCTTATCAAGTTTCTAAAACCTCTTGTGCATTTTCCTGACCTCCAAGCTATTAAAAAAAACGTTTTATTATAGTAGTTCTCGTGTTCAACTTTCTTCTGAATTGGTTTTCAAATGGAAAATATCTTGTTATTATCACTCGATATGAAACACCCGGTAGTGTTTCTTGAGGCACAGGACTCATTTTTCCTAAATCATGATATTAAATCCATCAGTTGCTTTCCTTCAGTGTACATCAGAAATAACAATTTAAACCACGGGTTTTTATAAAAGATATTATACAAGTTACAAATGTAATTCTTGCATTTGTAGCTCTGAGATATGTATTTTCTTTGAATGTGCTTGACAGAAGGAGCGGGAATTGCAGATTTATTTTCTGTACATTCTTCATTCAGACTTGCAGATTTGTTCTTTCAGACGAGGGTCATGGTTTCAGTTTCTGTGGAGTAAATGTAGCATAAGAGCAGTAGTCTTTCCATTCTTAATCTTTTTGTTTCTTGTTTTAGCATACTGGAACAAGTAAATCTTTGTCTTCCTCCTGTGCCACATCTAGTATGACTTATTTCTTCAGGAGCACTCATTTCAGAAGGAAAGTCTAGTTTTCAGCAAAGCCCTTATTTTTTGCCCAATTCAGTAGTTCCACAAGTCAGGGCACATGAATATCAATTGACTGCTGGAGTTCATGAAACAGTGGAGCAGGTCAATTAGAACAGATAAACCCCATGACTTATTCTCCAGTATTAACCTCTGAAATAGTTTTCCTGTTGTTTTTACTCTCATCTTAATCCAAGCAGAAAGTGTCAGTGCAGGGTGGTAGTTCAAAAGTGGCAGCATGCAATTTGAAACTCTATTGTGGACCCTGGTTTCCCTCCCAGATGGCAAACCAAATGTGTTAAGCATTTTAAAGTGGTGAATGGAAGTGAGGGCTGTTGTCTGGTCTGTGTCCAGGAAAGTCACTGTTATCTTTACTAATGCTGCTGTCCACTGCAACAATTTGCTTAATAAGTTAAACTCTGCTGAATTCATTATTTTATTTTCTGCAGTACTTTTACATTCAGACATGGCCATGTAACAGTCTTTCATGACGTCTCATTATTTTGGTTGGTGATGCACAGACAATATCCTTTGCATTTCTGTGAGCAAGAATACGTGTAAATGTGCATTTGAATATTAGTCACATGTAAGTGATAGCTTAACATCTTTCCCAGATACAGCATGGATCATAGCTGTATGCTGCGTGGCTTCTGAGAATGTATGAGGGAAGTTGTTTCAATCATAGGGAAGAAGCACAAGAGTGAATGTACCTGTGCAGATCCTCAGAAAGTTTTCACCAAAGTGAGCGTTTTCTTCTGAGCTGGTCACCCAAAGCATTCTGACAATCTAGTCAGTACAGCTGAGGAACTGCATTACACGCTTCAGAACTCTGAAATTCTTATATTTTTATACCATTTATGGTTGGAATAAAAAAGAAAAAAAAAAAAAAAAAAAAAAAAAAAACAACTTGGACCTGGACTTTTTATTTATTTGTTTATTCTTTGACAGATCTAACTCCACTTCTGGATCCTTTGAAGTCAGTAGCCAAATTGTCTCAGATATTATTTGGGAGTAGCAGCATGCTGGTAGCTTGGTTTATGACTGATGACAAAGATGTTGTCATCTTGGTATCATACTATGTAGTACCACTTAGAAGAGTGTTCACAGGAAAAGCCAATCCCAAACAGTACAAAAAACAGAAAGTCTGTATGCCTGAATGGAGTACTGTTTTGATAAGATCAGACATCACAAAGAGCCCTTCCCTTCAGCAGGAATTTTCCATTCTTTGTGCTAAAAAGGGATAAGGGAAGATTAAAAATAAAGGAATGAAATAAGCAGACATAGAAGGAGCACAGAATTTCAACTGCTGCATTAGTAGGTGAGCCATAAAGCCTAAGACTGGCAAGCTGGCACAGCATCAGAAAAACAGAATGCAGAATGTTATTAGAAGATGTTTTGTTACAAATGAAAAGAGCCCTTTGTTCATTCCTTTTAAGAATTAATATAAATGCAGTCAGAGTGATACATTAAGATGGTGACTTGTTTTTGCCTGCAATCTCTGAATTTTAAAGGCGAGATACTTAATGATATTACTAGCAAGGAAATTGCAGTAGGTGTAGGAGACCCAAGAGCTAATTAATGAATAAAAAGAGCTTCAGAAGTGAGAGGAAGAAGACAAAGACAAATTCAGTACATGTCTTTGAAGATGCAGGTAGATTTACAGGCAGGAATTAAGAGAAGTTGTTCAGTTTCAAATAACTATAGAGTTCCTTCAAGATTTGGGACTTGAATGGTTTTCTTCTCAGACTTGCTTCATTTGGTTGCACAAAAGGCTGCTTTGTTACTGTGTGATACTGTTACTTAAGGACTCTGAACTCAGCAGTTTTAAATGAGTTTGTGTAGTTGCAGACTGTAGGAGAGCAAAGTATAGCTCTCTTTTTGCCAACTAATATCACAGCAATCATTACTTGAGTTGATGAAATTTCACAGGAAGCTACTCAAGGAATACTGGGTGAACCAACTTTCAGCTATGTCCTTTGATCTGATATTCACCGGAATATTGATATCCCCACAGGTTTTTATGTTAATAACAGCAGGAATGACAACAACAGCAATATTTCTCCTTCAGCAGTGCCTCATTCTGCAGTGCTGCTCCATGTGGGAATAAGCTATCTCCTGTTCAGTGTACAGTCTTCTGATGACCCAGAAGTTGTTTTGAATTATTACTCGTGGAAAAGCATTCATACCTGAGAGCAACCAAACAAGCTGACTCCTTGGAGACCTTCGTTGCTTAGCCTCCATGCAGTCAGGTTTGGTTTGAAAATGGCAGATTGGCAATTGCTCATCCAGATCGGCTTCTGCTCCAGACCAGTGATGGATGTCAGCATTTCTGTCTTCTTCACTCACTCACTTGCTAACCATGGCATGAAGAAAGAGTCTTGTTAGTTGTTCAGCTGCCTGCCTCCACTTCTAAAGAGTATCTGCAGTTTTTTCTTTTTTATTCTGTGCTCACTTTTCTTCAAACCCAGCAGTTGTTAGCTCATCTCTGAGCATTTTCAGTGCAGTTGGGGAATTAAACAGGGTTCTTTTGGGGCAAAAAGTTATAATGAACTGAAATGCAGTTTCAAAAAGAAATAGAATTTTTTGGAGACATTTATCTTTGTTACTGATCTGAGAATTGACAGTATTTTTATACATGGCTGATTCAAGTAACTCCTAGTAATCTGTCTATCAAATAGATTTTCATTTTTGATGTAGATTGATATTAGCCTGACATCTATTCTGTTTTCTTCTAGATGCAAAGAGTTTGGCTGAAATGCTCATGAGGTAAGAATAAATTTAATGTTTTTAAGTTGGAAAATATCTGTCAGCTATGGCACTGTATTTAAACATTATTTAGAGACCAAAGAAGTAAGTCTTCTGTTGCTAAAACCTTTTTCAAAGCACACCATTTGGCTGTTTGCTAAGAACTAAGACACACTGATAGTTAGAAATAGGGGAAAAAAATTATGGATAATATCTGTGAATATGAATACATCAGTAAAAAAAAAATGAGAACTATTGTATTAGTAGATTAAATTACAGAACATGTGCAGGTCCAGTGAGACATTTTTTCCTGTTCAGAAAAACATTTTCATAATATGTGCCAAACTAATAGCTCTTAAGAATCACAGAATCACAGAATCACCAAGGTTGGAAAAGACCTACAAGATCATCCAGTCCAACCATCTACCAATCACCAATAGTTCTGACTAAACCATGTCCCACAACACAAAATCCAAATGTTCCTTGAACATCTCCAGGGTCAGTGACTCCACCACCTCCCTGGGCAGCCCATTCCAGAGCTCAACCACTCTTTCATAAAAGTAGTATTTCCTAACGTCCAGCCTAAATCTCCCCTGGTGCAGCTTGAAGCCATTCCCTCTAGTCCTATCACCGGTTACAAGAGAGAAGAGGCTGGACCCCAGCTCACTACAACCTCCCTTCAGGTAGTTATAGAGAGCAGTAAGGTCTCCCCTGAGCCTCCTGTTCTCCAGACTGAACAATCCCAGCTCCTTCAGCCACTCTTCAAAGGCCTGTGCTCCAGGATGTGAAACTATCCAAACATTTCAGTTATATTTATGTAATATTTCAGTTATATTATGTAGCTGCTTATACCCTAAGGTATATAAGAGCAGAAAATCCACTTATTATTTTTCAATTCTTTTCCATCAGTTCAGGAACCAGAAATCTAATTCAGTTGTGGAATTGCAGCAGAATGACTGTTCTGGCATCTCAGTTTCTTTAGAGATGGAAATTTCATATCTTCAGTGTTTACTGTTTTGTCTGGGGAGAACACTGAACATTTAAAACTGATGCATGTATTTGAAAATGAGATCAACAAAGGTTTCTAAGTTCAAGAGATCTTTGGTTAGCTAGAAAATCTTTTTATTTTTAAGCAACACATTGAGAATGTCACAGATATTTCGTCAAATGAACTGTACTAACCCATGACAAATTTCATCTTCTACTGTAAGAATATACTCACCCAAGGTGACAGATGGTTTTAGTGTGAATTCAGCTCTGTGCCATCAGTCTGCAGATACACGTGCGTAGTCCCATTGATTTTGACAAGACTGGTCATGAAGGGTCAGGTCATGCTGTTCCTATTTGCAAGTTAGAAACCTGCTAGCAGTAGATTGCACATTTAAACAACTTCAAGAAGATGTGCTGTGATATATTTTCATGCCCCCAAAAAAAGGCACAGTTTAGCATATGCATTGTGTCTGTTCCCTAAAGAAACCTTGTGTGGTCTGGTATAGAACTACTGGATGAAGATATTCAGTCCCAGTAACAAATACACATAATATCTCTGCGATACTGGTAAACCTCTGCCTTAGCCCTGCTTAGCCTCACCAGTCTTACTATCTCTTCTGGAAAGCCATTTCAGAGTCTCATTCCTCTGATGCTTAGAGAACTATTAAAATTCCAGCATAAATGGCCCATTCTCCCTCTGCCAGTGCTACCGTGAACTTGTAGAGCTTTTTACCCTCACCACCTGATACACTAGGAGAGCACTTGGATCCTTTCCCAGTCTTTGGCTGAGAGCTGTCCTTCTGCATAATTGTCTACCTCATAACCTGGATCTTTCAAATTGATGCTGTTTTGGGGAGCTTTCCACAGGCTACATTCTCAGTTGATTCTGATATAGCTAATGAAATAACTATATCCCAAACCTGAGCCACCAGCCATCATTAGATCACAGAATTACAGAACTGTGAGGGCTGGAAGGGACTTCTAGAGATCATCGAGTCCAACCCCCCTACAAAGCAGGCCCCCTACCACAGGCTGCACAGGTAGGTGTGTTCCTGAAGATTTAGTATATTTACAGTCAAAGGATAAAAATCTCCAAAGCACTTGTGACCTATTATAAAGCTCCTTACGTCTTGTATCTTTTAGATTTCAACAAAATCTGCTGTGGTACACTTATCAAGAGAGAGGGTTGTGCCTTGTTCCTTGAGTATTGGACATAATGCACTCCTGCTTGCTAGGGAGGGCTGAAGGATAGGGAGAGCTATGTGTACCTTGCCCTTTGCGGAGATTTTTATGAGTGTGTGTAAAGCAGATTAAGAATGGAGCTTTAGTCTTCGCTTTGAAAGTTGCCAGCTTTGGCTGTTTAAGTCAAATCTCTGGGGAGCAGGGTAAGCTCCAGCAGTTAGCAGTTTAAATGGAGCTGCACAACTTGTTGGCTGATACCTTAAACAAGCAAATAAAAATCCCTGTTTCTGTAAAATCACAGCTTTTTGATGATTCTTTGCAGTGAAAAGATAGATACAGACAAGTTCTTTGTAGTAGTTCTCTGTGAATTAGTATAGAAATTGATTGAGCATTCTAATTTTGAACACAAGATAAAGAATATTTTCTACCTGAATATCCTTTTGTCTGACTGATTGTTTACATGATTTAGTTTTCTGTATATTTTTACAACCATCTATGTGGATATTAAGAAGCAGTGAGGTGGCTTAACTCTGCCAGCACGCAGAATGACTTTGTAGTGCCACATTTAATCCCTTTACGTATCTGGTATGTTCTAAGACTCCATTGTGCATACAGACACTTTCAGTCACTCAGATCAGTATTTTTTTTTTTATTAAAGATTTAGAAAGATTGTTTAATGAGGGATTATTCTTTTAACACTTTTAAAATACATCACATGCTGTATTGCTCTGGAAAAGGGCTTGTTTATCCACAGACCATACATAAAAGCTGTACCCTGTCAGACCCAAAGGAATAGGTGTTTCCAAGTATCTGCCTATAATAGTGACCAAAAGCAGACTCTAGGGTAGAGTAAAAGACAGCAGCAAATAAATACTGACTCATTCCCCAGACAAACTTCCAATCCCCAACAATTTGAAGCTCAGAGATCCATTGAAATATAGAGAATGAGCTGTATTACACATAGACCCTTACAGAGTCTGACAGATAAAGAATAGCTGTAGCACATGTTTAAGTTTTGGAATTCTGTATCTGTAAGTGAATGAAAATGCAGTTAGATGCAACTCCTCTCTTCAAAGAATTAGGTGCTAGACTCCACATCCACCAGACTGTTAAAAGTTTTAGATGACTGGATTTTCCTAGGTTAGAAAATATTTGGGCACCAAATTTATATTGCAATCCTAAAAATCTCTGCTTTGCTGCCAAGTCCCTGGAGCCTTAATTGCTGTTGGCACTTCAGGTTGG
The DNA here is from genome assembly GCF_905368555.1 of Meleagris gallopavo. NCBI lineage: Eukaryota > Metazoa > Chordata > Aves > Galliformes > Phasianidae > Meleagris > Meleagris gallopavo. Next base: position 106,505,064 of record NC_139404.1, on the reverse strand, counting down.
TTTTTTTTAAGCTGAAAGTTGAGCTATTATGGTCTACAGATAATAATTTAAAATTCATCGACTAGAAAGAGATAGCATGCTAATCAGCAGTAATTCTTCTTGCCACTGCCAATTGCCTGTCCTGTGTTTGGACACTCCATACCGCTGTGCTTCTACATAGAGGAGAATTAATTAGACCAACAAGAAAGAGAGGAGAGATCACCCACGATGAAGCAAAACTCAAGATTAAGAGAGAATTTTCCTGAGTGTAAAAAGGCCTGAGTTTCACTTCAGACTTGAAAGATTTTCCTTGCATTTTGTACTAAACTCTCCCTGGTATCAAGAATGAATTCAGAGTTCCCTCTGGACAGGTGAGCAGTACACCTGCAAAGACGTGGAATGTCCTCCCACTCTCTGTAGTCCAAACACTTATTTGTGAATGGTCAAATACTTTCGCAGTAGTGGGGGTACAGGGTGTCTGTAGCTTCTAGCTCTAACCACAATCCCAAAGTCTGCATCCTCTGAGGAAAACATGTCATTTAATCACTTTGCCTCCTACGTCTCTGGTGGGCAGACAAAGGGTGCAATGCATCTACTGGACTTGATTTTATACTGCATTAATTGTGTATATATCTGATGCATGTATCCAATAATTATTGGATCACTGATTATTGGTTGAAGTTGAATCTCATAAGTTCAGTTTTCTACTTGATCTCAGTTTTGGTGTATGATTTTGGACAAGCCCAATGTAACCTGACTTTTGAAGGGCAGCATAATTGGAATGCAGATAACAGAGGAGTTTCTGATTCTCTTAATATTTCTGTAGGTTGAGTGAAAACAAGTAGGAGAGTGGCACCTAATCCATGCAGAGACTTTGCAGAGACTTCGAGAATATCAGCGTGGAGTTTATCTGCATTTTAGAATCCTAAATGTTTGTGAAAATTTATGTGCTTAATAAGACACTGTGACTACTGTTGTCCACTGATTATATATAGAGACAAGTCTGGCTGCCCTGGGTAGCTCTCCTGATATTTTGCTTCCAGAGTGATTAAATGAGGCACCAGTTGTAGACTGAATGCATTTCAGCTATCCATCTGTAATCATGGCAATGGTGCTGCCTGATCTCTGAAAGATACGGACATTAAAGTCTGTGAGATGCCATAGATAACGATCGTGTTGGGGAGCACAAGAGTAGTGTAACACAGAAGGTGAGAATCAGCCAGAGATACGCACCTGCATGCCTTGAAGGTCTTCAGTGTGTGTCAGAATTACTGACCATTGAGTGACGAGGAAATTCCTTATAAGAAGGACCTGGGGGAACCTCCCAAACCTGGAATAGTTAGGTTAGACCAGGAATAGTTAGACCAGGAAGCTCAGGCAAATCACCTAGTAATGTGGGCTCATCCAGCGTACATCAAAGTACATTAAACTGCAGTGTAGAGGCCCTCACTCAAGAAAGAAGTGAGCTTATCATCAAGCAGCTTAGTCCTCTGAAGATTCCATTTATAACAATAATTCATTGCCAAAGGGGAATTAAACTGAGTGATTTACAGCTTCTTTACACCAGAAAATGAGCCTCCACTTGAATTTTAAAGCTCTGATACGTGAGTACTTGCATCATACCATTAGCTCATTTAGCTCAACTTTCCTCAGCCACCCTACCTAAACAAGTATTCGGAAGTATTTCTTCTCAAAGGAGTAATTACATCTGAAAGGGCAAAAAGTTCCTGGGTTTTTAGTGCAATCTGAAAATTTCCTGGTGCAAGCTCTGTACTGGAAATGATTATAGCACTCCATTTTACTGTGCAGTTTCATTTGCTTTTAGAAGACAGCTTATTTAAGAAGTCATTTTCTGGTACACAAACTTCAAAATGAAATTGTTTCAATTTGCACGATGATAAAATAATTGGTTTATATTCTTTTGTAGAATATTGCATCAATCAATTAGAAATAATCCATGAATGCAAGCAAGTTTTGCAGTTTTACTTTCTCAACATCAATAGACCTAAAACCTTTATTTATTTTATGTAATTTGTTAGTATTAGTGGAATCCCTAGCAATTTATTTGCTTTTTCATTTATCAATTCTAGTGATATTTGGAATTAATCTAATGAAAAATAATGAAAATTTGAAAAATAATTAGAAATTACAAGACATCATTTTCCTACCAACTTGTTCAATCAGCTACATATTTCATATGTAAGGTCAGAAAAGGTCAATTCTACAAACTTATAATTAATTTCATTATATTGCAACACTTGAAGAAAACTGCATTAAATTTTCAGGAGATCACTGCTGAAATAAATAGACCAAATCTTTGTGTATTAATCTAACATAAATTAATACATGTATTTGTTCTGAAGAGGGAAAAATAAGATGTATTATTATTTTGCTGATTATTATTCCATTATTTTTAGTTTAAGCTAGACCTATTTCTATTTAGGAAGTCTTCAAGTATCTTTTCAGTCAGGCTAACTCTTAATATGTTTACCTTTCTTCTGTTTCAGCAAGAATACCAGGACATCAGACACACTTAACAAGCAACAGCAAACATTGAGGATGCACATAGACATTCCCAGAGCACAGCTTCTGATTGAGGAGAGGGACACGATGGAGACCATTGGTAAACTCTTGTTGGACTTATTTTTACTGGTTAATGTAACAGGCACTTTAGATAGACATCGTTTACCTCACACGTTTCCTCTCTCTGCTCACATCAAGAAAGAAGAGCTGTAGAGTAATTTGGCACATTTGAAAAATTAACAGTTTTTTTCTCCTTTTTGAATTATCTTCTGCTTTATGTGCTTTCAATACTATATTTAAAATAACTCAGGACATTAGGAAATTGAAACTAGTAGAATGAACAGCTTGAAGAAAATGGAGACTGGCAGTTTAATTATTTTCATTTTAATTTCTCTTTTGGCCATGACTAGATGGCAGAATCATAGGCATTACTTATAAGGAAAATGAAATTCAGAAACTACAATACTGCCATTCAAACCATTGAACAACCATCTCCTTAAACTTACATACTGCATATTGTATCCACCTTCTTGTATCAAATCATACGATCAATATTTTGATTTGTTTTCAACTTCTGTGTATCTATGCAAAATTCAAGTCAGAATGTTTCAGTTGTCAGAAAACAGTATTTCTCATGTGGCTGGCATATAGCTGAAGTCTCATGTAAACAGATTTGCTTGCTTTTTTCAAACAGTCAAAACACAGCATGTTCCTGATCTCATGGCTTTATGGGTACACACTGGAAAGACTCTTCAGAACAACTGATCTTACTGAACTTCCAACTTTTGGGGATCAAAATCTATGCAGAAAAAGAAAATTGATGGTTGAAAATATCAGTATTCCAGGGACTGTGTAGCTGGAGAAGCCACCATGAACTGGAAGCAGCATCTCTCCATCTCCTACTCATACTCGTACTAGGGGAGGGACAAAACTTCTTCGGTCCTGTATCCTGTCATTCCTGAGGTAGTCTAGCATGGTGGGCAGTTAACAGTGCAGTGGATTTAAAGAAGAGGAGACCTACACTCAAACTGAGAAACACTTTTTAAAAAAAAAAAATTAATTTTAATTTAAGTTACCTATGTTTGCTGCTTTGATGTAGTGTATTGTGCCAGACTTCATCCTGAAGACAGTTTTTACTTTTGATTTACAATTTATTGCAAAGCAATATATGGTTGTGGTAGAAAACCATTAGTGCCTTAACTATAGACGTGCAATTTGTGCCTTGGAAATAGCCAGCTCTGCTCAAAGTACTCAGAATAAGCAGTCACTTTGGCAGGCTTTGACATTGTTTACTGCGAAGAGGCTTTATTTCCAACCTGAACAAGAGCTCATCTTCTGCCAGACAGAATAATTTGATTTCATAATGTTCTTTCTATTTATGGCCTTCTTTGGGTAAAAAATGCTAGATATGTTTTTGTGCAGAATTGTTCACATTAATAGTGTCTTGTCAACTTAAAACAAAATAAAAAACCCTCAAAAAAGGCACCAACAAAAAAACACAACACAGGAATGTTTAGAAGAAGTGCATCAACCTCTGCGCAACTGCGAATGCATAGAAACCCTATTGCTGCCATTGCCTCTAGAAATGCATTATAAAACAATATAGCATAGCATAGCAATAACTTTTTGTGGATTCTATTACTGTATAAATGGCTAAGAAGATAAAGAATGCAAAAGAAAATATGATAGCATGTATATAATTGTTCTGTGAGCACAAATTCAGTGGGAATTTTATCATTGTTAAGCCTTCCACAATCAAGAGGATCAAATCTCTCTCTGAAGCAAAAGAAATACAATTTGGTAGTCACAACTGAGAAGAAAAGTAAGTGCAGTATAGCACTGGCTTTCTGCAGGCAGTATGATCTGTGTAGGAATTTGATTAGCATATTTTTCTCCACAGAGGGGCAATAAGCAGCCAAACTACAGCAGCAAAGGTCAGTATTCAGTCATTCTTTGCAGTCCTTCCAAAGGTCCAGCTTCATCTCACACCCTTCCTTCCAACTGACAGGAAAGCTCACAGTCAGCTGGACTGACTATATTGTGAGAAAATCATATGATTCGCACAAAGCTTCCAGAGGTTTTTTTTTTTCAGACCTCTGGTAGGTAGTGAGGTTTGTTGCAGGCAGGACTCCAGTTCAGAGAAAGATGGTAGGACTAAGTCTTCAGCTTCCAGAAGAGCAAAACGCTAGACTTAAGGATGCTTAGCTGCCTTAAAATAGTATTTCCATTGTATTTAGTGAGGTACTAAGTTACTTAAATGTAGGAGAATCCCGAAGACAAGTCTTGGGTCATGGTCACCCTTCTGCAATATTCCCTCTGTGGAGAAAAAGCTGACTTGTAGAGGGTTAGTTAGCAATATTATCTGAAGACCTCTTTTTGGAAAGACATGGGTGATTACACTGAGGACATTAATAATTATGCTAATGAAAATAAATGAACTGAATATAAGCCTTATGAGGAGCAGCTGTGAGAGCTGGGATTGCTCAGTCTGGAGAAGAGGAAGCTCAGGGCTGATCTTACCGCTCTCTTCAACTACCTGAAGGGAAGTTGTGGTGAGGTGGGAGTTGGCCTCTTCTTCCAAGTAACTAGCAATAGGACTAGAGGGAATGGTCCCAAGTTACACAAGGGGAGATTCAGGTTGAACATTAGGAACTACTTCTATTCCAAGAGAGTGGTGAGGCAGTGGCACAGGCTGCTCAGGGAGGTGGTGGAATCACTGTCCTTGGAGGAGTTCAAGAAACATGTAGATGTTGAACTGAGGGACGTGGTTTAGTGCGAAACATTGGTGATAGTTGAATGGTTGGACTGGATGATCTTTGAGGTCATCCGACCTTGATGATTCTATGATTCTATGAACATATTGCTGAATGGATCAGCTGAGCCCTCCAAAAATGAAGGGCAAGAGGGCAGCATTCAAGACGGAAGAGAAGGAATTATGGCCAAAAATATTTATACAAAATTGAGCTTTAGAAGGATGCTTAACGGCTTGTCTTGGTTGCACAACTCCAAGATTAAACAAAATTAGCAAAAATATACCCATTCTTTATTTTTTTGTGAACTTTGAAATTTAACCTAGAAGCTCCCAAGCTGCTGTGCACACTTCAGAACCATCTTCAGCCCTGAACAGAGGTGAGAGCTTCCACTGTCTTTGGTGAAGCCCAGCTGAAAATAAGTTTGGGAACTTACACTAGAGCTATTATGTGAACAAAAATGAAATACATTTTTCAAAATCTGATGGGTATTTTTGCTTGCAGATGACAGATCCACGGTTCTACTAACTGATGCTGACTTTGGAGAGACATCTAAGCAAAAATCACTGACTGTCACCCACACTGTACATTACCAGTCTGTGTCACAAGCTACAGGACCACTAGTGGATGTCTCTGATGCCCGGCCAGGAACAAGTAAGTGTATAAGAGAATATGTTATCTAGGGAGTAGAAAGTGGTAAGAAAATGAATATGGTGCTCCTGCATCCTCATGGGGTTTTCTCTGAAAGCTGAGAGAAGTCTATTTAGGTTAGAACATTTCTTGTAAGATTGAATTTAATGATTTAATATGGTAAAAATTGTGTATCTGTATCTGAAATGCAGGTGTAATTTGAAATAGTTCATACTTGGTTTTAATAAAACCAAATGCATGGTAGATTTTAATTTCTAAAATGGATTGAGTAAATTAGCTTAATGGCTTTTGATGCCTAATACATATAATTTTTAGTGAACAATCTATATTGTATTTCAAAATAAGTCCTCTTTCCTTACCTCTCTGTCAGGGAAGAAATGAATTTCTCATTATTGCTTTTCTGAAAAAGTCATATTTCCAGTTTTAGTTATTATGGTGAATTATTTTTTCCCAGATATCTTTATGCTGAGTTATTCTTATAGTGATTAAAATCTACAATAAATTAATACACTTCTGAAAATCCTCCTTAATTTTTCTCTTGAATGTATTCCATATCTATGCGAATGGAAAACAAATTTACTAGATTGATGGAATATATATAAACTATGAACATTACAGAAATACAGTTCATTACAGCATGCAATCTCTGAAGTCTCTTGGATTATTTTCATCCCCTGACAGTTTCAGAATTTGTTTACTTGGTGAGTCCAGTGAACATAAATGCTGAAAATTTATTTGTGTCTTACTTAAAATGAAGACTATTTAAGAAATCTTCATTTAGTCTTTATTACCACACCAGTCTTTATAGATGACAGCTGTTGTAGTCCTGACCTTGCTGATTTTCTAACTCTGTTAGTTTTAAGTTATGGTTCATTATTTCTTGAGAATTAGACTAGTACCATCATGTAGAATTCCTTTTTTGTTTATGGAGAGTCGTGACATTTGCATTAGGAAACTCAAGATACCTTTATTTTTCTTCTGGAACCAATCTTTTCTCCCTCCTCTGGTCCATGTACACTGTGGCAAACCTACCCAGTAAGAGCAAAAAAAAATCATCCAGATTTCTGTCATGTGAATAGATCAAATTTGGATGAGTAACCAATTTGCAGTCCATTCTTTTTCCTGCCTTTTCTAATAAGGAAAGATGTATCACCCCAAAATTACCTGCCTGTCCCATGGCACAGCAGTCTATAGCACTGGCTTCTTCCATTCCTCATCTCTTTATGTGCAGTTATGTGCTTCAGTCCACTGGATACAGGGAGAAACTTCCTTCAAATTGAACTGGTGCTTAACTCGTAAGTAGGAGCATTATCTGTGTTCAGCCCAGCAAGAGAAATTCATCAACACTTTTGTTATTTGGTAAAGACCTGATTGCACTGCACAGAGCTGGACTTGAGACGTTAATGTAGCTTTGAGAGAAACTACTACAATATTTATAAAGCTGCTTGTGCAGGACACATGGCTCAGGTTGCAAATGTGCCTATCGGAGCACACTCAAACCCAGCAGTTGCCAAATTTTCCCTTACAGCTATTTCCAAATTGTTCTGTAGCTCTTTTATGCTTACGAACCTTTTTGTTTCATGAACCTTTTTGTTGCTCACCTCAGCATTCTGCACTTTGTTTCAGCATGTGGCAGTGGTAGTATCTTAACAGCTGCGGCACCAGATGCCTTCTGTTTTCCATCACACAGGCAACGGAGCTTGCTGAGTCCTGGCTACAAAGTCCCTTCTGCAGGCATGCTGCTCGGCACGTGCTCAGCAGAACTAGTGCTGACCTCCTGCACGGCAGCAGCAGGCTCTCCCACCCTCCTCCATGGGTGAAGTCCTAGTGAGTGAGCATCAGAGAATGGTTGGGGTTGGATGGGACTTCTGGTCCAATCCCAGCTCCAGCAGGGACACCCAGAGCAGGGTGCCCATGACTGTGTGCAGGCGGCTTCTGAAGATCTCCAAGCAGGAAATTCCACAGTTTCTGGTCAGACAGTGCCAGTGCTCGGGCACCCTCACAGCACAGAAGTGCTTTCTAATGGTCAGATGGAGCCTTTTTTGCTCCAGTTAGATCCCATTGCCTATTGTCCCGACATTGGGCACTACTGGAAAGAGTCTGGCTTTGTTTTCTCAATTCCTCTGACAATATACTGATGATAACCCTCCCCACCATGCCTTCTCTGTCCCAAATCAAACATTCAGCACCATGCTCTGTGCTTTCCCACCGGCACTCTCCTGTCCTTTGTGACTTCCCTCAAAGCAGGTACATCTTCTTGCTTCTGGCCATGCAGCAGCCACATGCCAACTTTCCACAGCTACTACTACTGATGTTTCATACTGACAGACTACACTGGGCATGTTGTGCCAAGTGTGCTTTTGGATGCTATCCATGTGAAGCTGTTATGTGCTGCAGAACCATCAGGATCAATTATCAATGGCACTAAGTTCATATTTTTTCACTGCTGCTGGGGGGGAAGATGTGAAATGTGAGACAGAACAAACCATAAATGGTCTGTTACCTCTTTACATATTCTTATTGGGAATCCTTAGGCAGAAGAAATGTTCAGAGTCATTATCTGGGTCTTGGTTTTATTTTTTTTAAATTGCTTCTGCTAACGTCTGTTACCTCAAAGACTGACAAGTGCGCTATTTGAATGTCAAAGAATATTTGCATAGATTTGAATTTTTCATTTCTAATACCCTTTCTCTCTATTGTTAGTAATATCATTTCAAAAGCTGCTAAGAGAATTTTTTTCAGTGCTGATTTAGAAACTTTCTTTTTGCTTAATAATGTTTTTTCTATTCCACTTGCTTTCTTATGTACCAGAATCACTTTTACAGAAGAATTATTTGTTAACAAAGTCATAGAGGTTGATTTTGGTAGATAATTCATTTTCACTCTGTTGGTCACTAGATTTTCTCTGTATATTGCTCTATATATTGCTGAGCTTACATAAGTAGCGGTAGATTTTTTAAAGATTAAGACATTTTACTTATTTACTTTTTTTCTAAATCGTCAAAATTTTTGAGCCTGTCACTACTGAAACTCTGAGGGCTCTGATATAGCCTGTGTCTTAAGTCCTGACTACTTGAAATAAAAATATCTGGAATCTGTAGCTGGTCAGTACCATATTAAAGTATTAGTGAAGTGACTAGAATAGGAAACTATACCACCACATTTCTGAGCACATGTTGTTACAAACAGAGCAGTTGCCTGGTGCAGGAGGCTTCTGAGGACACATCAATGCTAATTTACCTGAGAATTCACTTGGGATGTGGTGTGAAATCCCTGACCAGATCTATTTGCTCTTCCACTTCTTAATAGTTTTGGTGCCTGAGAACTACTTGTGTTGGAGTAATGACCATGTCAGTGGGAGTCTGGTAGGTTTTTCCCTTTTTAAAATGTATGCTTCCATTAGAAAGAGGGTATTTAAAAAAAAAAAAAATTGATAATGAACAATTTTTTTTCAAATTGGATGAATTAAATTAATGAATTATTTCATTTTCTACAAAGAACACTATGCATCCTTTATTAACCAACATGAGTCCCTTCTGAGAGGGATTGTTTCTTTCTCTGTTCAATAGCAAAGACCTCTCTCTGTTACCTATTGCAGATCCTACCACAAGGAGGAGTGCCAAAACAGGACCCACAGCTCGCAACCGCTATGCTAGTCAGTGGACCCTCAACAGACCTCACCCCACCATATCAGCTCATACCCTCACCACAGACTGGAGGCTGCCCACTCCCAGGCCAGCAGGATCTGTGGACAAGGAAAGCGATAGCTACAGTGTCAGCCCCTCACAGGACACAGGTATGGGGCTAGCTGCAATAGCATTCTTGGCCCATTATATATTTCATTTGGTGTTTAGGTGCTGTTATTTATTCCTATTTAGGGTGTTTTTTTCAGTAGGCTATTCATAACAGCTGCCACAACTCCATATAGTTCTAGTGAAAACAAATACTATTGCTTTAGTTTCTCATGCTACATGCATAATGGAATTCTTTGAAAGCAATGGTAGTAATTGTTCTGGTTGCCAAAGCTCTGTATTTCCCGTGTCTGAAGGAAAAAGTAGAATTTGCTGCATGAAATGGCATTGACCAGGAAGGGACAGTATTAGCAAGCAAGAGTACAAACTGGTCAAAGATGGAGATGTTTTAAGACTTGAGCTACACCAAGGTAAGGTGTTTCTTCTGTGTTTTTTTTTTTCTTTTTTTTTTTCCCCAGCTATGTAATATATTTGTAAGGATAGTCTAAGCTGAAAATAAAAGGAGAGAGGAGCATCTGCAATTTGAGTCCAAACCAAAATCCTTACATAACACTAAATATTGTAGCATCTAGATCTGAGTTTCCTGAGAATCAAAATAGTTCTTGTTCCTCTAGATGTAAATGGGGAGAAACTTAATACACATTATGCCTGTCTTCATTTCCTCTTGATGTATTGACATTATAAATGGAATTTTAATGGAAAAATAAAGCTATCTCCTTCTGCCCTACTCTGAACCAATTACAAAATCACAGGGAAAATGAATGAATAAATGATCATACAGAAGAATAGTTAGGAAGCAAATCTAATAAAGATTATATTTGAAAAAAAAGGAAAATATTTTTCAAATGTTGACCTGACAAAAATGAATCTGTGCATGTTCTGGCCTCCTCAAAAGAATTGCCTATCTCCTCTCCTGATTTGGGAGAAAAAATGTGGGTAATGTAAGAGAACTATGTATTAGAGAGAGAGAGCAGTAGATGCAACTGGGCTTTCACCATTAAAAAAGAACCCAACAATATTACTTCTGTAAGAACAGGGATCTGATTTCTCTTGCATCCAGTAGGTTGAAATTCTCATCTCTTCAGAATTCATTCTCTTAAACTTGCAGACCAGTATGTTGTCTTCATAGAGTAATGCCACTCAACAGATACCTCCAGCCAACTAACAAACTTCTCAATTATTTCTTCAGGTAGAAGGATCCTGAGTCTTTAAAAATTGGTTCTAACAGCTTTATATAATAATAGTATAAATAATAATAATATAAAAAGCAGGTGTTGTCTCAGAAACACTTATTCCAGATTTCAGGTGTGCTTGCCTTTTGTCACCCAAAGTTATTTTCCAATGAGCATGGCCAAGGCAGGGAATTCAATTTGCTGTCTAGTTTAATTGACAAACTACATGCTATTCTGTAAACAGACTTCATAGCCTATGTTTTAGCATCACTACTCTCCTACTCCTTGTCTGCCCTTGAACGCGCAGTGATTTATGTAATTGATCTTGAGCTTTAGATCATGTTCAAGAAAGGATTCCTTGAGGCAAAATGTAGTTGTAATATGCCTCTTCATCTCTCGGGAAAGAAGAGAATCAGTGCAACATAAGTACTTCAGATGTTTAAAATTTCCAAGTAAATCCAAGTAAATCACATGATATATGTAGCCAAATCATGTTTTCAGTAATCAATTGAACTAATATACATCTTTGATGACTTTTCCAATGCTGTGTTCAGATTTTTGAATCCAGTTGATGTCATTGATACTTGGCAGAATTTGTCATTTCATGTCAAAATGATTCCAGCTTTACAAAGTAGTAGTTTTTAAGCTTATTAGAAATGTCTTGTAGCAATTCATACCTGTAACTAATTTCACATATTCTAATTAGGGGCCATTATAAATTTTCCGATGAAATTAAACTTCTTGTTCACCCTGGGCTTGGATGAACTTTCATCATATCTAAAGTAGATGTAAAGTAAATGTTCAAGCAGGCCTTCCTGGAATATCTGCCCCAGGGTTTGGAATATGAGAGTCTGTGAGTTCTAAACCTCATGGATCAAACTAGGAGCACTGCATGTAAACAACACCAGCATCTTTACAGACATTGCTTCAGATCACTGGGAAACAGCAGCCTTCCAGGAGTTTCCAGTTGATAAGAAATTTGAAAAGACATTGTTTAGGTCTGATTTACAAATCAAATGTGAAAAATAGAATAATGTTTCTGGGCAAGGGAGTGGGAAGTGAATTAAAAATGAAAAGCTTTGCTGAAGTTCTGGCCAGCTCAAAATCTTAAGCAAGGTACAGCATATTGTTGAAAAAACACCTGTCATTTTAAATAGTGCATGGTCTTGTTTGCAAGTAGCAGGACTGTTCTTTTTGTGCAGTGAAAACTGGTGCAAGAACTCTAGTATACAGTAAAAAGATGAAGATCTGCAGTAACAACACAGTTGCCTCTAGCTGCTTTAGGATTCCCATTTCTATAAATTAGCTATTACATTAAGCCTGTTTATTGAACATCACCAATAATGTCTGGAACTGTACAGATCTTATAAGAAAACATGACCTCTGCCCAAGGAGTTTTTGAAAGTTCTCTTCTAGACTACAGAAATAGAAATATGATGGGTGCAACTGACCAGTGATTTGACCTCATAGTGAAACAGAAACCAGTGCTGTGTTTCCAGAATGTCAGAACAGGTTCTAGGTCACAACAGGTCATGTGTCAAATATGAAGTCCCCATTAACTTCAGCAACACTGAAAAAAAGTACTTGAATGACTGCAGGTTGATAGCTACTGAACAGTGTTGCTTTCTTAAGACCATGTGTTCTGTATGAAGGGAGTCAGTATTTCACCTGGTGTCTAAATTGAACATAGGTGTCTCAGAGTCACTGTCTTTATATTTGGCCTTTGTTCTCAGGGATTTTTCAAAAAATAGTGTAAGCGTGAATCAGATGTAAAAAGACTCTTTTCTCCCTCAGATGTCACCCCTCAGAAATAGCTCAGATTCATTAAAAGGATAATGTTAAGAGACTACTCCTAGTTTCACTAAATCTGTTCTCTGAGTTTCTAACATTTTTAAGGCATTTAACTTTTAGAAAAATTATTTTTGTGTATATATATATATAAAAAAAAACCTTTCCCATGCTTTAAAGGTTATTTCTTCTAAACTACCAAGTTGGTACTAAATCACATAAGGCTGCTAGCAGAGTAAGACTTCACTTCAGATTTTCTGTAGTTATCAAGCTACTGACTAAAAATTGTGCAGACATTTACAGTGAAGCGAACTAATTCAAATCACCTTGATCATTTCAAAGGTTCTGCCTTTTATTAAGAAGCACTGTTGCGCTCTTCTCTTTTATTTGAAAAAGGATTATGCAGGTGTTTTCTTTCTCTCGTTATTCATGTTTTTGGTGTACAGATCGAGCAAGAAGCAGCATGGTCTCCACAGAAAGTGCCTCCTCAACATATGAAGAGCTAGCAAGAGCATATGAGCATGCAAAAATGGAAGAGCAGCTGAGACATGCCAAGTTCACCATTACAGAATGCTTCATATCAGACACATCGTCGGAGCAGCTCACGGCAGGGACTAATGACTACACAGACAGTCTGACCTCAAGCACGCCGTCAGAGTCGGGGATTTGCAGGTTTACCGCATCCCCTCCCAAACCTCAGGATGGAGGGCGAGTGATGAACATGGCCGTTCCAAAGGCACATCGGCCAGGTGAGGTAACATTAGTTAGAGGTAACATTTCAGTTCTCGAGGCGAGCATTTCACTCCATGCCTAGGCTGGTTAACAGGACAGGTACATCGCAGGAAAGAAAGAAGGCTCACGATATATTCTGTAAGTATTTAGAGATAATTGCTTTTTATCCCAGTTAATATAATGTTTGAGTAAAATCTGTTCTCTCATATGCAATAAAAGGAGCTTGGAAATTTAGGAATAGAGAGAGACGGTCTAGGCCATTAAATTCACTCCCCTACAGCTGCAGCCATCAGGCAAATAAACCCTTCTGGGCGAAAAAATACCATATGCCCATCTCCAACTCAAGCCACCCACTAATGAAATATGTCTTACAGCAGTAATTTCTGTGTGAGAGCAAAATTTGCTATCACAACACTTCATGAAGACAGATTGTAGAAGATGCACTATCCCTCCTGCCTTGTTGCTTGTTGAGGATGTAATATCCCTTTGGTAATGCTATTGAGCTGTTACATTCTCTTTGACATTTCCAAATATCAAGTTAGATTATCTAAAGGGGGGGGAAATAAAATAAATAAATTAATAAATAAATATAATGCAAGAACTCAAGGGATATGGAACTTCATACCTTCAGACAAATTTAAACCCCACTCCAGCTTCTTACTGACAGAAGGTACCTTAGAGACATCTGTTTATAAGGCTCAATCATATTTCCACTTCAAAAAGAATGCTGCTTCTAGTGATAATCTAGTGCCCAACAGCATAGGTAGATTATTTGTGATACTCTGAGATCAAGTATGTTATTAAATCCTCTCAGAAAATATGTGAGTTTCTGTTGTAGAATACATTACGTTACCTTGGGAAGAAGAGTTCTAACAGGGAAAACCACAATTATATTTATGTGCTTACTGAAAACATTATCTATTTTATTTATTATTGCATATACATTTGCCATTGTGTGTGAAGCTACTTATATACACAGAAAGTAAGCAGTAGTTCTGAAACGTGAAAAAGAATAGTGAGTAGATTTTGATCGTTTGCTTAATATACACTTTAAATGAAAGTAGTTGTTCTGGCGACAGAGGAATGGAAGACAGACAGTGGCACCAGGAAGGTCATTCAAAAGCAGGACCTGACACTGGTAGAAGAGCATTAAGGATTTTGAAAGGGAAGGCTAAAAGTAGAACACGGGAAGAATAAAACCAAGCAGAAGGTAGGAAGTTATAATAGACAAGGCAGGAAATTACTGTATCGCACAGATAGATAAGATGGAAAATAAGTAGGAAATAATATAGTGAGAGAAATGGCTGATTTCTCTGTAGTCACAGAGCAGAACTGCAAACCTAGGAGCTGTAAAAATAGATAGAAATAATTTTCATTTCTTTCTATTAAAAAAAAGAATATTTATACTTGCTCTGCTGAAGGGAACCATCTACATTCACAAAACCACAATCCTCTCCTCCCAGTTACAAACATCTTTATAATTATTTAACGAATTATTTACTTTCTTCCTTTTGTCTTCCATATGCATTATTTATGTATACTTAGTATTTGGAAATACTCTAATATATTCACATAAAGAAGATTTTGTTAAGGGCATACAGTGCAAAAATTCAGTCCCTAGACATGAGTAAAAAGCTTCTGTGGTTGAAATATAATCATAGGCCCTCTGGTGAACTAGACATATAGCAATCTTTAACTCAATTCAAATGGTTTGAATTTGAACCTCTTTTACCTGTTTGGCTTTATGTGTTACTGTGCAGTAAGAAAATGATATATACTGTGAACTGAATTATTAGTTGCAAAATCTTGATAATAAATCGAATGTTCCAGTGGAGCAACTTAAATATTGGCCCATAAATATAAGCTATTAAAGAATACTTTATGAAGAACTTTAAATAAAACACGTAAGTAAAGAGAATTTTTAGTAGTAATACAAACCAATATGTTTAGTGCTAAAGCCAGTCAGGGAAAACTTATGAAACATATTTATTCTTTCAGTCATCGTTTCAGAAATTCTGCTTAAGTTCTTAATAATACAACTATAATTAATCACAAAAACCTGTATGTTTGCAAACCATTTTCATTTAGAAATTGAATCAAAATATTTGTCTTCATTCACTCCATCACCTTGAATTAGATTTGATGGCTCATCAGATGTCTAGGCAAGCATAATAATTGATCATTTCTAGAACTATAACTATGAATTACAACTGTCTTTTCAGAACTTCTACACATTACACACTACTCTATTTCCACAATTAGTAATGCATAATATTTAGCTGCCTTGTGTTCTAGCTCACTTTAAGTCTTTTGATTGATAGACTTTTTCCCTTCCAGTCAGCAGGTAATGCAGATACACACTCAGGTTAGCAGTCAGAACCGATTCCAACCTCTGTATTTCTGCTCCTCTTTCCTGACATTTAATTTACAGAAACAAGAATCAGTTTCATGAAGTCAGCTCAGACTAAAAATACCATGATTTTGCCACAAAAAAGTAATCATACGTTTATTTTAAAAAATAGAGTAATTTGGCTAATGTTGTGTTAACTGACCAAAAATTGAAATAATTTTGTTATACTGAATTGGAGACGTGCACCAGGACTTCAGAAGGATCTGAATATTTGGTATGGTTATTCTTTTATAATTCAGACAGCCAAACATATTGTGCTGTAGTCAGTGTCCTTGTGTATCAGCAAAACTTACTGCACCACAAAATCACAAAATGATTGAGGTTGAAAAGGGACCTCTGGAGGTCATCTTGTCCAACCCCATGCTCAAACAGGGCACGTTTGAGCCACCTGTCTAGAACCATTTCCAGGCGGCTTCTGAAGGTCTCCAAGGAGGAGACTACAGCCTCTAGGCAGCCTGTGCTGGTGCTCCATTACCTGCCCAGTAAAGACATGTTTAGTAGTGTTTGGTCAGTCCTCAAGAAACTGGCACTCTGGGCAGTGATCTTAACATTATGCTATGCTAGATCCTTCCAGATCAAGACTGAGGCATCCTGTCATATTAATAGTCAGAGGTTTCAACAGCTGTTCTCCTAAGTTTACCTGGGAGGTTGACAAATGAGTCAGTCCTTCATCCTCCAAAGTTGTCATTCAAATATTGCATTCAGAAACTGGGTGGGACAGAAGTTAGAAAGAAGTATACACTGTTCCCTACCTTCCACTGTGCCGAAGTCTGTAATATAAAAAGGTGGAAGATAATTGTAGAGATTGAAAAAGTTTTCTAATATCGTTTTTCCTTTCTATTTCAAACAATATTAACCACAAATTGAGTTATCAAGACAGTTATACAATAATACAGTTAACTGTAATAAAGACAGCAGTAGTAATGTTTATTAAAAATAGATTTCTTTTATATCTTTAAATCTCGGTAATAGCCTCAGACAATAAGCTTTTTTTTTTTTTTTTTTTTTCCTTTTACAATTAAATTATTGGACTTACTAACTGGGCAATCTTTTGATATGTCTGTGCTTTCCCAGTTCTATCAATTTTTGTAGACAGATCACTTGCTTACATCCTCTGGTAATGGAATTCATTCGTTGAAGAAATAATTGCTGACCAGTGCTTGAACAGGAGATATCTAGAAAATTTCATCAAGAGTCTTGATGAAAATTGTCTACCATCACAAAATAAACAGAAACTCATTTAGACAGTCTCTCTTCCCTTCCTGTTTGGACATCCTCTTTATTTATGAACCTTGAAGGGCAAACAACATCTCAGATACGCATTTGAAGATTTCATTCACTGGGTCTGTAAGACCAGAAGATTTTAAAATCCATTTAAGGACCCCAAGAGTAAACTCTCAGACCTTTCTCTACAAATGGCAGAAGGGAGTCAGTTGGGAAAGAAAACCTACATGGGGGTGTGGAAAACATGCAGGTGCAGGTAGGCAAACAGAAAAATAAAAATTGCAATTGATTCCACAGACATGAAGATGGCAAGAAAAATATTACTCCATGGGAAAGCTGAGTGCTTTAATGTGTCCCAGGAACTGCACAAAGCAGGAACACAAGTTTGCTAAGCCCTCACTTGAAGGGAAGTATCTTCCTCTTGTGGTCCAAATTTCTTCAGCTGAGCATCTAAGTCAAGCAGAATGAGTATAGCCCTAGGCTTGCTGCACATTTACTAGAAAAGGCATGAACAGTGAAGTATTTAAGATACTTTAAGATACCTTAATTAGCGCTGTTGGTCCAATTAACAAATTTCTTGCTGCTCTGACTAATCCTGCAGACTTCAATGGCAACACCTTAGCTTAGAACAATCATTAAGCTACAGAATTAAAATACTTTATTCAATAATTGTCTAAAGGCATCCCTCAAATAGAGGCTGGACTTCATCCAATTGCATAAATGCAGTTTTAAACAACTCAGATCAAGGTAAACTTTATGGAACTTTGTGGTCAAGACATAAATCTTCTTTTCTAGTACTCAATCACTACAGCTAAAATAAGCTGCTTAGCATAGGAAGGAAAATATGAAGTATGCAACAACAGAAAGAAAGCACAACGTATTTCCAATGTAAGCCTTGTAATCCAAGATAAAAAGATGTGAACTTTTTTCCACTGATCTATGTGTTGAAGGGTGAAGGAGTTATTTCCTTCTTCCACATGATGAATACAAGTGTAACATAGCTAGAGAATCTATTTAGAGACTTGTTTTCTATGGAAAAGATGCTGACAATGCTCTGTGAGCTGCAGCAGTAACTGAATTCGATACGAATTCAGCCACTGGGGATTCAGTAATGGTTGGAACTCTTGACTTCAGGCCTCCAGCTTACCTTTTGCCTTCTTTTCCCATGCATGTTATATTTTTCTGGATTGACTGGAAATATCATTGTACAGTTCCATAGTTTACAGATCCCAAACTGTATTTCTTGAAGATAAGGGGGAATCTACATTTGACATTTTTGTGTAGAAATCCTGAAGCAAAGTATGAAAATTATTACATATGAGTTCTTTTCTTTTTTTGTTCCACCCTTGCACTGCTTGGTTGCAAATGCAATAGAATATATACATATATATATAAATGCATATGCGCACACCATATATAGTGTGTATACAGAATGAAGAAATCGTCACTATGACTCTACAGTGGGAGATTAAGGTCCAATTCTGAGGAAATGACATAAGGAGACAAATCAATAAAGGCAAGTGGCAAAGCAGCAAGATAAGCAGAGATGTTGTTAAGTGAGAAAATTAATTCTGTGCCTATATTTATAACTGTAGAAAATAGAATCATAGAATCATTAAGGGTGGAAAAAAAGCCTCTAAATTCGTCTGGTCCAACACTCAGGCTACCACCAACATTGCCCACTAACTATGTCCCTCAGTACTACACCTCCAGTAATGGTGACTTCACCACCTCAAAGGGCAGCCTGTTCCAGTGCCTAACCATTCTTTCAGATAATAAATGTTTCCTAACATCCAACCCAAACTTCTCCTGGCACAACTTGAGGACATTGCCTCTTGCCCTTTTGCTGTTACCTGCTGACTCCCACCTCTCCACAGCCTTCTTTCAGGTGGTTGTGGGTTGTGATAAGGTCCCTCCTGAGCTTCCTCTCTCCAGACTGAACTAGCCCAGTTTCCTTAGTCACTCCCTATCAGACTTGTGCTCTAGGCACCTCACAGCTCATTTGCCTTTCTCTGGACACACTCCAGGGCCTCAATGTCTTTCTTGTAGTGAGGGATCCAAAACTGAACACAGCCTCAACAGAGCTAAGTACAAAGGGATGATTACCTCCCTGGTCCTGCTGGCTGCAGGGTAAGCCAGCAGGATACAAGACATTGGCATTTTTGGCCATCTGGGCACACTACTGGCTCATATTCAGCCATGCATCAATCAACACCTCCAGATCCTTTTCCTCTGTGCAGCTTTCCAGCCACTCTGCCCCAGGCCTGTAGGGTTGCATGGGGTTTTAACATGCACATTAACTTTTGTGTATGCTTACTTACACATATACAATATGCTCTAAAATTATTCTCCTAGATGTGCATCTCTAATATTATCATCTTACTAGATTCTTTTGTAACTGGAACACCTTTTTATTTCCTATTACACTGTAGGAAAACTAGGAATGTGTCACAAAAAGACAGAATGTGCTGTTTGCTCCTTATCATAGAAATGGCACTTCGAGGATGAATCTAAATTTCTTTTATCCTCTCTCAGCTTTTATTTCTGCAGAACATCAGGAGCTTTTTCTCCTTCTGCTGTGAAAACTGAATGTTCTGCAGAGATGAAACCTATTTAATTCCACATTTAATTTGACATGAATACATACTTGAAATCACTTCGTTGCATTATTCTTCCTGGTGGATTTGCAGAGGAAGGTTCACATTACAAGTTTTTAAACCATGATAGTACAATAAAAAAGAAACCTAAACAGGATCAGATAAGAAGTTAAAGTGCTGTGAGATCAAAAGGGAAAATTGTATTGGTGTGATTCACGACTTTAAATAGGTCAGCTGTTCACTTACAAAGTTTCTGTGCAATTCTAATGTGAAAATTCCATTTTAGGTAGCATAAAAGATGTCTGAAAGCTAAACTCAATCCTGTGACAATAGAAGTAATTTGAATTATTTTTGCAACACTCATCTATGAATCAGTGATACTGTTGTTAGGAAGATATTTTTTTTCTTAGAGGAAAGGAACAACTGGTATTGGGTCCTCAGGAAATTTACTAGGAGTGTCTGACAGCACAATTATCTTTTCCTACTGCTTTGTAATTGATTTGTTATTTGAATTTGAAAATTAACAATGCCTGTAGAAAAATACGATATCCCAAACTGTGCTAGTTTGTAATACTACTGGTTGGACTCTTTTTCGGCTTTCTTCTCAGTTAAAAACAGCTTACTGAGGGAAAGCCCTTTTCCAGAATGCCCATCTTTTTATTAGCAATGAGATTTTTCTTAATAAAAATGTTGAGATTTTATCATTATTTCAATTTAATTTTTCCAAAGCTGATTATTTGTGATCTTTTTCTGTCCTCAGCTGCAAGTAACAAAATAGGCTATTCATGTTTTCTGTACGTTTGGAGGCATTGGATTCAACTCCAGTTAGTGAAGAATGCTATGCCTAAAGCAAGGATTGCATTTATCATTAAATTTTCATATACTTTCGTGTTCTTACACTCATAACTGCAATGTTAAATTTCTGGAACTACCAGGAAATTTACAAAATTGAACAAAAGATATGCATCCTCTTCAATTAAAATAATACATTTTTAAAGCAATTCTAAGTCTGCATCTTAAACCTCACTTTATTAAAAAAAATAAAAATAAAAATAAAGAAACAAAGAAAACCCACTATAACTAGATATGGCTTGCTCATACCATTTTAGTTTGAGAGTGTCAAAGTGATGAAACTTGATAGAGTTGAGAGAGACTGTGTGTGCCTCAGTCAGCCCAAGGTAACCAGGAACAATTGCTCCCATACAGACTAGCACTGCTCCAGCCCTGCTTTAAGGTCCCTGCAGTCGTTTATAGGTATTACTGCTTTAAATGACTTTGCCTGTGCCACAGAATGTTATTGTAGTTTTAGATTTATAAGAGATTGTGGCTTATGAAAATGTAAGTCAAGCCTTACCTGTAACAAAATATGCTTGCGTTATTTATTTAAACTAATTAGAGAACTGATATAACTAGAGAAATATCTATGTCCATATATTCTTAATCAAACTGCAGTGACAACCTTTGTCGTCAGTATAAAAGCTTATTTAACATGCTTGCCTTTAAAGCGCAGCTGTACATACACATGAGCATATTTCAGTATAGTTCACTTTTTTGTACCAGCACCCTTAACTTAAGAGTGAGAGCTGGGCTTCTTATCCCACCGGATTAATTTAAAAAAAAAAAATGCAGCGATGTGCCTTGTCAGCAACACTTGGGTGATTCAAACTGATGGAACCAAGGAGACAAGGCTACAGCAATCCATCCATTAATAGATGCATGGACAGGCTACAGAAGAGCAGCAAGGCGGGGCTAAAAGTGGTTTCCTTGCTGCAGTCTGACCTCTCTGTGACTATTAATGGAGCCTTATGCCTGCCCATCACCCAAGCAAAGTCAGGTTTAACTGAGAGTTGATGGGCACAGTGCAAAGCACGTTGAGGTCAACAGAGTGGCTCCCACTGACTCCAATGAACCATAAGTTCAAATTTCTCACCCCTTCATCCTCTGTGGTGGGTGAATCTGCACTCCCAAGATATCCCAGGAATAAATTTGTGATGAAAGCCCTTTTCCATGGAGCCACGATTGATCTAACCCTCAGCTGAAGCGATGCATAATTAAACGGTTTCCATTCACTGCACCCAGGATCAGAAAACTAGTCTTGAAACTGCAGTGTTGCTAACTCCAGGCACCTGAGCACAGGCTGCAGCACAGCTCTCTTGAGCTCAGCCAGCAGGCAGGAGAGCACTAGCTCAGAACTTCCTTAAAAATGCATGAAGCAGCTTGCGTGACAAGGCGAAGATGGAAACAGAGAAATGTGCTTTTCTATCACTGTTTCATTATTTATTGACAATTTGTCTAACTTTCTCTTTTGGAGTATGTATTGTGTTATTTGGTGAGGTCCATTTTACAAGTTTTTTGAAAGTATAGATGTTGCATTAAGTTGAAAAAGAATGGACCCATTTTTGCAGGAGCACTGGCCTTCTGAGACTGAACATCCACAGGAATACTTCATAGGTCTAAATCCATATGGCCCCTGGAGTTATTCAGTTCTTCCTGTTATATCCCAGTGCAGCAGTGGGGAAGCCCTTGACAATAACACAGTTTACCGTAAACACTGAAGGTACCTCTGAAAGGTACAAAACCTATTGATGGGGTTTTTAAAAGTGCAGTATGTAAGACCAAAGTTCTGCTTATACAAGTACCAAGCAAAAATGTAGTGCTTCAGTTCCTGTTTCATTAGACATTTCAAGACAAGGCAACAATATCATAATCAGATCTCCTGTCACCCTGCTAGACAGATGCACAGTGTGTTATGCTGATATATTATGGATGTATGATCTCAGTTTAACTATAGCAGCCAAACTTCTGCTCTAAAACACATTGATTTAGGACTTTTTCTTGGAAATAGAAGGCTTAAATCTAAACAACAAAATGAATCATCTTTAAAAAAACGATCCACATTAGGTGGAATTCTCATTTTCAGTCACTTAAACCTAATCTCCAGTAAGTATAAATCAATTTACAGTCTTGCTGAAATCAATATTGCTACTCTGATTTATACTGGCAGAAAATTTGGCTCCTGAACTACAGTTTTATTCATACTCTGATGTCTCTTAAGAGGTAACTCCAGTGACTGTAGTCAACAACATTTGGAGTGCAGTTATTATGGAAGAATTAAAATGAAACTTGCCAGATGTAAAATACAGCCTCAAAGATGTGATAGGGAATTCTGATTTCTCAGTCTAGAAATGGGAAACTTGGAGTTTTTCTGAAGAACTTTGTCTATTTCCTGTGTGTTCACAAACATGATTTTATTTCATCTGCCAAAACACTGTGAGAAGCATGAGATGTTTAATGGGATGAGTATCAAAGGCGTGGAGCGTGGAGCTCTCTTGTTTGCCTTTGTGGATAAGGGAACCTGGCAAGCTGCAGGTTAGCGACTGAAATGCATCAAGATGCTTTGCTGGCCTCGTCCAGCAAGGACAAGTCATTATGCATTCAGTCAGTATAAAAGCTGGACCCAAATGCTCCATCATTTTCTTGGGCAGTTGAGCAGGAGCTGAAGACAAAAGAAGTGAAGAGTTTGCACGCCTGCTCTCAGTGCAGCTTCTCCACTAACAACCTGGGCATGCCTCCTCCTTCCTTCCTTTCCCTTCTCCTGCTTGGCTCTTCACTAAAGCTGTGATTTAAGGGAGTGTTTGGAACTTCTGCCTTTTTATTCTAGAACACCTTAGGCTGCAGAGCTATTGAGGGACCTCCTGAACTTGCCAATGGAGCACTCCCATGCCTTGAGGAGGAGGTGAGGTGGCCTTTTGTATGAGCAGTCAGTGATCTGTGTGGGTGAATGTCACCTCTGTTCCCAATACTGATCAATACAGACCCCAGAGAGTGGAGTACTGTCATTTAAAACACCTTTCTGAAATTTTTTTTTTTTTTTTTACTGTTTGTTCCTTTTTGTTGCTACCTTCCTAAGAAAGTGAATATTAAATAAAGAACACTAGGAAGGTGATTCTATACCAGGAGTACTGTGTGCAAGTTTGGGTGCTACAGTATAAAAAGGACATAAAGCTGTTAGAGAGTGTCCAAAGGAGAGCTGAAGAGATGGGTAAGGCTCTGAGAGCAAGTTGTGTGCTCTGAGGCCCCTCGCTGTGCTCAGCCCAGAGCAGAGGAGCTGAGGGGAGGCCTGATGGCGGCTGCAGCTCCTCACAGGGAGCGGAGGGGCAGCGCTGAACTCTGCTCTGTGTGACAGCGACAGGGCCCGAAGGAACGGCATGGAGCTGTGTCAGGGGAGGGGCAGCTGGGGGTCAGGGAAAAGGGGCTGCACCACAGGGTGGTGGGCATGGAATGGGCTGCCCAGGGCTGTGGGCACGGCTCCCAGTGCTGGAGTTTGAGAAGCATTTGGACAGTGCTCTCAGACATAGTGTCTGATTTTTGAGTGGTTCTGCATGAAGCCTGAAGTTGGACTCAGTGATCCTTGTGAGTTCATCCACATTTTTCTTGCTGATTTTATGTCATGCCTGTCTTCTTGGTGGCAGCACTGGTGGTGCAGTGTGGGCTGCTCTGTGCTGGACACACTGACAGGAGGTAAAGGGCAAGAGGGCATGAGCCTGCTTCACACACTAACAGCACCAATTGTGCACATTTTATTGCTGCCGTCAATCCAGTTGCAGCTGTCTAAGGAAGGTCTGCTTGCTGGTTTTAATGGTGTGCCAGGTTTTGAAGTGGCAAAGACTCCAAACATATCTTGTGCTATTTCTCTTCATAAAGCCTCTCACCTTTGTCTAGCAAACTTTCCAGTCTCTCCTCATTTACAGTATGCACTTTTCCTAAGGGCAATCTTTTCCTGAAAAACAGCCTGTGAGCATCAGCAGCCAGCTTGTGAGCATCAGCAAAGGCTTCACTGATTTATTCGTTGTGCTGGAGAGCTGGGAAGCCCCCTCAACTTTTTAATCAGCATAAACCTGAACTTAGAGCGAGCTATCAGCAGCTCTGTCTCCTTTGCTTCCTTTCACATGAGAACACAATATCCTATCAGCTCTTTCCTTACAAACACAGGCCGAGGCAAACAATGCCCAGCACTTCAGCGCTTCGCACACTCCTACAGCATTGCACAATGGGAGGAAGCTTCTCAAATCAAAGTAACTGCATTAGCAAGGTGCTTTTTCCCTGCTGATTGAGCTATATATTATATATATATTGAGTTTCAGTTCTGGCATACCCTCTGATCCTGTGAGATCTGTAAGAGCTTTTGTACCCACTCCCTTCTTCAAATAAGAGTCATGTGAGCACCCTGTTCACCTGGCCTTATTCTTACCTTTGTTGACTAAAATATCCTGCCACAGTTACCAGTCCTACGTTATAAACTTTCCTAAAATAATTTGCAAGTGAGGTGGAATTTCTTTCACATGGCAATCAAATCTTGAAACTCGTCAGTCATCAGCACTGAAGAGATTTGTGCTGCAGCATTGTGAAGAAAAATTGCTTTGCTTTAGTAGAAGTTATGATTCATGATCAAATGCATATAACTATCACATGATAGCTTGATAAGAGTGTATTTTTTACACTCTGTGATGATCTCTGGATCCAATATAGCATAGTTCTTTAGATTTTTCTGGAGCAGATGAAAGCAAAAATACATGCAAATTCTCTGGCATTTGAAAGAATGAGGTAAATCTTCAGGGAGAAAGGGGCACATGACAGTGTGGTTTAGTTCTGTGAACAAGAAAGCTATCTTGAATAAAATCACAGAAAAGATAAGCAGTGGTATTTTTTCTTCATGTGAAATTCAACCCAAACCTCCCTGTACCTGATGCTGACCTTCAGAAGAGGATAAAAGTACATATTGTGTGTTCTTTTTTCCAAACTTCTTGTATCAGCTTTGTTGCACTGAAATAAAAGTACACTGTTTTTGCTCAGTGCTCCATTAACTGTGAAACTACTCCCATTCTGGTAAATTTTGTTGTTTCTGCTATATGTGGTAGGGGATTTTTGACGTTTATTTACAAATGTTTATTGAAGGTAACATTATCTTCAATATACTATACTAAATAATTCATTAGAGGGCTGACAAAAAAAAAAAAAAACAAAACACACGGAAGTAGCTTTGGTATAGGTTGCCACATTTGGATTTGATTGGATGCTTGTTATTTGTGTACAAACTCTGAGTTTCTAAATATAGCAAACTTCCCTTTTTTAAAAAATGCATCTTAAAACTATGGGTTTTCAATGACTTTTGTGCTAATTAAGCCAAAACGCATGAATTATTAAACACACTCATTTGTAGTGCTCATGCACTTGAAAGGTTTGCTTTCATTACTAATAAGGCACACACACCGCTGAGAAGAGGTAATTAGAGCATCAAAGGCAATGAACCATCCTGAAACTTCATAGTGTTTTGCCTGAAAAAATTTATCATTCAGCTGATTAGGAAGGAACCAAAAATGTCTGTAGAAGGACAAGAACCAAAATTTCTCCAAGTAAACCCCATATGGCAAGTGTCTTTTAATCTTCTTTAAAATACCTACTGAATTGATGTAGGAATGCCAAGAGTGTGGTTATAGTTCAAAGATAATGTTTTGAAGTCGGAAATATGCTAGTTCTTATAAATCAAAGGCTGGTTTCATACTGTGATACCCTTTCAATCCTAGGAAAAGAAGTTACGTTATCTTTTTTTTTCTTTTCCAGTGGTTTTTCAAGAGTTATTGTATAGGAAGTTGCAGGGAAAGATATTTCTTGCAGATTCTAAAGAGCACTGGCACTTCTTATGATATAAAAAAGTGTACAGCATATCAAATAATTAGTGCACAGTTCAAGCAGTGTTGGATATTGTGCACTGCATTTCTAGCTCCATAGAAGAAGTTCCACTCTCTAGTTTCTCATTACTACAATCCTGTTGAAACTTTGCCCCAAGTCATTTAAAAAATCACAGAAAAGTGACTGCATATTGTTTACACGGATTATTGACTATGTCTTCTTGTGTGGATTTATAGAGGGGAAGGTAAAAAAGGTCTTTTTTACATAGCCCAAGGTTCTCGACTTCATGTGAGAAATGTCTAGACAGCAGCTTGAAAACCAGCCTTCATCTCTGTAAGGTTCAACACTCATCCCTTTTAACAGTCTGTGCCTACCCACTGCTTTCAAGAAACAGTGATATGTTAAGCTACAGAAATGGCTGTCCACATCCTGACGTACTTCACCTCAGAGTCAGGCACACTGCTGTCTCAGCTGAACTGGCTCTCATATGCCTGATGTGTTTGGCGTAGGAGGTACTATGAGAAAATAAGGCAAATGAGTAAGGCTAATTAACTCTGCCACAGTCCATTTTTCAAGTGGTAATGTGTGTGATGATGTGTACAAGCCTCCCCCTCTCTCTCTAACCTTACATAAATGTTGCTGTTGTCAGCCTAACCTTGAGATATGCACGTCTTGTTTGTAGGGGTTAAACACCCTACACCACCGCAGATGTACCCTGTGTGTCTGTGCGGGAGGTGCAACTAGAACAAAGCATATGGTGTCAGACAGTGCCTGGGGGATTTCTATAGGAATATAGAGTGGTTGTGCCCAAATGTAGCTTCTCAGCAATTCTTGGTCTGTGACCTGAAATCTTGGGTTGAACAGACGCTGTTAGTCTTTCAGGTACGAATTGCAGTAAAGGACATGTTTTATTTTAGAGTGCTGAGCAGCTTTTAGCTTGGTTAGGAAAAATGAAATTTTTATAGCTTGTTTTATTACGAGTAAGTGCTTCTCTGGTCTACTGTTTATGCCACTGGCACAGGTCAGCCTTGATTTCTGTGGCCATAAATAGCTCATGTAGACAAAGAATTGGTAGGACCAAGAGAATTCTGCTTTAAACATTCAGGTTGCATCCCATCTGTGGATAATATGGTATTGATACCAGCCATAAGAAGGAAGAGATATACCTGCAGAGATCTGTAAAAAAGTGAAAATGCTGTTCACGACTGTGCCTGCAATGGCACTTCTTTTATACAAATATGTGAGGTTACACCATCAAATATTTTTAGAAGGTAATGTCATTATATATCTGATTGCCCCTCATTTCCTTGAAGCAATTTCATGAATACCTAACAGGCAAAGGTAAAATAAATAAGTCAATCTGATTTCTGTAGCAGGTCACGTAGATGTACAGATAAATAGAAGGTAATGCTTACGCCTGCTTAATTCCAGATAGCAGGGCCAAGGACCTACTGAAACTCAGCAGCTTCGCAAAGGCAGATCCTCTGGACTGAGCCATCAACACACACAAATAGAAATGCTCATGAATCGGGGAAAATAATAAATAAGGGGTTCTGAAAAGGCTATTTCTTGCATGTATTTCATGCCAACACAAGTATATCCATGTGAGTATTGTCAAGACTTTACTTGGCAAAAGGGAACAGAAAGGAAGAAGGGTAATACCTGAGCAAGGATGCCAGTTGCAATGCATTTTGTTGCCACGGAACAGCAGCATATTGCTGGCCACGGAACTGTTAATGGTGAAAAATCATAGTGGCTTAAAAACAGTGATGATGGATGGCAGGAAAATATTGTTATATTAGGAAAGGAGTACTTTTATTCAGAATTATCTCTAAATCTGTAACCTTAACTTTCTTGCATTGATTTTAAATGATTCTAGATTGGAAGTCATTGATTCGAATCGTTAAGGTTTCCATTCAAAATGAAAAATAAGGCATGGAAATCTCCCAGCCATTCCCATTGTTCAGGTTTTGACAAATGAAGACCAAGATCTTTTGTTTTAGGATTTATTAAAAAAAAAACTTCTGGCTTTTTTCAATTTATCTTCTTCGTGCCTTGAGTGCACATAAAATACATTGCACTTCTCACTACAATCATTATTCAAGATAAGAAATATGAACAAAACATTCTGAGGGAGCTGCCTAAGTAGCTTGTTGGTCCATTACCACTGACTGTAAGAAGACAACATAGTTAGATCTGAGAAATTATGATGTATTATGATTATAATCGTCAGTGCTGCAGCCGGCTCGGTTACAGATTCTCTGCTGGGTTGAGCAAACCCACCCCACCTGAAACCCTCAGCCATGGGCTGTAAGTAAGAATGTATTTCTCCTTTTTGCCTCCCCAGGTGATCTTGTGCATTTGCCACCGTACCTTCGGATGGACTTTTTATTGAACCGCGGTGTGCAAGGCGCAAGCAGAGACCTGGGTTTGGGGCAAGCCTGCTTGGAGCCACAGAAAAGCCGAACCTTGAAGCGCCCCACTGTCCTGGAGCCAATCCCCATGGAGGCGTCCTCCACGAGAGAAGCTCAGTCATGGCAACCCAGTGCTGTGGCAACTTTACCTCAGCGAGAAGGAGCTGAGCTAGGACAGGCTGCCAAAATGAGCAGCTCCCAAGAATCCCTGCTGGACTCCCGGGGCCACTTGAAAGGAAACAACCCCTACGCAAAATCGTACACCCTGGTATAACAAAAAGAGCATGGCTGGACAGTGGCTGTAAATATTTACAATGAAAAAAAATCCAATGAAAGCTACCTTTTTTTTATTGAATTCCAATATTTATAATTAAAGAAGAAGATTGCCAAAATATTTGACAAAAAAAAAAATAATAATAATATGAGCGACAGACAGTGCAAAGACTCTCTTGCTTTTTTTCTGTCTGAGTGTGACCTTCATCTGACTGGGCATCTGAATTTTTGGGTAAAAGAGTCCAGTTTTCTGATCTTCACAAGCATTTGTGTTTTTACTGATTTTCTACGAAGTGCATGGAGACTTAACTTAAACATTTTAACTGGAAGTTCCATCGGACAAGATTAAAAAGGGAAAAAAAATATCACTAAAAAAAAAAAATCACCCTATTTGTGAATTCAGCAGGAGCATTGATTTGGGAAAACAAAAAGTCTTTTGTCATGTTTTGCACTTTTTTTTTAATTAGAAAATGGGTCCTTGATTGTTCTTTTTTTTGTTGTTAATTAGGATGAGTGATGTCTGTGGAGTGAGGGGACTGGTTTTGTTTTTGTTTTTTTTTAATATTAATTTAATGAGACACTCTTTGCATTTTGTCTATGCGAAATAAAAGGGTCTTCTGCCTTTATTTGTGATGTCTGCTTCCATTGCCTTCTGCTATACTTGTTTTTCCTAAGTGTTGGTTTTCCCTAAGCATTTCATGACTGTCTTCTAAAATATGTATTCTTGTACTTTGGTTGGAAAAGAAAAGTGGAGTAATGCCTTTCATAAAAAAAGTAATTGGATTCACTTTCTTAAAGCTTTTTTGCTAACGAGGCAGAGAGCCAGGATAGTGCCAGTACAGCTTCTTCCCCATCAGACTTACCTAGGTGCTGCATTGCGTTCATCTGAAGCCAGAAGGCTTTTGTAGGGTTTCACTGTATTTTGGATGAGAAGAAATGTGTTGCTGTTACTTGACTTATTCCCCAGGGTTGGTTCTTTAGTCCATTTGGGAGCAGTGCACACAAAAGTGAGTTGCTTACGTAAGGATTGGCAAAAAAAATGCAGCTTTTCCGGTAATAGGAGAAAAGGGAGGAAAATGTTATTCTAGTTCGAAGACCAACATGCCTTTCTTTAGAGGAAGAAAATCGTTTTATGGTGAAGCTGTCAGCTCATATTACTTTACTGTGTCTTTTGATTACATGAGAAGTAATTCTACTTGTTTTATACAAAGTACGTATAAATGATTGAATATTCGTTTTAACACAGTGTTAGAGCTGTCTTGCTAAGTGCCTCCTTGTGTGTGTTCTGGCTACCTTTTTGTGTCCTGATCAAGAAAACATGGTGTAGGGCATCCTCAATTAGTGATCCTTCGTGCTCACCCTGTTCAGTGCTGGTTGGAAATATTAACCAGGATCTGAAAGCAATAAAACTCGTTTAGCGTGAGCATGCTGAGAAACTCATGCAATTTCCCAGGCTGCTGACAGTGTGGGCACCGCTAATTCAAACATTTCTGCACCATGCTCCTTTCAGGTTGTTTTAAAATAGAAAAATGCAGTTATGTATAATTGTTTCATTGCTATTATTATTGCAATTATGTTGCTATAATGGCACTAACTTAGCAGAGTTTTTAAGTGTCTTGAAATGAATCAAGTTGCACTTCCATCCTTAGCTCTGTCAAGCCTAAGCACTAAATTTCTGGAAAGTTCTAACGAAGAAGCCGTATGAAGATGTCCCTGAGGTATGTACTTATTGTAGACTACCAAGAAGAGCTGAGATCTCGCTCAACTAAAAAGCATTTCCCTTCTGGTCTATTTTACCAATATGTTGTTAAAACACATTTTTAAAAAATAATAAAAAAGAACAATAACAACAACAACAACAAAACCACCCACTTTTGCTTCTGTAAAGAATAATTTTAAAAATGCAAGGATTGACTACAGAGTATTTACAGATAGTATGAAAAAAAATATGTGTTGAAAAAAGATGAACTTATTTATTAGCTTTGCTGATTTTTTTTCCATAGAGAAACGTTTTCTTAGTAAGAACCTAATTTAGGCATACAGATACATTTATTTTATTCTATCCAGTAGAAAATTTAACAAGAAAAGCTTTTTTTCATTGGAGATCTGATTTTTAGTCAATCCAACTCTTTTTAATTCCTGTAACAGTATTTCTAGTGTACTTAGCTTGAGCTGACTGGGGCATCACTACTGCATTTACATACAAAAGCTGATTTTCTCTGTACTGGATTTGCATCTCAGGACATTTTCACCTTCCATTCCAGGATCCTTCTTGCCCCCCAGTATTCCCCTAAACTTACATTTAAGTGCTAACTTTCTTTGATTTAACAAGGCTTTCTCCTCATTTGTGTGAAAGATGCCTGCTATGCAGTGAAAGTACTTTTGGGAGCCCCATGTTCAAAGAATTTGATGGCAGCTCCACGACTGGTTAAAGTTAGTTAAACACACTCATGGTCCCCTTGGCTTTGGGGCTCTATTGGCTCTTAATTTTCACAAGAATGCTGGAGCTGTAGAGCTAGTTAAAAGTGTAAAAGAAGCTTGAAAGGAATGCCTGTCCTGCTCTCATCAAGTCAGGGTTTGGAGGTAGGAGAAATCTGTTGTCTCAGATCAATACAGCTGGGAACAGTCCCCTCTTTGCAGTATGTGTTGTTTTATAGGGACAAGATAAGAGAAAATGCGCTGATGCTCCTCTGCCAGTACCATTTTAAGCACTTGTTTGTAACAGAACAATCAAAATCCAGAGATCTTATATGTCTACATCCCATCATATGTTATACACACCTGTCACATTAAATGCCCTCTTGGAAAAGATATGTGGAAATGGGAAAAAAACGGCAACAACGACAAACACATTTTGCAAGAGCTTGAGATCTCAGAAGACAAGCACTAACGTACAAGACCATCAAGGCAAGCACATCTTGCATATAACTGTGACCCTCTCTTAGTCCTGAGGGTGAGAGGAGACCTGCAAACTACTTCAAAGGATGAAATTAAGAGCTAAAATTCTTCCCTGCCTTCTGTCTACTAAAAATCACACCTCCTTAGAGAGACCAATTCTTTTTTACGTTATATTTTTCCCTGTGTCTCAACCTCAGCTAACCCTTCAATGATTCACAGATACTAATTAACTTGTCCTTTTTGTCTCAAATGAGTTAGCAACTCCCTCACTCTTGCCTTTTCTAAGAACCCTTTTATCCTTCTTTATTCCCTTACTGTTTAACTTCAATTTTCTCATTAACACAATTACATTAAACCCAGTGCAGCTATTCCCTCTCCTTGTTTTTCGGTATGAGCTTGTTTTTCCTATTCCCAACCAAAGACAGTTGTGAACATTTAAAAGTTTGTCATTTGACTGCTTATTTTTTTAACCAGGTGAGATCCATAGCAGGATTTCTGTAGGTAGCTAAGAGGAGTTAGGATTTATAAGCAAGTTGAGGTATTATTAAACCAAATACTATCAAAAACCAAAACCAGCCATGGACACTAGTTGGGACAACTGGAGAGTGAAGAGGAGGTTTGTGCAAGTAGGTTTCCCACTTTCCCAGCCAGGTGTGAGATGATGTCCAGCTCCAGCTCACAGTTGGGTGAATGACGGTAAGAAGTTTGTGCCTAGTTCCTTGGTCTAAGTAACCAGGGATAAATACAAGTAACCTGGGAGGTGATCCAAGACAGCCATCATGGCTTCATGAAGTACAGATCATGCCTGACCAATCTGATGGCCTTTTATGATAGAGTGATAGCATTGGTGGGCAAAGGAAGGGCAACCATCTCATCTACCTGGACCTGTGCAAGGCCTTTGACATGATGGATACCCCATTCCTGGAGGCATTCAAGACCTCAAGGATGGGGCCCTGAACAACCTGACCTAGTGTGTGTGGAACTGGGTGATCTTTACGGTCCCTTTTATTCCAAGCCATTCTATGAATCTGTGATTCCATTAGATATTTTCAGTTTTTAAATCCCAAAAGACTTTTTCCTGCACAGCTGGATGTATATGAAGAGATTTTTTGATTGGCTGATTGTTTGGTTGAGTTTGTTTTTTGTTGTTATTTTTCTTAAAGAATGGACATTGAACAGGCGGGATTAAGGGGACATCTAGAAAGGCAAACTCCTCCAGCATGTTATTAACCTATCTGGGCTGAAAAGTATGGGCACTTGTCTTCCTCCTGGTGAGTGTCACAGCAATGTGTGCAGACACCTTGCTTCTTCCTAAGGACGACAGGGGGCTATGGGACAAGCAGCTCCTTGCTAGCACCAGCAGATAATTGGTTTTGGTGGGAAGCAGAGGTGCTTGGCTAGCTTGCTGAACAGCCTGTTCCAGTTTCTCTCCACCCTCACAGGAGAAAATTTCTTCCTAGACTTAAACTACCCTGTGTCAGTTTAAAACCATTTCCCCTCATCCTGTCACTACATGCCCTTATAAAAAGGTACTAGAAGGCTGCAATAATCTATCCCGGGAGCCTTCTCTTCTCCAGGATAAGAGCTCCAGCTCTCTCAGCCTGTCCTTGTAGGGGAGGTGCTCCAGCCCTCTAATCATCTTCGTGGCCTTTATCTGGACCTGCTCCAACAGCTCCATGTCCTTCTAGTGCTGGGGGC
This sequence comes from Meleagris gallopavo, assembly GCF_905368555.1. NCBI lineage: Eukaryota > Metazoa > Chordata > Aves > Galliformes > Phasianidae > Meleagris > Meleagris gallopavo. The sequence continues at coordinate 106,471,513 of NC_139404.1, read as the reverse complement.
TCCAGATCTGAATGCAGTAATCCAGGTAGGGTCTCATGAGAGCTGAAACAAAGCTTGTTCATAAATGCTCGCCTAGATGCTCAGCTGCTTAAAATGCTAACCCAGCTACTCAGGCTTTAAAATGAATGGAGCCAAGAATATTAGCAGGGCTAGTAATGGAGTTCTCTTAAAATAAAGATAAATAAATAAACAAATGCAAAGAACAAAATAAACATACAGTTTGGACAGCTCCTTTGTGTTCTTAAGTGTTAGGTTATTTTATGTCATTAGGCAGCTGCCTAATGGGCTCTTGTGGCCAGTCACAGGGATGCAACAGGGAAAAGAGAGTGTTTTGCACCATTAACTTTCTCTGGGCTTTCTTGAGCATCCCAAGGGCAAGGGGGTCTCAACTCCTGTCCAGGTATAAATATAAATATCACTGTAAATTCGTCAGCAAGAATTCACATCTGGAGCCAACCCGACACAGTCACACCAAGAGGTGGCAGCTTCTTGTCCAGTGACAGTAGTTGGGATTTAAATGCACATTTGTCTCTGTGGGATGTGCTTTTTGTGGTTTTCAGTAGGAAGGATGTGACAGGTACTTGTTCTGGTATTGCTGGATTGGAAACAAATAGAACTTTTAGGGAAATATTGACATAAATTCAGATTTTGAAATCTCTGGGACTGAGCTTGAAAGAGAACAATCCCTAACCTCACTCATGGAAGTGTTATGCCAAAAACAATTTCTTTGAGCATGGAAATAAATAATTTTATTTTGAGATAAATTCTGGAACTTACAGGTCTTAGTCTGAATCTGTCAGATTTTTATTATCTGAGTCTCAGTGAGAAAATGTAAAGAAAAAACAACACAGTTCATACCTTTAGACTCTCAACTGAAAACGGGTAAGATAGATGTCTCATAAAGGTACATCACACAATGATGAGAGAGCAGGAAAATCCACAACAAACACAGAAACAAGATTAAAAACTCAAAGAAATGCAGTCATTAAGGAAATACATCACCAAAACTGTAGCATACAGTAACATCATTAGGGAATATTGCTCAAGTTCCATTGAACTATCTCTAAAACTTTTCCAGTATGCTTTTTTAACAGTGCCAGTCATGGTGAGATGACAAAATTCACTTGATTCAACAGTGTAATAGGAAATTTGGTTCTGGTGCTCTTTTTAGTGCAATGGAGGCCTTTGGGGGAGTAGGGATTGAAAGCAGCGTTGCATCTGGGGACTTGGAAATACAAAGCATGCATTGACCCATGTGTTGTGACAGATCTTCCATCATTCAAAGCCTTGCTGTGGATGGTCCTAATGATGCAGCATTCCGTAAAGCGAACACAGCAGGTGAATGGAGAGCTTAGAAACAGTCTCTCGATGCAGCTTCATTCTCATTAGGGATTTTTTTTCCCCTTCCTTTAATCTCTGCTGCCTGGCAGCACCTCCCACCCATGGGTGCCAGAGCTGATCCGTGCCCTCGCACATCACTATGCTGATGAACAACATCCAACTGCCACCTCCCATGAATCTGGGAAACCAGAGACATGCAGGAAATCAGGAGCTCACTGGGACTATTTTGGAGGTGAGTTATTCTATCCCCAAAGCACCTAACAGTGATACTTCTTTTGTGAAGGAAAGTATTTGAGAGCTGTAAGGCTCTGTTCTGTGTCAGCCTCTTCACCTCTGGGTAATTGCTCCGACATTAGTAATAGTAAAATTATATGCTTCCATGAGAAAATTTAAATTGAATGTAACCTAAATCAATTTGAACATTAAAACACTGAGCTCATACCAGTCTTACCTATAGAACAAATTACATTTAAGCCCCAAGGTCGGGAGCAAAGGGAAAGCTTAATTACAGTTGGTGGCAGAGTACATAATCACACCTGAACCTACATACAAACAGATTAAGCACCAAAAGCCATTTATTTTATTGCAGTATCCTTGTCTGGACTCTAATAAGGTTTTTTTTTCTTTTTAAACATTAACAGCTTCAGCTGTGTGTCATCGTACACCTAAAGAAATGAATGGCTGCACTGGCAAACTGCTCTCCACCGAGCAGAAAAGCTCCTCCATTAGTCTCTGACACACTGGGCCATAGCTCTTTGCACTTGTAATTAAATCATCATCCTTGAAGGTGAACCCTTTCCAGTACTTATAAGCAGCATCACCGTGGGTGGAGCAGCCTGGCATTGGCAGAACAGCTGATGAGATCTGTTAAAAAATAACTCTGAGGCTTTCCCATTACTTCAAAGAGAGCCGAGATATGACTTGAAGGAGGGGGTGAAACTCCTTTCAGGGCAGCCTGGACCTATGGAAGACTAGGAATTTAGTAGCTGGAGCAAAACTAGTGAGCAAGGGATTGCTCAAACAGCTAGCAGAGTGCAGGGCAGGCCTATGTTTGGGCCTCTCTTGGCTCTTCCTGGGGTATGTGTGTATTGCCAACCCAAACAGGGGGATTGGAGAGGGGTTGTGGGTCCTTTCTTGTCAGTCTGGCATTTCACACCAGCTATCACTGGTGTTGTAAGAGGATTTCCCTGCAAACCTCTCAAGAGTGCAGGCCACCATTTTCCAGACACTCCTACGACCAGGGGGTGCCTGGAAAGTGTATTTGCTGCATCTTCTTCTAAAAGGGGTTACTGTGGTACCCCATCCCTGGAGGTGCTCAAGGCCAGGACAGATGGGGCCCTGTGCAGCCTGAGCTGGTGGGGCCCATGACAGCAGGTTGGGGCTGCGTGGGCTTTGAGGTCTCTTCCTAACTAATCTATTCTGTGCTTCTATGATTCTGAGATTCTATGATTCAGCTTCTAGGTAGGAGCTTCGGAAGGCTCCTCCCAACACATCCTCAGAACAGATCCTCACACTTCGGGCGACCTTGGTAGCCTTCCTCATTTGTCAGGAAGCAGCTGATACCACCCTCTACCTCAAAACAGGCTGGAAACATAAAGAACACGTCTGTACTGTTTGTTTTTTTCCTTAATAAATAGGAAAAGGCAAGTTTCAGACTTTCTGTTGTCTTGGTAAGCTGCACATTCCTCTTTTTTTGCCCTGGGAGCAAAATAATGGCATTTTCAACATTCTGCCATTATCTGAAGACACAAAGAATTCTGGGTCACATCCAATGATTATCGTGCTTTATTCATGCTGTACTTTCTGAAGAAGGGAGCAGCTGGACGAGCATTGAGTCTCAGCAGCCTTGATGAAAATAGCTGATACCGAACCCAGGATTAAAATCCCATACCTAGCGCTTTGGTGTGTGTCCCTGTGTGGCATTTCTGTATCTCTGCTGGGCCTGAAAGAGGCTGGGAATTTTATCCTCTAGGTTAATGATTGCTCAGCTGACCATGGAGCTGAAGCAGCAGAGAAACCGGCTGATGCTGATGGGCCTGAACTTGTCAGCAAGCTCAAGGTGTGTGGAAAGCATGATATAGTCCACCGCTGGGAGAGGGTTAGACTGAGAGAAGCAGGCAAATAAGCTTGTAATAAAGAAAGCAAATGGCAGCGTTTTCCAGGGATGAAAAATGGCAAAGAACAAGAGCTAACACCTTGGCAAAAACTGCCACAATTTTAAATTCATCAGGTCTTGCCTTGTAGACATATTATGTGCTGCTGATGCATCAAGATGATGCTTGACAGCACAGTTCTTTTTGCAGCTTTAATCAAAATTGAAAACTTCAGCATTTAGAAACAGTGGCAGTGTCAAATACTATTGTGGCTCTGATGGGGACATGATGTCGCCTCAAAGATGGCAAAGCATTACGTTCAGATGTCTCTGAACTTTTCATTTAATTTTATACCTAGAAAATAGGACTCTCGTCTCTAAATAGAGTACAGCAACATTTCTGACACTAGGCAACTAGGAGCTGTATATCTTATAAGGAGAAATCTGCTGGTATAGTTTTTCATTGGCACATCTACAGCATACATCAGGAGTGTAATCAAATGCCTCTGAAGCTTGATTGCTTTATCTGCCCCCACTGTATCTATGAGGAAGGGAAGGCTGCAGGGATCATGTATTTTCTTCAAGGTCACTCAATGTTTTAATTCAGGGCTTTGTTCAGCTCCACCAAGATTAGTGGCAGGTTGCCCAGAGAGGTTGTGGGGTTTCCATCCTTGGAGGTACTCCAAATTCAAGAGGACAAGCCCTGAGACATCTGAGCTTGGCCCCACTCTGAGCAGGTGCAGGATAACTCCCCAGATGTAAATTGTTCTGTGATTTACTGGGGAGAAGAACTGCACATGGAGAGCTTGAGCTGCAAGGACCAGATTTCTTCTTTATTATTAGTAGCAGAGCACCAATCCTGAACCTCAGGAAAGAGATGAATGCTTCCACATTTGGAAAAGAAATCTTATTTCTCTGGTTCCTCATTTGCACATCTTATAGGGCACTGGGGGGAAGCTTCTAGCTTTAGGTTCTCCAAATTTGTTCATGTGGGCTCTGAAAAATCAGTTGAAAGTTTGGCCTTCATCTTCTTTTGCTGTGATAAAGGGTGTGGGTAATTGCTACTTCGTCTCACCACATTCTCATGCAAAGAAACTCGGAGATGTTTGGGGGGTGCTTGGACACTGGTGATAGAATTCATGAAATCAAATGAAAATTATGAATCCTATGTGGTTTTACATTCAGTTAGGACACAGAGCAGTGAATTCTGCATGAAATATGGATGCTATAAATGAAAACAGGAAGTAATTTCCCATTCATGGAAGTAGGATTGGGCTGGGGAGGTGAAGGATACAGCCTCAGAAAGTCGAAACCTATGCCATAATGCATTTAATCACAGAAGAGTAAGTGCCAACAGTACTGCAAGGGTATCTAATTCTGGCATTTTCCAACTTCATTAGGTTGGCTTTGCAACCTAGCTATTCCAGATGTGCAGAAATCTTCTGATGTTTTGCTACCCAATGACTGTGTTTGAAAAGAGCATCTATGATATTCTAATGACTTTCAGATAACTTTTATATCTAATGTTTGCAACCAGCAGCATTCTCTTGGGCCCAAACCTAAATATACACTGCCTGAAGAAGTGTCAATTTTAAATTAAAAAAAAATTCCTTTGCAGTTTTACAGTGAAGGATGTCAATTACATCTCAGAATACTTCAGAATATTTGAAAACATATACTGAATCAATACATGCATGTGTATATATAAAAATATGTTTGTTAAAAGGAAAGAAAATTCTGAAGACAATAGTTATAACAAAGTATGTTACTGTGGAGAAAAACTTGCAAAGTTGATGGATTTTTAAAAAATTGAAATCTTTCCTATACTTCTGGAAAATGTATCCTTTTTCTACTCAAGTATTTACCACACAATTTCTAAAGGCATTTTATTCCATATGTTTGCAGAAGGTCTGTATGTTTTTACCCTGAGATGCTTTTGTTCCAAACTTCTTTATTTTCAGAACAGCATTCCTAAGCAGAGATAGAAGACATTCCAGTATTTTCATAAACTAAATGCAGTGGCTATATCTGACAACTTCAGATATAACAGTAATCCCTCAAACAGCTGAACAACCACCTTAAAAGAAGATCCTAAAGGACAAACACATGTACTTCTCCGTCATGTGCTGTCAAAATGCTTTCTACTCTCAAAGACAAAACCGTGTTTATGCATCCTGTGTTCCATGCTCATAGATGGTGCTGAGGGCAGCCAAGCAAATCTGCTCCAGGTGGCACCCAGGGTCCCTCTGGGGACCAGCAGCAGCAGCAGTGACCGCTGGCTGCCCTGCCAGTGGTGGGTGCCAAGGTCAGGTACCACTATAGCACAGCAGGGCTGCAGGCTGCTGTGTTGAAGTCATCTTACCTAAGGCAAAGAACACTGCTACAGGCTGGTGCATATATATTAGACGTTTTTTGGTGTTTTGTTTTTTGCTTTCCATAAATGCTCATACATATTAAAGGTCACAACCTTTTCTGACATTTCCATGTCTCTTTTCCTGCTGGTGCAGCTTACAAGTTGAAGCCAAAGTGCAATCCAAATAAGTGTTTATTGAAGTCCTCTGTTTTCTTGGCTACTTCTGAGCCGGAGGTAGTGTTCATGTGGCTGCTCTCCAAAAAACTGGATTTTACCCCAGCCAACCCAAAGAGCATCTGTCAGAGGGCAAAAAGCAGCTCCTGTCTGACAGACAAAAGAGCAGTAGGACTGTAAAAATAAGGATGTTACGTAAAGCTTTAAAACCATTTGAACGTATAACATAAGAGAATATCCCATGTGACTAACCCAAATTTACTCCAATTTTCATGTTTTATGATTATTTTTTAATTGCCACAACACTTTTGAGGGACAAATAGCAGCTTTCCTGTCCTGGAGTTATGCTGCAAAGAAGCAATGACTTCTGCAAATGGGCCTCTCCACCAAAAAGCTTCTGCAGAGAGACCTCCCTGCCTCTCTTCCCGAAGCTGCTGCACAACAAGAACCCACGCTACCTCCATGACCCCAGATACAAAAAATGAACACCATTTCTTTTCCAGGTGATGCTGATATATCAATGCACATTGTCAAATCCCTCTTTTTGGTTTTGATTTTGTGCACTTTGCATAGACCCCACTATGTGTCCATGGAAAACCATTGTTAATTCTCTCTCTTGTATGTGGGTTGCTTTCCCACATTTTACTCGTCAACGTTAGCAAATCCGAATTTTTTCCATTCAACATATGGAAAATTCATTTGTGCTAGGCAATCCCAAACACTGCAATGCGTAACACAGCTCCTCTGTTCAGTGACCACATTGGGTCCTGAGTTCTCCTGGCATCAGTGGTGAGCCAGGAAAGAAGGCTTAGTTAATCCTGTCCATCAGAAGGTGAAGAGCTTTCCTTTTCTTAATGGGAAAATGCACAGGTAATTGTCTTTTCGATTTATCACTGCCTGTATCAGGGCTGCTGACATAAGGCGTGCAGATATAGTGCTTTGGCTGTCTAGAAGAAAAGGGAGGAAGATGTGGAGGATTTTCTGTAGCAGTTCAGTTTGGAGGAGCATCTGGACAGCAGCCTGGGAGCAATTCATCAGCTCTGCGAGATGAAGCAGAGAAGCCAAAAACCTTTTTTCTTCTGTAAGAGCTAGCTAAAAGTAAACCAGATTCTTCTGGGATGAATTATTAAAAGGAGTTCATTTAACATCACTGTGATCTGGCTTAAGTAAAGACAGGTCAAAGTGGTTTCCCCAGTCTTATTGACCTCCGTAAGTGTCCTATTATATGCTTAGAGGACAAAAAAATGTGTTTGTCAGCAGAAATATCTGTTAGAGAAAACCTAAACAAAACAAAATAATCTCTGGAGAAGGAAAGCAGTTAAATGTAAGCTCCTGGTGAAAAAAAAAAAAAAAAAGGTAATGGTTTAGTTTTATTTTAAGTGGTTAAGAAAAAATGCTCTATGATACACAATGCCTGTGATGCACAAGGGTTTGCACCTGGGATCACGGATATTTTCTGTGTGTTAAAAATGCACATCCATAACAATACAGATATATATATATATATAGCCAACCATATAGATCATCTCTGCTCTTGAGGATCAGAAGAAGTGATTCACTCTCCTTTGCCCCTCTCCTGCCTGGGGCTAGCACTCAATGAGTCAGCATTGCACTGTCACTGTGCAAGAGCAATCACCATGGCCTGCATCCAGCAGCTAGAAAATATCAGCCACAAAGTTTTGACTCTCTTTGGAGATTTCAGGATGAATAGGTTCGGTAACGTAAGGATTTTGAGAATTTAGCAATTTCTTTATCAAAGACTACAGGAAATACTTAGAATAGTGTCGCTTCTTAGTACATAACAAGCTAAAAATGAAGTAGATTAAACTATGAAAAGAAAGATAGTAAATGTTAACATACCATCCCACTAATGTTACATCCATTTTCCCCGTTCTTCCAGCAGAATTTTCATTTTCTTCAGTTGTCCCTCTGTGCAACACTGTGCAACTCAGTATCTCAATTTTTCCAGGCTGGATGTGGCTCTGGGCAGCCTGGTCTGGTGTTTGGCAACCCTGCACATAGCAGAGGGGTTGAAATTAGATGATCATTATGGTCCTTTTCAACTCAGGCCATTCTATGATTCTATGATTCTATGATCCAGACTGAGGTCCCATGCACACATGAAAGGAGAGCTGCTGCCAAGAAAAATGTGGAGACTCAGATAGAGATCTAGCAACATGCTGTGCACAGGTCTCTTGCTGTAGTGGGTGCCAGAAACTGGCCTTTGCAATGCAAGGCGATGGAGACAGCACTTGTGCTAGATGCAGTCAGCTGAATGATTTACCCAGCCTTGTGGTTGATCTGATGGAGGAGGTGAAGAGGCTAAGGAGCATTAGGGAGTGTGAGAGGGAGATCAGTGGTGCCAGTCCCTACCGGCCCTGAGATCTAGGCAGCCAGATGAGGCTCCATGTGAAGCACATCACCACCTACCACCTTGCAAATAGGTAATAGGGAGGAACTGGCAGGCAGACAGTGTTCCTGTTACAGTGAACTCCCTGTTCTCTCCTCCCCCTAACAACAATGGTGAAGAATTGGGGAGCAGAGGACAATGGCAAAAGGTCCCTGCTGAGCAATGCAAGCACACCTGCCCAGCAATTCCCCTACCTCCCCAGCTGCCCCTGCAGAACAGATACAGTGCTTTGCAGGGACTGTGGTGGAGTGGTGGAGGTGTAATCAAAGTTTAGCCAGACCACACTTAGCATTAAAACCTCCTCAGCGAAGAAAAAACAGTGGGTCATTGTCACTGGTGACTCTCTTCTGAAGGGAGCAGAAGGACCAGTATGTAGACAAGACCCTCTACACAGGGAGGTCTGCTGCCTCCTGGAGTCCTGGGTTAAAGATGTAAGGAAGAAACTTCCCTCCCTAGTACAGCTCTCAGATTTCTATCCCCTATTGTTGTTTCAGGTCGGCAGTGATGATACAGGAAGAACTACCTAAGGACTATGAAAAAGGACTTCAGAGCCTTGGGGCGACAGGTCAAGGGTTTGGGAGCACAAGTTGTGTTCTCCTCTATCCTTCCAGTTATAGGGAATGATGAGGGACTAAACATGACAAGCCAATGGATTAATACTTGATACTTAATACTTTGAGCCTGGTGTGTCCAGCAAGGGTTTGGGTTTATTGACCTCTGCTAAATTTACGTGAGACCAGGCCTGCTGGCAAACAATAGGAATACCTTATCCTACCAGTGGAAAGGGATCTTACAATAGGAATTGGGAAAGTTCATTGATAAAGCTTTAAACTAGGTATGAAGGGGGTGGGGTGTATCTGGGGTCACTAGAAAGGAGCCTGTATGTAACATGCCAGTGCTTGTGGAATGCGCTACTATGATCCCACAGTCTTGTGCCCTGGTGAAGTAGGTGAAGGACTCACCTTTCTGTAGGAAGAACACAAAGGCTGGTGTGAGGTTGGTGGCTATGGAAACACCTGAGTATGGTCCAGAGGTTATTAGGGCTTCTCCCACTCAAAAGGTGGCCCAGCTCGGGTGCTTACACACTAATGCAGACAGCATGGGTAACAAAGACGAGGAGCTGGAGGCCATTGTGCTGTTGGAAAGCTATGATATAGTCCCCATCATGGAAACGTGGTGGAATGAGTCGCACAGATGGAATGCTGTGATGGATGGCTACCGACTTTTCAAAAGAGATAGGCAAGGCAGTAAAGGCGGTGGTGGTGTAGCACTCTATGTTAAGAACAGATGTATAGAAATGAATGATGATGATGATAGGATTGAGAGCTTATGGGTCAGAATAAAAGCAAAGGCCAATAAGACTGACATTATCATGCAAGTCTGCTCCAGGCCACCCAACCAGGATGAAGAGGTCAATAAGACACTTTGTAGACAGTTGGGTGAGGTCTCAAGGTCTCTACTCCTTGTTCTTGTGGGGGACTTCAACTTCCCAGACGTATGCTGGAATTACAATACAGAAGAAAGAGAACAGTCCCAGAGGTTCCTAGAGTGTGTGGGAGATAACTTCTTGACATGACTGGTGAAGGAGCAAACCAGGGGAAGAAAAATCCTGGACCTGCTATTTGTTAACAGAGAAGGTCTTGTGGTGGATGTAAAGGTTAGAGGCTGTCTGGGGCAAAGTGATCACATGATGCTAGATTTTTCAATCCTTGTTGAACCACAGAGGGGAGTCAGCAAAACTGCCACCTTGGACTTTCAGAGAGCAGACTTTGGCCTGTCACGGATTATGGTTGAGAGGGTCCATTGGGAGGCAGTTCTGGAGGGCACAGGAGCCTAGGAAGGCTGGGAATACTTCAAGGAAGTTATTTTAAAGGTGCAGGAGCTGACTATCCCCAGTGAGACACCAGGCAAGGAAGCTAGTCGGACTGAACAGAGACTTTTGGCTGGAACTCAGAAACAAAAGGAAGTTTATGGTCTTTGGAAGAGCAGGCAAGCAAATTATGATGATTGCAGGTATGTAGTGAAGCTGTGTAGGAAGAAAATCAGAAAAACCAAAGCCCAGCTATAACTGAATTTGGCCACTAAGGTGAAGGACAACAATAAATATTTCTATAAATACATCAACAGGAGGAGGGGGGCTGGGGAGAATCTCCATCCTTTGTTGGATGCCAAGGGCAGAACAGTGATCAAGGGTCACAGTAAGACTAAGGTACTTAATGCCTTCTTTGCCTCAATCATTAATAGTAAGACTCGTTACTCCCTGGGCACACAGCCTCTTGTGCTGGTAGATAAGGATAAGGAACAGAATAGGCCATGTATAATCCATGATGAGATGGTTTTGGAACTACTCTGAAGGCTGGATGCTCATAAATCCATGGGGCTGGATGGATTGCACCCTAGAGTGTTAAGGGAGTTGACAGATATAGTTGCCAAGCCACATTCCATCATCCTTCGACAGTCCTGGCTAACCGGGGATGTCCCGGCGGATTAGAGACTGGCAGATGTGACACCCATCTTCAAAAAGGGCCAGAAAAATGATCCTGGTAGTTACAGAACTATCACTCTCATCTCAGTGCCACGGAAGTTCATGGAACAAATAATCTCCGGAGCCATCATGGATCAATTAAAGGTAAGCCAGGGGATCAGGCCCATGTCAGCATGGGTTTATGAATGATAGATCCTATTTGACAAACCTGATTTTGTTCTATGACAAGGTGACGTGATTAGCAGATAAGGCTGTCAATGTGGTCTACCTGGACTTAGTAAAGCTTTTGACACTGTCTCCCACAACTCCTCATGGAGAAACTGGCTGCCCATGGTTCATATGGGCAAGTGCTCCGCTGAGTGAAACACTGGCTGGATGGCCAGGTCCAAAGAGCTGTGGTCAGTGGAGTTAAATTCAGTTGGCGGCCAGTCATGAGCAGTGTTCCCCAGGGCTTGGTACTGGGGCTGCTTCTATTTAACATCTATATTAATGATCTTGATGAGGGGATTGAGTGCACCCTCATAAGTTTGCAGATGACACCAAGTTGGGAGACAGCGTTGATCTGCCAGAGGGGAGAAAGGCATTACAGAGGGACTTGGATAGAATGGGTTGATGGGCAAAAGTTAACTGTATGAGTTTCAATAGGGCCAAGTGTCAGGTCCTACATTTTGGTAACAACAACCCCAGGCAACCCTACAGGCATGGCAAGGAGTGTCTGGAAAGCTGCCTGACAGAGAGGGATATTGGTGTACTGATGGATAGTTGGCTGAATATGAGTCATTAGTGTGCCCAGGTGACCAAGAAGGCCAATGACATCCTGGCTCGTATCAGGAATGGTGCGGTGAGCAGGACCAGGGAAGTCATCCTGCTCCTGTACTCAGCACTGGTGAGGCTCCACCATGAGTACTGTGTTCAGTTTTGGGCACCTCAGTACAGAAAGGACATTGAGGTGCTGGAACAGGTCCAAAGAAAGGCAAGAAGAGCTTGGAGAATATGCCCTATGAGGAGAGACTGAAGGAACTGGCCTGTTTAGTCTGGGGAAGAGGAGGCTGAAGGGAGATCTTATTGCTCTCTTCCAATACCTTCAGGAAATTGCAGCGAAGAAGGGGTTGGTCTTTTCTCACTAGTGACAGGACGAGGGGAAATGGTCTCAAGTTGTGCCAGGGGAGGTTTAGGTTGTATATCAGGAAACATTTCTTTAAAGAAAGGGTGGTTAAACACTGGAATAGGCTCCACAGGGAGGTAGTTGAGTGTTTACAAACTATTTGGATGTGGTGTTCAGGGACATGATTTAGTGAAGGGTTGATAGAATTAGTGTAGTATGGTTAGATTGCGGTTGGAGTTGACCTTTAAGGTCTTTTCCAACCTTATCTATTCTGTGATTCTATGATTCTAAGTGACTGGATAAAAGGACATCTGTAAATGTTAATAATTGAGCTGTTTAATAGACAAAGTTTAGAAACAGAGCACTTAAAGACAGTTGCATTATGTTGTGTTATTGATAGTTTAATGTCCAAAAAGATATTATCCATGACTAATGATTGAAAGAGATCCCAAAACTCTCCGTGTGAAATTGTCACAGTGCACCCATGTTGGTAACTAAGTATATCCATGAAGAAATATTTGGTTAATGTTCACAGCTGTCTTCACTAAGTCCCAACCATCTTCCTGACTTGGAGGGAAAAGCCTGTGCCCAAGAGCAGAAAGATGCAGATGTACAGACCATCTGCCACAGTGCCGCAGTGTTTGGGCTGCACTCTGCCATGGATGAAGCTGTCTTCAGCCTACTCGAGGCTCAGGAAGGTGTCTATGTCATTCAGCTGCAGCCCAAGCAGTATTTCCATGGAGAGGGTTCTCTTGGAGGGATTAGTCACCTTGACCTTGCAGGACCAGCGGGAGGGCAGCATCATCAGGCAGCAGTTGTGAGACTGAGGCAGATATCTCCAAGTTCTCCTGGTTCTGAAGCCCATGGGTGGTTTCCTCCACATGCAGGTAGGAGCCCTGGCAGAAGATGTCTAGCAGGCTGGGCTCCTGTTTCTCTCTCAGCTCTTCCTGAGTGTGGTGGACCAAGCACAACATGTTGCCCAGCAGCCACTCCCTCACACAGGTGCACTCCAGCTCCATGTGTACACAGGACTTCTTGGCCCATGTCTCCTCCTCATTGTCCAGCTCCAGGTGGAAGGTGTGCCCAGGGGGAGGCCTCAGGTGTACAAGCAATTAATAGAGGATGTTGTCTTCATGGGCACTCCATCCTTTGTAGACAGAGGCCACCCCAATGGTAGGCCACCCCAATGGCCTGCTGCAGCCATGGCATGAAGCTGTGGCAAGAGCATCGCCGGCAGGCCCAAAGATCTTTCATGAGCTCCTCCACCACCTGGCATGCTTCGGCCCTGTACAGTGCTGGCCACTGGGTGCTATCGATTCAAACTCTGCCCAGGTCACATGCCTTGTCAGAGTTGCTGTCATCTTCCATCTCCTCGTCCTCCTTGCTTGGGGAGCTTTCCTGATTGTTGCCACTGCCCAGCTTACATGTCTTGTTCCGCAGGCAAAAGCTGAGCCTGACAAGCAGGACGAGGAGCCCAGCAAAGGTGTAGAGCTGCCAGTGCTGCAAGGCAGCAAAGAGCAGAGCTCCTTTGGACACTTCGCTCTGCTCCTGGCTACCCTACTCCATAATGTGCAGAAGCTGAGCCAGGAAGGAACTCAGCTGCTTCACTTGCAACTGCACATACTTGTGCATTTCCATGTAAAAGTGCAGAATTCTCAGCTGAAGCTTCATGATAATGCCCAGCAAAACTGGGGTGAGAAAGAACACCTAAGCCGTGGACACTCACCAAAGGCCTATGCCTCAGTGTGGCAATGCTGCCTCTTTTACAGCCTCCTGACACCACAGCCACACCGCTGCGCTTCTCCACTCTCCTCAGTCAATATCTCAAGTGGAGTTAAGTAGCACAGGAGCATCTGGATTTCCCCAGTGTTACTTTGTTACATGAACAAATACAGAAGAGGAAAAGGAATGCAATCTGTACATCATAAACAAATTATTTAATCTCTCTTCTTTCCATTCCTGTGTAGCTTTGCAATATTCTAAAGTCGCCACCAATATGCACTGAAGCTAGCCTTTAGTTTCGTGCACAGTTCTCTGGTCATAATCTGCCAATTCATGCAGATGAGCTGATGGAGATGCTCTTCATTTTGTGATGTGATGTCTGTTCATGGCCATCCAGAACGTGGCCTGTTTTTTACATCACTGTCATCAATGCTGATATAAACCACCCACTGCCCAACTGTACTCACATCTTGGAGACAGGTTGGTCTCCATTAGCATTCAGGAAACATCGATGAATGTCACTATGTGCCATTTTTTCCATACGATGGAATTCAGTGACACATGTTTGCTTCATACACACTTCCAGGTGAGACCCCATTGTGTCAGATGGCCCCTCTGCTGTCATCTATCAAACAGCAACAAAATGTAGTGGAGTATTTGTGGGAAGTTCAGCCTCTACTGCAATCCTAACAACATCCACCTCTGATGTCATGGGCCATCGCCATAAATCAGGAGACATTACTTTTGGGGCAGCTATCATAGTATTTTGTAAAGCATTTAGTGCTATGAATTTTTACTATTTATAACCACAAATATATTTTAAATTATCTGCTTTCTATACGACAGTCAAGACATGTAAACACCTGGCCTTTTTAGTTTCCCTAATGAACATGACAATTTCCTCAATCTAACACAGAATCAGTGTATATGAGTTTTCTAAAAGATTTGTGTTTTGCAGCTAATCAGAGTGGTTGGTTATGACACAATTATTTCCTAATGGAAAATGTACATTACAATGAATGTTCACGTAAGAGTGTGAGACATTGAAGACTCCTTTGTTCTACAAATGTAACAGTGCTAACTTTTTTAATAAGTTCTTCCTGAAAGTTCTTTTTTTACAGATGTGAGAGACCAGAAATTATATATATACTTAAACATGATATACACACTCATACACACACACACAAAAATCATAGAATCATAGAATGGCCTGAGTTGAAAAGGACCACAAAGATCATCTAGTTTCAACCCCCCTGCTATGTGCAGGTCACCAACCACCAGACCAAGCTGCCCAGAGCCACATCCAGCCTGGCCTTGAATGCCTCCAGGGATGGGGCATCCTCAACCTCCTTGGGCAACCTGTTCCAGTGTGTCACTACCCTCTGAGTGAAAAACTTCATCCTAATATCTAGCCTGAATCTCCTCCATCTCATTTTAAAACCATTCCCCCTTGTCCTATCACTCATGATCTTGTTGCTGAGCAGTCTTTGCTATCATGGAGGACAGCAAGGAAACAGAACCAAGAGATCAAGATAATTTTCTGCCTGGATTTTCAGGATTCCCGTTCTCTATCATTTTGAAAAGAATAATCAAATCCCAGAATGAACTTGAATAAAATTGCTTGTTCTTTTCAGCTTGATGGGCTAGTTATTTTTAGTTAGGTTTAGTCATTGGAAACAAGCTCTTTTTTTTTAAGGATAGGGTTTGCACAGATCATAAGGTTTCTATACTACTTTAGAAGCATAGAAAACCACTCTATAGCACTTCTGATGCTTTTATGGTATTTTAAATGCTCTAACAAAAAGCTCCAGAAAACCTCTCCAAGAAATGATGTTCTATCTGTAAGAATACTAACACTTCTGCCTTAGCAATGTTACTGATTTTTTCGCTGTTTTTATCCAAAATCTAGTACTTTCATGCCCTGCAAGATAAACTGATTAATTGCATGCCAGTAGCTACCAATTTTAGCATATGTAAGAACTCTTGGAAATGTTTTAGACTTTGGGGGGTTTGGGGATTTGAAGTTTTTGTTGTTTTTATCTGTTTATTTTCTAATAAGGCTTTTAATATCTAATAATTTTCCCAATAGCTTTTCACCTTTTGTGGAAAGCTAATTCCCTTTAATATTGAGATGCAAAAAGAAAGCAAAGAAGTATATAATTCACTAAGTCAATTTATATACAGGACAGACTCTCCATCACTGCTAATACGTTCAGATCTAGGAGGTCAGTCCGCAAGGAAATTGATCACACATCTGGGAGCATGCCCAATGATCAAACACTGCCATTTTTCTTTCCAATGAAGTCAATGAAGTTATGAGAAATACCATGCTAATGCAACCGATGCAGAATCTGATCCCCTTTCAGCCTTATTTTTGTGCTATTTAAGAACTGAGCCATGAGGTTTTGTTCCTCACATGCTGTTCAGGAAGCAGCATTTTTGAGGGCTGTGTATATACACATAGATGTGTATCTCAGTATATGTATATACGTGTGTATATATACACAAGTACGTTTGTACTCTGATATATAAACACACTTTTAAAGAAGAGAAGAAAGAGGAGGTGCAGGCCAGATTGATCAGGGTAGTTCACAGTGCTGGAGGCTGCAAAAATGAGCTGTTTGGGCTGATAATTCACACATCAAAACAGTGTTATGTATGCGGCCTAATGCTGTAAGGGTGGGGGGGTTTCTAATCTGCCACTCGCTACAAATACACATTGCACAGAATTCTTTTATATCCTGCTCTGCATATTTTCTTTCTTCTTTCATATTTTATTTCACCTAGAAAATTTACTTACAAAGGCTTAAGTACCACCACCTGAGGTCTGCTCTGCCTTTCACACAGGCAGGCTGAAAGTGCATGTTTTCTCTCATTATATGGCTTTTATGACTTAGAAAATAGATACTGCATTCTCAATATGCAATTGATGCATGGTGCACAGATGCAGTGCCTTGGAAAACATTTGCATTGACTATCATGATGTTTTCCTAATTAGATGAGTCTGAATTCAGATCTATTTCCAGCATGGTTTTACGTCGAACTGCACAACAAATCCAGTTCAACTGGCAGTTTAGCTTACCCAAATGCCATCAACAGAAGTTAGCTGAAATAAATTAAAGAGGCAGTAATGTGCTTGTAGCATTAACATTAGCATTTCATGGCCTTTAGCTAACTCAGGCAAAAACAAACTCGAATAGTGAAAAGTTTCCTGCTTATGCAGATGGAAAGATATCTGATCACTGAAGGCTGACTGCTGCATCTCATCAGGCACCAGCACTTGTCTTTTTTGATGGGGTTTGACGATGTCCGTGAAGTACCTTTCCCTTCAAGAGAGGGTTAAAGGTGAGAAGGAAAGCAAAGAAAGATAAAATGGAGGATGGACATCAAAGAAACTCTGCTTTCAAATAAGCTGTTGGAATGAGTAGTTCAGTAGCCATGGCCATCACAGCGTTCCTCCCTAAATTACTGATTGGAGAGATAGAGGCTTGCTGACAGATAACTAGCTGGCATGTTCTGTGATTAAAGGTTTTTTCCTTCAGTCACCCTTCAGCAGAGAGCTCATGTGAAACACAGGCTGCAGAGAGAATGAGAAGATCTCTGTTAGGATTGCTGGAGATACTCAGAAGTACTTACATTTTCTCATATCATCCTACTCTTTTCATCTCTGCTGGAAGCGAAAATGTTTTTAAGTGCCTGAAGTTGCATATGTAAGATACAGCATAATTTTAACTGCTACCTCAAACTAGTTTCCTAGAGCCACAGACGGGCATGGAGGTTAAATCGTTACACCATCAGAAGAGCTGTGCACTCAGCAGTCTGCCTCATTGAAGACTAGCTAGTGCTGATTGAAAACACCTCCTCTAAAAATGATCCATCATGGAAAGAAGAATGATTTTACCTAGTGATTAATGCTGTGGCTTTATCAAGTAGCCAAGCAGAAAGGAAAGGGACAGGTAGAAGGCACAGAAGTGATAACGCAGTGGAAGAACAAAATGTTGCCAACAGCTTAGCTGAGATAGGGTCAACTGGGGGGACAGAAGAGGGGGTTAAAGAGAAAAATCTTACCTTTGCAGAAGTACAATCTGAACTGAAGTGCTCTGTTACATTTTATTATTTTTTCTTTGAGGAATGTGGATCGTTTCAAGTATTTGGACTGAAGAGGAATTTTAGAACAATAAAGGCTTAAATGGAGTTGTTTAAATAGGTGCATTTTATGCCCTCTGAGCAGCCACTTATTGGAGCCCTTCACAAAGGTTAAGGAAAGAAGGGAGCTGCTTTTTGCCAGGTTGAAGCAGACTTCCCTTCCCCAAATTTGATTTCAAGTGAATAGGTAATAGATTTGCCTCAGACAAAAAGCCTCTAGCAGAAGGGAGCAGGTGACAGCGGATGTGAGTTTTATGGCACTCTGTTGCCTGTGGGTTGCACATTACCAAAAAAAAAAAAAAAAAATTCAAATCTGGAAAACCACTTCTAGTCAATAAAAGCTCCTAAAAGACAAAACAAAATTACACTTTTAAATTCTGAATCCTTCCCAGGAGCACTGTATGGAAGAGTAACTATACTGCCTTGAAGGACCAACTTTATTTTCATTACGTGCCCCTTGAGCAAGGAGAAGGACAAACTAACAATGCTGCTCATTCTACACTATATGTCAAAAGCTGGCCTTCCATCTCAATGTTATATTTTTGGTGGACCCCTCGGTAAAGATAGAGCACTGAGCTTTGTAGGTTGTCATCCAGGCTCTGCCACCTTAAAGAGACGAGCCCAAGCTGGTGAAGGTCTGCCCTACCATGCTGCTGAGACCATGGCTGGAGGGGATCACAACCAGACAGTCATTCTGGAGAGAGAAGTGGGATCCTTTGGGACCAAGCACAGCAGGAATTGTGTGACAGCTGCAGGGAGTAAGTGCCCTCCACACACCACGGATGGGAAGTACCTTCAGTTGTGCTGATGACCTCAAAACCTGCCAGAGATGTGCAGAGATCTGGGACACCAGAGAATGAGGGTGAGAGCTACCACTACCTCCTGAATATCTGAGCTGGCTGTCGCACTCTGCTTCTTTCCCCTAAACCACACAATTGTTTGAGAGTAAATCCTAACATGCTAACATGAAAAAATGTATGTGTGTGCATCTTTACCACCAAAAGGTCTTCAGCTTTTGCTGTTTATATTATTTTTGTTGTTTGTATTTTGGTGTCTTGAGCCATCAAAAAAATCACAATTATAAAGTAAAAAAATAAAAAAATTAATTATGTTCCAGAATATAGCAGATTATGTAAACACCTGCTAACTTTACCCTGGCAGGCTGGGCTAGGTTTGCTCTGCTATTTTACTGTAGCTTAGTGTTTGATGATCAGTTTATTCCATGAATATTTTCCAGGCAATAAATACAAGCTGTAAGTGGCAAAGCATCTGGAGCCATTTGTTAGTCTAACACACAAAGGAAGCAAAACAGTCAGCATGACCATAGACTAATTTTGAGGCTAGGTTTGATTTATGTCAGCTGGTAAAACTACATCTTTTCACGCACTGTGACTGTAAAAGTAACTGCAGTTGTAATGATCCATCAATGACTCAAATTGCATCTCCAAAAAGAAGAAGAAGCATTGCATTTTTGCAGTGAGTATATAAATGATATTGCATGGCTGAGGAGACAATGGCCATGAGCTTCAGCAGAAGCCATTTCCAGTTCCCCTGACACAGTAGTGAACTGCAGGGGCTGTTTGCAAAGCAGCCTGCAGAGCAGTTCACAGTATTTGATCCAATACAACTTGTGAGAATAACAGTGTAAAACTGTTTTTCTAGCTTAGAAATGTGGAGATACAGAAGAGAATGTGACTGCCACAGAATAAAAATATAGCGTGGAATAGTCCATGCTTGCTCTCGTCAATGATTAGATAATGACAGAAGATTGTTTTCCAAGATTTTTCACGCCTTGAAAAGATGAATCTTGATAGCAAGTACTTTTCCTGTATTATAAGCTCCATTTTCAGCTAAAGTAGCGAAGACCAGTTCTGAAGAGTGAAGTTTGTTTTTCTCTGACCATTCAATCTAAAACAATATCAAACTGTTTCTGAACTGTGTCTCGTGGTATGCAATCAGTTGAAAGAGGAATAGGTTTTCAAAAGTCTATCCAAAGTGAATCATTAGTAGTGATAGATACGATAGAAAGAACACTAAAAACTGCCTGTAGCTTGGCAGTGTATTATGATGTCCAACTGGTAACATTGAAATTAACTTTGGAAGCATCCATTCTCCCTTCAACCTAGTAGGAAGGGCAATTAATGAGTGCTTGTTTAGCTCATATATTGCAGCAATAGCAAAGCATGCTCTCGCTAAGGCATCAGTTAAAGCCTGTAGGATAGGAGGGTTCAGTCACATTTCCCTATCTACCAGCAGACAGATCACGTCAGCCCTGACACAGGGAATTTTTTAGAATACTCAGCTCTGTATGTGAAAGCATAAAGAAACCTAAAATGTTTACAGATATTACAAATTACATTTCTGTATTCATTTATATTTGCTGTCATAATTCTTAAGCCTCCTGAAGGTGGTGAAGTTGCAGTGAAATCTGCTTTTTTGAATACAGTATCGCAAAAAACTATGGCAGTCTTAAAACTAGAACAGTCTCATCATTCATGTGCTGAGTTCTGACATTATGCATTAGCTGAAGGGTAAATTATAACAGAGAACCTATGACAGCTTACTTGCTCATAAAAGTAACCATTCTCTTAACAAAATAGAGAAATATCAAATTTGCTGTTGAACATTTGTTGTCAAGTAGTTGCATTCACATTTTGATTTTTGAGAATAAAACTTTTATTCATTGATGACCGACCTACATTTTCTGAAGAAAAAGATAACTTTGGAAAGATGAAAAAGAGTGAATCCTGACTGATTCATGTTTGTACAATGCATGATGTGAACTGAAATATTAAGTAAAACATATATGTTTGGTGGGAGAGCACCAGAAATCCTGTATTATAAATGGTCCTGTTCTGTTTTTATATATTTTTAATTTTCAAAATTCTAGCTTTTTCTCGCACTTAATTGTCATGGTATTTATTGTATAAATTCCTAACTCAAATGCATTAGCAGAAAGGCAACCTTGCCAGATTGCAGAAATATGCTAAGTATTAAATCCCTTAAGGCTTAGGCTTCAGTCACACATGCAAAGAAGTTTTAAATGATTATGAAATACAAAAATGCATTACAATTTCATTGAACTTACATAATATTTTAAAAAATAATTTAAGGTTTAAAAAAGCTGTGAGTTTTACAGACATAGAAAATTTCAGAAGAAAAAATCCCAGGCTGCTGATGGAAGCATTTCTCTCTGAAAGATCCCTTGTTTTTCATGTTGTCCCTTTTGTCTTGTTTCCCTGAGGAAACACTGTGATAGTAGCAGCACCCAAACCCGCCCCCAGCACTGGAAGTGAGGCCAGCACAGAGGGAACAGCTCCTGCCCTCACCTAGCTGGGCCTGGGACATCCCCAGGTATGGTTGGCCCTTTTGGCTCCAGGGCACACTGCTGGCTCAGATACAACTTAGATAGTACACATTCAAGTCCTGCATCCAGGTCATTTATCAAAACATTGAAGAGAACTGGCCCTAAAATAAAGCACACCCCACTATTCTTTTGACCTTCTTGGCCACAAGGGCACACTGCTGGCTCATGGCCAACCTGTCACCCACCAGGACACTCAGGTCCTTCTCCTCAGAGCTCATTTCCAGCAGGTCAGCCCCTATTCTGTTACTGATGCATGTGGTGTAGGACTCCCCAGGTGCAGGACCCTATACCTGCACTTTTGGAATCTCATCAAGTCCCTCTCCACCCAACTCTCCAGTTTGTCCAGATCTTGTTGAATGGCATCACAGCTTTCTGGTGTTTCAGCCACTCTTCCCAGCTTCTTATCATCAGAAAACTTGCTGAGGGTGAACTCCATTCGTTCATCCAGATTGTTTATGAAGATTTTGAATAAGACCAGACTCAGTACCAATCCCTGGGGAGTGCCTCTAGTTACATCCCTCCTCCTAGATTCTACATTTCTGATTACAACCTTATGAGCTCTGTCACTCAGTTCTCAGTTCACCTCAATGTCCACTTGTCAATTTCACACTTCCTAAGCTTCATTACAAGGATGCTGTGGGAGATAGCTTAAAATACCTTGCTGAAATCAAAGTAGACAACATTCACTGCTCTCTCCCCACTTACCCAGCCAGTGGTGACATCATAGAAAGCTACCAGGTTGGTCAAGTATGATTTCCCCTTGGTAAAGACTACTCCTGTTGACTACTACTACATGTTGACTACTCCTGATAACCTTCTTCTCTTTAAATTGCTTGAAGACAGCACCCCAAACAAGTTGCTCCATCACCTTTGTGGGGATGGAGGTGAGGCTGACTGGAAGATAAAAATAATGCAGTATCTACATGAATAAATGATGTAATATCTATATCAGAAATATCGTCTGAAGTATGCCCAAGATATCTCCTCTTAATATTTCTGAGACTAATCCTATCAAATGTGTTGCTGAAAAGGTTAAGGTAGTTTTCTGAAATAATAGCAGCAGTAATTGTTACGCAGTTTTGGTTTTTTCATTTCTCATTTCAAGAAAGTTCCTACACATGAACTGGAACAGTAGGTAGACTCAAATCATTGCCTTGTTTTTTAAGGAAAAAAGCATCTGACACTGTACAGCTCTATGCTGACTTGTACAGTCTTTTTCTGAGGATGGCAAGGAAGTTGGTATTTGAATTGCAGAAAGAGCCTGAATGTTAAACTTTGAACGATGTTCTCCTTATTTGTTTTGATTCATACGAAAAATTGTACGCAAATGCTTTAGATGTGTGATGAGTGTGGTATTCTTTTTTCTTTTTTCCTTTTTCTATCACATGGATTCAAACATAGCTAACTCAGGTGTATGAAGTATAGTAAGATATAGAGGTGCACAGGAGAAAAAATGCATAGCATTTACATAAGAAGCTTCTTAGGACCTATAACATCTTAATATTCATTGATTATATGGACTGCAAAGAACATCAGCAGGTATTCTTTCGCTCCCGCTTTTGCTTTATGCAATCCCAAATGCCTTAGACAGATGCCAAGGCAAACAGATCAGCCACCAGTTCCTTTCACTATTCCTCTCTAGGAATTCAATTAGAGAAAAAGACTGCCTAGTGAATATACTTCCCATTAGCTTCCCCTGGACCTTGGAGCTCAAATTCATTTGTAAAGCAGAAATAACCCACACAGGAGGGTTCTTAAAAGAGTAATTTCTTTTAAAGGTCACACGTGCACTTTTGAAAGAATTGAACACCTGTGCAGAAGAAATTGTCAGAGCTCTTACATGAAATGCAGGGTTTATAGACATCAGAATATCAAATCTAAACGCTTTTATCTTTCAGAATTTTTAAATGTACACATTTGTACCTACATTACGTATAGCTAAATATGGCAATTGTATTTCATGGCCAGAAACTCCCCTCAGACTTAATTAACTCCTATCCAGCATCTTTATAAATTGGTCATTTGTCCATAAAAGAGAGCTGAAAATAACATCATCTCTAATTCACAGTTCAGTTAATGATCTTACACAGAAGCTCCTGGAAGGTCTGAAGCTAAAGGCCACAGTTAAAGAAATGCATTACCCCTGGTTTCTTCCTAACTCAACTTCACTAAATGCAAAAATTCCAAGACAAAAGACAACATCTAGAGTCCAGCACCCAGAAGAAATCCTAGCTGCTTCGGTCTTTCCATTGCTGAAGTGTAAGGACAGTCATCTATCAGCTTGCCAATAAATTTTGAAAAGGTTACTCTTCCAAGCAATACACTTTTTTTTTTTTTTTTTTTTTTTTTTCCCAGGAGGAAAAGTAATCTCTGTATGATGCTGGAAACTGTAAAAACAACAAAACACACACAAAAAAAGCCCAGAGACCAAGGTTAATATCTTATGTGAGCAATGCAACTGTTACCCAAGTAAGAAGCAATATACTTTTTGAAACTTCAGCAGAATGGGAACTCTCTCATGTTGCAGTGAATGGGAAAATAATACAATTATTTTGCTGAAGAGGGTATTTAGAAAGAAATCTTGCTTAGATCAATTAATTTGATTTTATTTAGATGAGAAACAGATTTCTTTCAAGTATTGGTCACAGAAGCAAAATGTTAAGCTGTAGCTTTCTTTCCTTCTTCTCATGCTAGAGGAAAAATAATATGTGAGAATAAACCATTTCCCAAGATTTCCAACTGATATTTGACTCTACAACAAATATCTTTAAATTGATATGAAATGAAGTCTTAAAATTCCTGGGTTATATAACAACAGCCTCATCTCCTCACTAAAAGTAATACCTCTGGTATCATTCTCTGGTTTCTCTTTTTTCTAAGTTAGGTGAAAATCAAACAGTCCTTGCTGTCTACCTCCACAGCCTGGCCTCTGTTACTGAGGGATTTATTAGATGCATTTCCAAGTCTGCATTAACAGTTACTAAGTTTATTAACTATTTACATCTGGTATCACACGAGCACGTGTAACATAAGCACTGCTGGAGTAAATGTATGTGCTATATAAATAATGAAGGAATAATGGATTGGATCAGCTCCATCTGGAAATGGGATAAACTCTCTGATATCTCAGGCAGGAGCTCTTTCTAAAGGATCAAGCCAGTGTGAGTTTCTCACTGGTGAAAGTGGCTGGATGCTTTCAAAGCTGTGTTGGAAGGCAGATGACTGTAGCCTCCAAAGCATGCAGCAGGACCTTAATAGGCAATAGGTGAGCGTGCTTTGCCCTCCAGAAACAGGAATTTCAGTGCCAGAAGGTGGGTTTGACTGAGCAAATACATCCCATTCAATCCAGAAGCTCAGAAGGACCTATTTTTTTCTGAAACCTGCCGTAGGGCTGCATCCAGTTATCACAGAAGGTCATGGCACAGGATTCTTTTTAGAACCGCTGTTTTGGCTATTACAGCAGGGCAAAGAGCACTTTCCTTCACAGAAAAAAAAAAAAGAAAAAAGAAAGGAAAAAAAAGAGAGGAAGGAAGGAAGGAAGGAAGGAAGGAAGGAAGGAAGGAAGGAAGGAAGGAAGGAAGGAAGGAAGAATAGTTGCATGTATCTATATACACATATAAATATATATGTTTATGTATGTTGCAGTGGAAATGCTAAGTCATGACTGAGCACCTTGTAGGAAGGCAGAGCTGACCCAAGGGAGCTCAGGTGCATGCAATGAGAGACTTGAAGGGATAAATCGACCCCTTCCCAAACCTCATTTAAGAGTTGGCAGTGGAGATGTGGGTATCTCACTGGAAATCCCTGCCTACCTGAGGCTTTCTAAGGATAAGCAGCTTTTCTTCGTTTCTGAGGCTGCTGCATTTGGGCTTGTTCTCATTTGCTGTAGCCTAGGATTATAACACTACTATTATTGCTGTACTTTCCATCACATTATAGTGCTACAGCATTACATACGTATATGTAAATATTTGGAAGTACCATTTCATTAGTAATACATTGTTTAATGACATCAACAAAGAAGAATCTAAAGCAGGCTGATTTCCAGATAGGCAGTGAAAATTTAACAAACAAACAAATGTTATAGTCAGAATGAATTGGGGAAGGTGATGACCCATGCATGGTTAACCAAATTTGGCTTAGAGCTTTTTATTCATCAGTACTGGAGGAGTCATTTCAAATACAGCAGAGACAGCAGCAAGGAGGTGAGAGGAGCACATTTATACAGGCATGAGGATTACCAGGCTGCTGCAGTCTTTCCCTGATAAATGCAGACTTCTCATATTTTTCTTGCACTTTGCAATCCCAGCAAGAAGTGTTTAGTAGCTGTACCTCAGCAACGCTATTTGCACCTGCCAGGAATTACAGGCACCATTGCTTTGGTTGCACTCCATTAGCATTTTCAGAATTTCTTTGAAACTGTTTGAACTGGAAAATGGAGGTTCTTTCTGTGACTGTATAATTTCTGGAGCTAGGCTTCTTGTCCTGGACAGAATCC
This sequence comes from Meleagris gallopavo, assembly GCF_905368555.1. Classification (NCBI taxonomy): domain Eukaryota; kingdom Metazoa; phylum Chordata; class Aves; order Galliformes; family Phasianidae; genus Meleagris; species Meleagris gallopavo. The sequence continues at coordinate 106,445,820 of NC_139404.1, read as the reverse complement.
ATTGAACCATGCTGCAAATAATGTGGTGGAGACCCGCCTGGTCTCACAAGTTGGAAGATCTCAAGGGAAAGAGCAGGCCTGAGATTAATTCCAACAGCAGTGAGGAAAATATCTGATCTACAGTATAGTTCTTTCTCCAATGTGTACTTGCAGGTACATCTTACAAAAATGCTAGTAGGTGCAGGTGTACAGCAAGAGAAAAATGGTTTTCATTTTTGATGCAACAGAGGTATCAAGAAAGCAATCAGATGGCACTGCAGTCAGGCTTATAAATGGGTGGGTAATAACTGGGAGCTGATACAAATTAAATCAGATTGATTTTGCTCTAGTTGAGACTTGGTAATAACACTGAAATGCAGTGTGAAGAGAAGTGGTGTTCAGCTTCCCTGCTTGACAGAAACTTCATCCATCACAAAATTGTTGCAACTGAATATAGCACATTTTATACAGTCTGCGAAAGATCTTCAAAAGCACCCAGGAGATTAAAGTGCATAAGTGCCAGTGACTTCAAATGGTACTTGCTTTTGTGAATGTCAACCCCTGAAACTACAGTAAATTTAGTAACATAAAAAATAATACTGTTTGAATTCCTACCTAGTTTTACATAAGCTTGACAGGCCTTGCTTTCATTTTAATCTGACTTATAGTATAAGGAGAAAACAAAAAACAAAAAACAAAAAAGGCTGTTTTTCAGCTATTATCAAACTGGAAAACAATGTTTAGAATAATATTTGTCTTATGGTCAATAATGCAGGTGCCCATAGCTACTAAGAGCAAACAACAGGTGTAAATCAACAGGTAAGTTTATGTCTGAGAAGAGGCAAATGAAGGGAGTTAATTTACCTGGACTAATCATCTCATGTAGCAAATATTACTGCTGACAGAGCACAGGAAAATGGATTCACAAGAGGGAATAGCATAGCCTAAAGCATGCAAACAAAAGTAAACACTGATTTGCATCAGAGTCCTCAGCCTATTTTCTAAAAATAATAATGTTGATTCCAGCAACCCAAGCAAGCCTTATGGGTAGTGTATCAAGGGAAGAGCTGTTCATCTGAGAACATTTCAGCAAGAAATAGCAGGAAAATCTAGAGGGAATGAAATTTGGTTGCTAGGGCAAAGGAAAAGCAACACAAATGCATGCCTGTACGAGCCACAATTGTTCAGACACTCCCCAAAAGTTTTGCAATAGCTGAGAAATCAAATTTCTGTGTAACTGTGTATCCCTTGACTATGTGATTTTGTATTCTCAAGATATAAAGCATTTTCTTTTCAGTGGCATTCTGCAAGCATTAAATCCATCACCTATGTATTGTCAGCTATTTCCAAGGCAGAGAATTAGGACTTGCCAGAATTGGTAAGCTGGCTGCTGCTCTGGGAATTGCAAAGGATGTTGGGTGATATCTTCAAGGTTTTCTGATGAATATCCATTTCGGTGAAGCAATCCATTCCCCACACACACATTTTGCAAGCTGTTTTGTTATCTGTCAAGCCTTGCTCATTGTGAACACCTCACCAAAGCTGCTTCTCAAGGGAGGATGAGGAGCCCTGGCTGATGGGGCCCATCTGCACATGGGCTGTCCAGCTGTGTTGTTGTATCCAAGAGCAAGAAGAGACTATTGGTAGGCTCCGTATTGGCTGATCCAACACTTCTATCTCATATCCTCCCTTGTGCTGTAACCCTCAGCCCAGCTCCCTGCTCCACACTGAGTGTGCAGCATGGTGGCTCACAGTGCAAATGCAACTCAAGAGCAGACACGGTGTAAGTGCAGGTGACACGGTGTAAGTGCAGGTCACACAGTGAAGGTCAGGGCTGTTCTCCAGTTTTCCTACTTTCCTGTTTGCCAGCTGCACATTTCTGGTATGTTTGAGCTGGAGCTCTGACTATGCATTGGCACTGAAGGAATGCTGTGCATATGAAAAAGTGGCATTCAGTATTTTGTGTGTGTTTCATCAAAGTCTGCTTCTATGCAGGCAAAAATGTTACTCAAGAGAATTCTTCTTCTCGCTGGATGCTTTCAGGATTTCCCTTACTCTTTTACAGTTTTCTTTGTTTCTAGCCTTAACCTTGAAGTCTTGGCAGCTATAAATACTATTGAATATTGCTTATTTAATTTAGTCTTATTGACAGCAGAGCCTGCAGGGTTTCAATTGCAATGCACAGCACACATTCAGGATAATGGACTTTTAATTCATATAAAAGGCACTAACTCATGTACATACATAACAGTGAAGAATACGTAGGTACCTCTGTCATGCTAAGAAAACAGTTACCTCTATGGAAAAGTGTTTAACTATAAAAATAGCTTTTACTACTTCTGTATAAAAGTATATGAAATACGGTGCGTAATGAATGTTTTCCCCTTGTGTGCATCCACATAAACAGAGGAGCTGATCATCTTTTTGCTCTGCAGCAGATGTCAATAAGCTGGAGTTTGTGTTCTATTCTACTGAAATCCCAGCATCCCAAGCAATAACGTGTCTTTCAATAAACACAGGTCTAATGTCCATTGAGACATGAGTTAATGCTGAGGGGAAAGCGACTTCTGTGTTTACTTACCTCCAAATTGTGCTTTATCCCTTTTCATTTGCCAGATAAAAACAATTGATTGCTTTAACCTATCCATTGCAGAATAAAAACCTCTATTATCAGGGGAATATTGACAACAGAAGAATTCTAATGGGGAAAAAGAATTACCTTTCCCTCTTAAACAACGATTTTAATTTCTTCAGATACAATGTCTCTCAATTCCCTTTTAAAACATAGGTGCAAGAGATGTTTCACAGGTTCTCCCGGGACTGTACGTACCATATGTCAGAGGAAAGTTTGGAGGGCAAACTGCAGGATGGCTGATCAAACACTGATATTTTTATTTTTAACTCTAAGACAGAACTTAGCACAGCTGTGATTCCTATAAGCCTGCCAATTGCCTTGCATAACTTGAAACGCATTGCAATGCCTCAGTGTCGATGCTCAGGTATCCCCTGAAGACAACACTACACCCTTTAGTTTTACGTAACTGAATGGGAAATATCAAAGTAATTCATTATATGAGCAAAAGAGTGAGTGGGGAATGAAATACTCCAGCTCTTCAACATCAGGCAGCTTGCTCCCTTCCCTGCCGCTGTTCCCCCTCCACCTACCCTTCTTCTCTAACTCTCTACCCACACTCTCTGCCTCTTCCTTACTGCACTGTCATTATTTATGTTCCCTTCACCTTTCCTATATCCCTTTCCACTATAAAACCCACCTCCTCTCAGCCCTGTCACCATGCTTTGTTACTGTCTCATGCACCCTCCCTCTGTCACATTAGTCCTGAAGTCTTCAGTGGGAATATTTATGGTGGAGGCTACTACCAAATGTGAGTAATAGCTCAGTTTAACTTTGCATTAAAACATAATGCACTGAGAAGGGGCAAGAGTCCTCAGGCTTATTTCAAGGCCTATTTTTAGATAAGATATTCACACTTTTCTTATCAAATAATTGGACATTGCAAGTAAAGGCAAGCTAACTTTTTGAATAAAATAGGAATTCATTTAAACCTTTTCTAAGCTTCCAAAAAAAGGTAGATTTAGAGATTACTGAAGCCTTTGCACCTGATTGTAATAATTTATTAATGAGAAAGGGAGAAGCACAAAAAAGTCTGAACCAGTTACAGTTCCTGCCCAATTTGCATAAGGACATCTACATGAATTTCTGTATCATTCTCATATTGCAGAGGTGCAGTGGGGCCATAAAATTAAAGGTGTTTTACAGTCAGTATAGTCTCTTTAAAAAATGGGATATTTATATAAGGGAAGGGAAAGACTAGACAGAGAGATCACATTGAGGCTCTAGATTCCTGGGAAATGATGTTTTGGCTCTAAGCCAACAAAATAATGCTGTCACAGGGAATGCCAAGAGCCATGTAGATTTGTGGTAAGGGGACTGTCGCATGTAAAATAGTCAAGATAATTATTCTGCTGTGTTTGACGTTGGTGAAGTCTAATTTGGATGGCTGCATTTCACTTCAGGCACACAGATAAATTGGCAGAGTTCGAAGGAGAATAGCAAAAATGATTTCAAAGTCTAAAAAAAGGAGGTCTACAAGTGGATATAGGTGATTTGGAACAACTGAAGTGGCAGGAGGGAAGATTTGGGTTAAGTATAAACAAAACTCAAAATCTTTAAGAAAAGTTCAGCCACAGAACAAGCTATCAAGGAAGGTTTTAGAATCACCACTGCTACAGATACTGAAAGGCAGGAGACCATCTATCGGGGAGAGTTCAGGAATAACTAAAAAAGAAATAAGTGCTGTCACAATTTAGAAGTTGGACTAAATAATCCATTCATGACTAGATCTTGATAGATTAGAAGTGGCATGGCTACTCTTTTTACCTTTTCACCGTAAAGATGGTCTTTATTGTATAAAACAACACAAGACAATTATGTTGATTGCAGATGAGGAAGTATATATGTGTTTGAATATTTATAGTGAATAGGTATCTGATATTAATTTTACCACAGTAAGAACACTTTATCCTGGTTTTCTCCATCATGCTTTGAACATGTATATAGTCTGCAGCTTAAAGTTGATATAAAAAAAAAAAAAAAAAAAAGCATTTAGATTATTTGTCATATCCCTTACTGAGGCAACTAAATAATGGGCCACTCCAGACTTCTCCTGGGACCTGGGGCTTGTGATTACCACATTCAAAGAGATTTAAGATCAGGTCATAGAATCATGGAATGGCATGCATTGCGTGATTTTCATCAAGGATCATCAAGCTCCAACCCCCCTGCCATAGGCAAGACCAGTAACCTCCACATATAATACTAGACCAGGCTGCCCAGGGCCCCATCCAACCTGGCCTTGAACACCTCCAGGAATAGGGCATCCATAACCTCTCTGGGCAGCCTGATCCAGTACCTCACCACTCTCACAGTAAAGAACTTTAAGGGTCCTTAAAGGGATCTTAAGGGGTTCTCCAGAGATACTTAAGGGAACTTGAAAGGGTCTGAATTTTGAGCAGTAAATTGTTGATAATGGGTTTAGAAGAATGACTGCATTGTCCTACAGTTATGGCACCGAGAAGACACTGGAGCCTAAATATCTTTTAGCGTTCACAGCAAACTGTCGACTTTCAGCAGACACCTTAGTGAGCTTCTCCTTGCTGCAAAGCATTTGCTGGCTTATGGGTTTTAAGGAAATATCAAGCTACGTAGCTTAAGTGGTCTTCAGTGGTGATACAGCTGTATCAGCCATGACTTTATTCCAGAAATTTCCACAGACAGCTGCCAGCTCTAAAATGGGATCTGGCAGGTAATAACTGAGGGTAGCAGAGTGCACCTAAGATGCCTCTCAGATGCAGAGGCCTAAGATTCTGCCTACGTGAGAACACCATCACCTAGGACAGGACATTCACCATAGCCACGTCTGCGCTACGGGCCATTATATGGCCTAGCTGAGTACCATTTCCTCCCTCCTCCACACATACCCCTCAAGATTTGGCTTTCATTACCAATGAATTGTGACAGTTGGTTTCCTGAGGTAGCCGAGCAGGGACCATGATTGTGCATGGTGTGTGACCATGACCAAGATTCAGTGGAGTGTATACATACCTTTTAATGGCAACTTTGCTTTGAAGAGGCTTTGCTTTTTTACAGTGTTATCCCTGGAATAAAAACAAATGTGAGGGTTCACTATGAGGGACATGGACATGGTGTCCGTTCAGTGGCCCCCAAACTCCTGATTTTGAGGGTACTTGGATTCCATCGCCCCATCACACCAGCTCTGCAGTCAGTGCTAAGAGCAGTGACATGGCTGTGACAGAATGTGTGATACGCTGGGGAGAAGTTGGCAGAGAGCGGGCTGCAGATAAGAATGAAACAACAAAAAAATTACCTGAGCTGAATAGAAAACACCTTCAGATGACTCAGAGAGTTTCAGCAGAGATGTCTTTTATTCTCCTTTCCCAAACATGCTCCCCTTTTGCTCCAGTCATTCCCTGTCACCCTTCCTTCTCTTTTTCATGCTGCTGTAAATGCTTTTACTTGCACATTTGCACAGCTGCGTATGGCTACTGTGCTTTAGAACAATTTCCAGAAGGCTGTTGTACAAGCTGAGGTATTACTTGTTGGCTGAAACAGATTCCTCAGCTGCTGCTAACATCCAACAAGAAGGCTTGATGGAAGTACTGTCCTACCCAGTGATAAACTCACACTGCCCAGACCTGCTTGGAGTCATCTTTCCAGTCGCTAAGGCATAAGATACAGCACCCACAACTCGGCAGGGTCATACCATCTCCAGAGAGGTGGCTGCTGCATGGGAACTCCTCTGCCCAGCTGCAAAGGCTGGCCCAGGCTTGTTTTGATCCACATTGTACACCACTTGGATGACGGAGGACACAAAAACAGCAGGATGGAAGTGTGCTTATTTCCACAGGGCCTGTGACCTTCTGGTGGGCCAAGGGCAGTTGGCAGGGCTGCAGAGAGCAGGAGTCCATCCCTGCTGTGGCCTCACTGAGGCAAGAGCAGATGGTCCCAGGGCCTGATGTTGGGCCTTGGGAAGGGGCAACCAGTGCTAATCATGTCCTCATGGTCCTGACATGACCTTTCTTTTGTAATGGCTCTCAGCAAGCATTCTGTAAACCAGGGAGCAAGGAATGAGATTTCTAATGTAGAAAGGATTAATGTAAAAACGTGTTACCTTGCTTTTTGTCTCTTTTTTTTTTTTCCCATGTGATTTGTAAGGGTGTTCCAAAACATATGATGCTGTTGGGAGTCCCACTGACAACACCACAATGCTGCAAGAGCTGGACATCTCATTCTTTCACCTCCTGTCCCTTAGCCAGTTATTTCTCTGCAAGAGAACCTACCATTTACTCCAGGACTCTTTCATTTCTTTAAGAGACTTTCACAAGGCACCTTGTCTGAACTTTTTGAAAATCCATGTGCACCTAGGTTACCATCACCCAGCTCTCTTGTTTACTGCAGCCACCACAGTTTATGAATTACAGCTGTTCTCAGGATGATGTTAGTGTATTAAGATTGTATCATGGCATACCACAGTTTCTCTACACTTACCTAATAAAGACAGTCTGTAAAATCCCCAAACCTTCCTAGAACCCCTTATAAAATCTGTTGTTAATTTCCACAGCTTATTTCCCTGGAAGTGAGACCAGTGTGAAGCAAAGGTTACCCAAAACAGTTACTCCTTATGAGTTTCTCTAGAAGATGCAGGTGAATCTCACCTGTTCCCAGCAGTCTGTTGTTATTCATTTTGTCGGTTTACTACAAGCTCTGTCCTCCTAACATTTTAGTTTGACAATTAATTACTCAGGTCGATACATTATTAAAAAAAGAAAAAACCCTACTGTGGGAGCCTCTACTGTTAGTGTCAATGGAAGATGAATTTCTACTTTCTGCAAGACCTCAGGTTCCCCACATCCCCATAGTCCTCCAGTAGGCTAGTAGTCAGAGAAAAGATCAAAAAAAGTTATAACTGCAAGATGCAGGCTGGTTTTTGGCTCGCCTTTTTGCATTTAATTTGACAGAATTCATGTCCTTTAGTTTTTTTCATTTCAGCATTCTTGTTCCTTCCAGTGGTGTTTCTCTGCTTCTAATAGACTCCTTTGTTGTTCTGCTTTACAGGTTGCTTTCATGGTCCAGGCAATGATGTGAACAAGAGCTATCAAATGCTTGGGTAATTGTTCTGTTTATTCAAGCATAGGTTATTTTCTTTTGGGACAATCTGATACGTAATTTGGAGCAGAAACAGATGTGTGTGGGGAGGGTGTGGGTGTACGTGTTGAGAGTCATAACCCTGTTTTCTATAATACATGCTGTTCTGAATGATCTTTCGTGTTACCTACAGGAAATGGTGGGATTTCAGCACAGATATCCACCTAATTTAAATCTTGCTTTTCATGACTTGGTAACTCCCAACTACGTAGTGTGAGTGAACTAGAAAGCTTGGTTAATGTCTGGAAGTTAAAGACTCAAATTAATGCCTGCAATGTGTAAGTGTCCTCTTTTTCCTTTGTTAGTGAAAACTCTTGGTTGGAACAAACTCCTTCCCTCATCTCCGTAATACCCAGGTAGGTCTTAGAAAAGTATGAATTAGTGATTAGAAAGGAAATTAAAAATTGCCATCTTGGCTATACACAAAGAATGAAAGGAAAGACTTGGGAGCGAGAAAGCTTTCTTCTTTTGGGAATATGAACTGAATGTGTGATGCAAGGAGTCTCATAAAAAGGGCACTGTCTGACAAGGGCAGCCACCATTAAAGCCAATATTGTACGAGCTCACTATTTCCTCATTACGTTTCACTGTATATTAAGACTGTATTTATAAGATGCACTCTAACTTTGCATTAAAGAACAGCCCTGCTACTGAAAGAGACATAATTCATTTACTAACAGCCCTCGTTGCTGTGCTCAAATAAAGTAATTGCTTTCATTGTGTCCCAACCATATGATTATTCTTGTTGTATAGAAGATTTAAGTCCAAGGAATGTCAGATCAAATATAAAAGCCTAGTGCTTACCCAGAGTTTTTATTCAATTAAATAGCTATTACAGAACTCATGCTATTTCACATGACATAATGTGGAACGCAAAACAAACGTAGTCCCTTATTACAGACGTATGTTCATCTAAACAAAATGACACCAATACAATCCAGTACAATTTTTTAATTATTATACTAAGGTGATTATTAGATGATAAGCAGTCTCTGTGAATGATAAGGGGGGGATATGTAGCCTCCATAAGCTACACTTTGAGCACAGCAGTGTTGTCTGAGGTTTATCTGTGAAATTCCTAAATGCAGAGAGTCGATGCTTCTCCTGGATTGGAGCACTCAGCTGTGGCTCAAAGAAGTCTGACTTTACTAGTGATGTGCAGTAGTATGTCACACACACAGCCAGGGTCTGACAAAGGTGCCTAAGGCAGCATCTAGGCAGCATTTAGGGGCTTATCTCTGAACTAAGATCTAAAAACATCCTGTCAATTCCTGCCCAGTCTTGCTGTATTTATTGAACACCTCACACACTGTCTCTGCACATCACTTCTGCACTGCCCACAGGATCCATAAGACTTCCTCTACCCAGTATCTCTGAGGGCTCCTCCTAATAAGCATGGTACCAGAGTTTCTACTGCCTGCTATCACATTTTAGCTTCACACTAAATTGCTGCCCAGTGATTTAAGTGCCTTAACCCGTGTAAGTCTGTGGACTTTCCTGCTGCAGTCTTGCAGCCTGGCTTTCACTCACAGCTTTGAACCTTTTTGGTGTCACTGCTCCAAGGCGTTCGCATGGGAGGTGATTGCCAGCAGCGTAAGATCTTCACTTTCCCTCCATTCCTATCCCTCTGCGGTAGCTTCTAGTTTACGTGAGAGGCCTGACGCCCTGTCCTCTGTCATGTGGTGGCAGGTGGGAGAGTAGAACAGCAAATGCCACTACAGAGAACTGGAAATTAAACCTAAATCTCTCACACCTGAAGCAATTTCAGTTCCAGGCTGTTTAGCTAAGAGTAGGCAGACTGCCACCTCTCAGCACACCTACCTCTGTCAGACTGGAGGTGAGGATCATGCTGCTTTCTTGGAGAATTGCTGCAAACACCAATCCTTCTGAAAACACTTCTGTCTCTAATTTCCCCAGGGATGAAGATGCCTACTGGGACCCTTACACCTGCTGCTGAAACTGAGAAGAGGGTGGGATTTTGGGCATGTCTCTGTGTAGTGAATACCCTGTTTGCTCCATCTAAATAGCTCAGTTTTCTGACTACAAGAAACCATGAAGACCATTTCTGAACCTTCCATGCGCTCTATATAGGCTGCTAATTTCTGATCAAGTGTGAAGCCGGGCAAGATTTTTACTCAGGTTTAGCCTGGAGTTGTTCTGCTGCCCGTCTACAGTAGGGAGAAAATAAATGTCCCAATATAAGAAACATCACTGTGGCTGTTTTCTGTTAATAAAAAACTGGGCTAATACAGTGATACAGGGTTTCATGCGAAATCGCTTTAAATTACAAATAGTGTAGATGGAGACAGGGAGTCTGTTATGATTTACTCATCAAACACTACAAACAATAGGAAATAAGAGAAATGGCACAGAAATTGTTACTGACTAGATGGAGAGTGAACAGAGTACAGAGAGTCAGCTTCTATTTTTAGAAATTAAAAAAAAAAAAAACCAACTTCCAAAGACATCTGAAATTGGACTTTCCTCTTTTCCTCCATAACAGTCAATGTGGTCCAAGCTGGATTTTATCATTCAAACAGGAAGGACAATGGCAATTTCCCCAGTTAAGCCACTTTACTGGCATAACTGCAAGACAAAAATAAATGTCTGTGGCTTCCTACACCTCTTATCGTCCTGTTAGCTTCTGTCTGCAACTTTTTACTTTAAGCTTGTTATGAGAAAAGGATTTTATTGTTACATTTGGTTGGCAGCTGGAATTCTCCAAATGAGGCAAACAGGGCTGAGGCACATGCTTTCATCCCTCAGCAAAATCCTTGTAACATACGGTGCCGTTATGTCTCCAAGCTTTAAGTGAAGAGGAAAATAGGCATCTGGGCTGGGTTCATTTGTAACGCTGCACTTGCTAGATTTATACGAAAAGACAGATGAAGGCAGACACTTTAATTACTTCGCCCTAACTTTTTATTACAACATCAAGTAAAATGGTGAGTTACAGAGGATAATGGGTGTGAAACACCTGGGATGAAGTCACACACGAGCTTATGGTTTATTATCTGCCAATGGGGCTTTAAATATTGATCACTTCTGTACATGCATCTTTGTGATATTTCTCATTTTCTTGATAAATCATTTCAGGGTTACTTTGCTTTCAGCTATGAGGTAGCTGCTAGGACTGGGACCCTGCTTTTTTCTTCTGGAATTTCCTGAACTGGGACTGTATTGCCACCGCCGCCCGCTCTGTCTCTGGTGCATCCATGTCTATGTCAAATTCCTCTTGAACTTTCTTTTGTCCATCTGCCAAAGAAAGCAAAACAAAATATCAATACATTTTTCACATAGACACAATCATTGGACAGCACACATGGAACATCACGTCCCTCTCTCCTCCACAAACGCAGCCATGATGATGGGAAGCATATTAAAAAAAAACCTCTGGGACCAGTTTTGGCTAATACAGCTGATCAAACCCACCCCTCCCCCAAAACAACAGCAGCTGTGACAACCTGTTTATAGCTAAGTCACTGACAAGTGACATCCAAGTGGTGCTCAGAATTCACTACACAATAACCTGACATATGATGAAGTCCTCTTCTGCCTGAGTAATAAACCGTGAGGGGTTGGGAGATGCTCCTGTGCTTCCATGAGGCAGAATTTACATCCCCATATTTACTTCAGGACACTGGCACCTTAAAATATTTTAAAATAGGAACAGGATCTTTATTCCTATTCCATCGCCGGTGTTAAGAGGAAGAGAGATTACTTCCTGAGTCTAATTTCCATCCTTTTCACTTGTTTCCTACCTCATCCCTTCCAGCACATACTGCTCTTCCCTGTTGAATCATTTATGTTCAATCTCTCTTTTTGCCACTGTCACTCTTCACAGGCTAAGTTATCGCCTTTCAGCCCAGATCCTTGGCTCCTTGCCTTCCTTTATGCCCATTCTTCAGCTTCAGTTCAATTACATTAGGTCTCCACACAGGCACAGCCCAGCTGACTTTGCTGAATTTTGTTTTATCCACTCACAGCTTAAAAATGCAGCTGTAGGAAAACTTCTGTCCTCTTTGCAACAATAGCTCTAATCTGCCTGGACTAACAAAGTGAGAACACATACTCACTCCACCAGCCTCAACATACCACTGAGATTCTCTGCTCTATAAAGTTAGTTGTTTGCTGAACTCACATCGTTGTGGCTCAGTCCCGCTGCGACTTTGTGAAATCAGCAGTAAGAAAATGAAAACTGATTTACTTGCCCATACGTCAAAATGTATCCTTCATTTGAAGGATCCTGTTAACGTTATTCGGAAGAGAATATCACCTACAGGGTAATATTCTTGATATATTTTAGCAAAAAATGTACACTAGTAATGAAATAAACAGTTAATCACCTCTGAAATCAATGAAGCTAAGTGCTTTTGGTGCCAAAGAGAGCAGAGCTCTGCGCTGCCCCTCTGCTTCCTGTGAGGAGCTGCAGCCGCCATGAGGCCTCCCCTTCAATTTAGCAGCATTTACAAACTTATTTAATACACCTTCCAGACCAGTACCCAAGTTATTAATGAAAACATTGAAGAGAACTGGTCCTAAAATGGATCCCTACAGAATACCCATGGTGACTGGCTGCCATCTCATTTACTATAACCCTCTGAGCCCAAACCATCAGTGAATTGCTCACCCATTACATTATAGTTTGGTCTGGCCATATGCTGGGACATGTTGTCCAGAAGGATACTCTGAGAAACAGTATCAAAATCTTGGCTGAAATCCAAAAAGATAACATCAACTGGCTTCTGTCCTTTTTTGTGAGACAACCACCCTCATCAAATAACAGACCAATGTTATCTTTGATCCTCCATCTGCTGCAAACATATTTTAAAATGCCCTTTTTAATGTCCCCCACAGTACTGGCCAGCTTCAACTCTAATTGAGCTTTGGCCATACAATTTTTTTTCTCTTCAGTGGTGAACAGCATTTCTGTAGTCCTGCCAGGTTGCCCGACTTCACTTCTAATGGGTGAATTGACACCCTTGGTAACACTTGATGAAATCTGGCTTGTACAATTTATGTCCTGCAACAATCTTAACAGGATGTTAGTTTGCAGTAGTGACTCAGCAATCTTAGTAATATTTATAGTCTCAGAAGAAAAAAAGTATTCACTAGAATTTTTAATTAATCTTGCCTGGTGTGAATTATTATTACTCCATTAAAATCAACTGTGCTACAACAATTCAGCATACCAGAAGATCCATTTTACTTCTATTTTTGGATCCATTCTCGTTGAAATGAAAACCAAAATTCCTAATGAATTCTTTCTGCACCTCTATTTTTCAATCAATAGAAATGTATGGACCATCTGTTGTCAGCCATGATTTAGACTTGAAAATCAGAAGCGTTCAAAATAAAACATATTTTAAAGTGTAACTAAGATTTCCATTGTTTGTTTATGGGTGGTATAGAAATACACAAATGATTAATGTATATTATAATGAAACATGTGTGTTATCTACGCATAATGCATACGACATACCTGTGTTTTCTTTCTCCCTATATCCATCCTCATCTTTCTATTTTTCATGTACGTGTATATTCACATTTGAATTCATAGAAAACATACATGAATATATATAGAGAAATACACAGACATTTGTTTAAAGATTTGTAAATCTTGTGTTAAACTGAAAAGAGCTAAATGGGGTATTCTGTAAAAGCTGGGAATTAGATTGTCTTGCAGTTCTCCCCCAAACAGTTTCTATTGATGTCTGTCAAAACACAGACACTTTAACAGATGGATTGTTGATCTGGAGGAGAATGTAATGGTGCACCTCCTTCAGCTTTGTCTATGCTAAAGGAAAAATATTTTTTTTAGATTTTAGATTATGTTGCTTTACTAAATCAGCCTAATGATTGGAAAAATATTACACCCCATTATGACTACTGCTTTTGTTTCACTGGTTAGTTAATGTTAAAAATATGAGTTAAAAACAGACCCACTTAGTGACAATGAAAACCCAACCTATACACAAGTCTTGCACAAATTAGAGATGACCTTACAACACCAGTAAGAGTGAAAAAGCTTTTTTGTACCCTTTCTACAATGTACGTACCTAAGCCATGCTAGCTTTATCCATTAATTCTGCTCATACATTTCAAACATTCAGGTTAATAAGCTTGAATGCTCAAATCAGTAAATTGAATGCAAGTTCATGCAAATGTCCTTTCATTCACTGACTCCCATGCCTAGCTTTTCTTTCATAAGCAATAACTAGCTTGGAAGTGATCTACAAAACACAAACAATTTTCTTTGTTAGCAGGCCAGCAAGCTCTTTCACAGTTTACAATTTGACTTTGAGTCTGGTTCTGAATTCCCTCTCCTCCTTGTCACACACACAATTTTGTTGGTATCTACACTTTTTAGACTAATTTGGGTGCATGTTTTTCCACACGGATATCAAAGATCTCTGATCTTCTTTCACTGGCCAACATGAGGGGTCTGTGTCAGTAGACTTCAATTCAAAAAGGACTCATGATTTTGAGGGGTTCGGAAATCAAAATTGGTAGAGTCACCAAGAGTGCCAGCTTGTCTCACCAGCTAGGATCACCACCAACAGGGGAGGTGGAAAAAAACAATCGTAACTATGTATCATCTTAGGGAAGTCTGAGCTGTGATAGAATGAATTCCATGGAGCACAACACTGACTTCTTGTTGAGTCCCATCATCATCATGCCCATGACCAGTTTGGCACTACAGACTAATTTCATGGTCCTAAAGACTGAGACAACTTGCACAGTCCAAACTTTACTTCCATATATCAATAGTCATCCCAGCAGGAGAGCCTGAAACTGCATCTAATTAGCTATTTTCCAAATCGAAAATCCTGAAAGCTCATTTCACATTGCTGCAATTGAAAAAGTTCTACTTATTCAATTTCCAGATGAAACATTAGAAAGTTATCTCTGTAATCTGCTGCAGTGCCTCATGAGCCATTGCAAACACTGGATGGATAATGAAACTGTCTGTAACAAGGAAAACAATAAAATTTTACACGTTCAAATCTAGCCAGCAGACAACTCTAGAGAAATGTGGTGCAAGTGTAATTATTCACAAATATGCCTTCAGCAATTTCTTTCATTTATTTTTTCAGTATAAAGAAAAATTGAATTACAACAACGCTGGAAAAAGAAAACATTGTTCATTCACTATGGGCCAAAAATCTAAAAAGAAATCTTCTGTGGCCTTGAACAAAGAGATAATAGACTAATGTTTCCTAGATGTGCTCATTGACAGACAAAAGCTGATTAGCTGGATTTGGAGGAAAAGAAGACTCACCCTTCATCGTCAGAATTTCTCCATTCACCAGATGAAGTAGAGTTTGCTTGTCACTGACTGGAAAAATACTCATGAAAAATTTTATGGGCTGGAGTCTCTAAGTGTCATTTCATGTCTTTAAGTGCTATCCTCCACCTCTGCTCACCCATCCAACATTCAATAGGAATTATGGGACTATACTGGAGATGGAATGTACTCAGAAAAATACTGCATTTTTTCAGGGGGTAAACTGAAGCATTTAGAAAAAGGCTAAGTGAAATGTGGGACAGAATCACAGAGCCCCACGACATGCTGGAAGCAGTATTTTGCCTTAGGCAGGATCATTACCTCCTACCGTTCAAAAGATGGTTCAAGCTGTGACAGTGTTTATGCCACCCTGATCTTAAGCTATTACACCAGTCTGTCCAATGAGGCAGAACAGTCTCTAATTAAGGAGGACAAAAATGGGTAGAAATCTCACAGATGTTGACATTCATGTGGAGCATTACCTTTATGTTATAAGTTATTTTTTTTCTGACTAGACTGCATTAAGCAAACAGACAGAGAAAACACATGGGTGCTTAGGTACACGGATAGCCAAATTTTAGTCCATATAACTGCCAATTTAAAAGCCAAGAGATGACACAACCATTCTTTCTTCTCTGTGTTCAATTGAGGGGTGAGGAAGTGAAAGGCAAGGTCTTGCCTTCTTGAGGAAGAGCTACAACAACAACCTTGTTTTTTCTTCCTCTGCAAGATGAGGAAAAATAACACCCAAACTGATCTTATGACTGACAAAAGGAAACAATCTATTTGTCAACAATAAAATATCTCCAGCCAGTTACCGAGGCCACATAACCCTGCAGTTGGCTCTGAGCCTTTGTTTTGGTCACCCAGCTGCTCCCAAGGAGGCTCTTACTTCACAAGGCATGTGAACAGATGGGAATGCTGAAGGAGTGGATGTTGCCCGAGCCCAAGGAGAAGAAAGAAAGGTAGCTGACATTGTCTCATTCTACTTATTTATTTTCTAACCCATTCTTTTGCTGAATAAAAAGTCAAATAATCAACAGCGCACTACTGACTGACTCACAGAGATAATCCAACTCAAAGGTTCAGATACTATACCTATTATGGACAGAAATTAGCTTAAGAATAGCACAATACTTTTCCTTCCTACTTATTAAAAATGCTGCAGGGTGATACACGCATTTTGTGACAAGGAATGCATCATTACATTTGTTCCTGTTTCTGCATTTCATAAAGAACTCAGACATTCAAGGGCCACTTTTCAAAGTCAAAAGCTGTCTACTCTGTATCAGCAAAAGGGGCACTCAACGGTGGGGGCAGTTATGGGCTTATACAAAGGTATTAATTTTCCATGGCCAGTTATATGAAGATGGGAGGTGCTGGTGAAGTGCAGTGTCCACACAGCAATAATTTCTGAAACTGAAGAGCAACCCTTGGAGTACAGTAAACTCCTATGACTTCAGAAGCACAGTGTGAAGTAAAATAAAGGTTATCATTAGTGATCAGATTAAACGTAACAGCTATATCTGAACCACTCTAACCATCCCCTTGATGTTACTCAAAACATGCTAGAAAAGGATTAACATCTCCTACTACACTATAAATTACAATCTGTTATAAAAAAGATGACCTCATTAGAGAATCAAAATCTTTTCTTGTTTAAATTGACCTCTGCTTTCATAATGCAGCGTTGTTAGCTCTAATTCAAAAAACTAGTTTTGCTGTACAAAATAGTGGTTGTTCTCCTATGAATTTGAAAATATTAGTTCAGTATGAGTCTGATTAATCTTTTTTTTTCCTACTAGTAACAATGTGGAAGAGCAGAAATATTTTTTCTGTTATTCAATGAAGTAGGACAAAACTATACACACATTGGGATAAAATATAATGAAGTGAAAACAAATTGTAATAAAATTCAACCTAGAAAAAATGTATTTTCAACTAATTCATAGCCAAATACAGGTAGACCAATTTTGCTCAACAAGTAACGCAGAAATAAATATTGTTTTTCTTTAAATATTATTTAAGCAATCATTCTTCATCTCCAATATAATTTATGTTCCAATTAAAGACCTTTCAAATGCCTTACAAATGCATAACTGATGCATAGATACGTATGTATGTGTTAATGGGGATCTACAAGCTATTCTGGCTAAGAAACTACACGGTATAATTCATATCTCCATGGGGAGACTAAACTGTGGAAGTTTAACTATCTACAGAACAAATGAAAATGGCCATTTCAGCTGTATAATCTCAACTCCTGCTAGCTAAACCTGCACCTGAGGAATGCTAGACTGACTTCCAAAGCCAACAGAAGTCTCTGGCATTTAAAAGGAAGTGGTGCTGGGGACAAAGAGAGGGCACAGACATGACCATATATCACTGCAGAATGATGCCTTATCAGCAGAGATCCCTACAATCCACCCCAAGTACCACCCATAAGAAAGCGAGCCATGACCCTCCTCCAAATCTCAGTCCAAAGTCATGCGAGTGTCTGCATGAATGCAATCCCCAGCCAAGTTTTAAATGGGAATTGTTATGATGTGTTTTTAATTTCCTGTGCAATTTCCAGTTCTCCTATCTTTGCTAACACTGTGCCTTTAAACAGCTTTGCTGTGGAAAGAGCTGCATTTCAGCAGTGCGTGAAGCAAACCACCCTCTTGCCTCTCTAGTCAACCACTTGATTAATATATGATTAGTTACTTTCCTATTATGGTAGCATTCAGGCACTCCAAGTCATAGATGGGAACCCTAATGTGGTAGGCACTTATGAATGCAGAATAATAAATTATCTCCCCTCCACCACTCCTCAGTTCTGTGACCTTTGCAAAAGTGTCCTCAGCTGCAAACGTTTAAAATAAAGGCTGGAAACAATCTGAAGGCTGCTACCCAGGCTGTGGCTGCACCAGCAAAATTCACAGGGCCACAGCAGGTCTTAGTCACTGTTCACAGCTTCTCTACAGCATGAAATAGTGGCACAACTGGCATGGCTGGGGTTGTGCCAAACGGCCCTCTGCCAGGTACTGCCTGGCTACTGTGGTCAGATGGCATGGCCAGCAGCTTTTCCCTGTGGGCAGGAGAGATGTTAACATCCAGGTTTTTTTTTTGCAGGATGGAAAGTTTAGCCCTACTGATGCAAGCCATACTATGCCACTTTGCATCCAAGTCAGAGAAAAGACACTATCCCATTTTATATTCTAATAGAGATGTAGCCGCCAGCCCTTCAAAATGCTTTGTAGCTCTAGACCACTGGGAACAAATTCAAAATGAGTTGGCAGATGTTATTAATTATGTGAATACCAACTGTACCTGAGAGCCCTTGCAAAGAAAATGAAAAAAAAGGCTGTTCATCCTCAAATGTGATACTGCTTCCCTTGTGTTGCATAGCAGTGGCACTTTCCAGGAATGTTATTCTTTACCATTTCTCTCTTTGCAGTTTATAAGGTTAGCTAAGGTTTAAGCTCACAGAAAGTGCAGCGATCACAATATGCCACACAGAAGTAGCAAAAAAGGGGGCTCAAATTCATGTACTGCCAAAGTAAGATGAGCTGGGGAAGATGGCATAGGTTACAGAAGAAAACCTGTCAATCAGAAAGAGGAGAAGAGTCAATCAAAAGAACCATCATACAGAGTTAGAACACATTTCTCTTCACACTCAGAAAAGAAAAAAAAAAAAAAGAAGAAAGAGGCAAATTTTGCTCTGCTTATCTTCAAAGCAAAATTAGGGCAATTTCTAGGTATCACCGTACAGCAGCAGAACTCTGTTCGCAACTAATGAAAGCTCTATTTTAATTTTTCAGAGCAACTTTTATGAAAACAGGCTACCCAGAGAAGCTGTGGTGCCCCATCCCTGGAGGCACTCAAGGCCAGGTTGGAGGGGGCCCTGGGCAGCCTGAGCTGGTGAGGGGCAGCCCTGCCCATGGCAGGGGTTAGGGTGGGTGGGCTTTGAGTTCCCTTTCAACCCAAACCCTTTTGTGATTCTATGAAAACCATTACGTAAGAGCTTGGAAAATCATGATAAAGAAAAGGTTCACCTCTTGTAAAATCCATCACCACGTTTACAATGTCTTTAATTGCACACTCAGCAGTGGACAGCATAAGGTATAAGAACCCTGAGCTTTGCCATTCAGCACTGTACAGTTAAGGAGTTATTTCAGTACCTCCATATCCCATCTTATCACACGGTATCTATAAATGCCTTGTAAAATAGATTGTCTGTAAAAAGCATTTACTTTACTGCATAGATTAAATGCAAAAGAAATAAACTACATCCAAACATAGCAACTTCTATTTGGATAAATACAGGCACTTCTGCGTGATGGTAATAGGGTAACCACTTTGGTAGAGCCCCACCATGAAAAAGCCACTGATTTAATAATCTGTACGCTATTAACGTTCTGCATTACATGTCAGCTTGGGAGTGCCTGAGGAATCAACAGGGCCACTCTCAAAGTCCTGCAGCTACCTGGTCATAAAAATGATCAGGGAGGCAGTAGACGTCCTTTGAAGACAGAACAAAATGGATCTTGGGATACCTGATCCAGCCCACAGACAGAGCAGAACAGTCTTACTCAGGTTTTTTAGGAATGTATTTGGAAAAAGAGTTTGTCATTCCTCCATAAAACCAACCATATCTCATCAGTAGAGCCCTGGAGATGAGATTGATGTAAACCCTAGTCTTCCGAAGTAGCTCCAAGGTCACAGTCTGAGTGAAAAGCACAGTGTACCCCAATAGACACCAATTATCACAAAACTTGGACTTCTGCTGACTTTCACCATTACCCACCAGTAGATCTTGAACTCTCCTGAGTCACTTGGATTTGTAACTTCAGTTCCAGCATCCACAAATGCAACCACTACAGTACTGAACTGATGCAGTTCAGCCCCAGGTAGTCTTTTGCTGAATGTGCCACATAGTAAAAGTCTCTCATTAAATGTACAGAATTTAAATTTCTCTGACTCCTGAAAGCCTCTGCTCTCAGATGTAGTTTTCCAAGATAAAGCAAAGTAATTCCATTGCAGGAGCGTAGTAGGAAATTTCCACTGTTTGCTTTTGCTTGAGCTGTTATCTGAACACAACTGTTAATTTCAGTTTACTACGTCTCCACTGAACACAGAAAACCACATTATATGTTTATTTCCCCTGCAGGCTGGTCTGCCTACATTTCAGAAGAGGGACACCTCAAGAGAATGTAGAACAGAAATAGTGGTAAGGGGAAACAAACTGAGATACTGTGGCAATATGGCTCTGAAAGGATCAGAAGGAATTATATGCTGCAGGGTGTTGTCAGTATATTATGGGCTGTCTTACCCAACAGCCATTTGGAAAGCTTTGTTACACATCATGCAGAAATTCATTAGGCTGAACAGTTACAGAATGGATTCTAGATAGAAAACTCTCTCCAATTCCTGAGCACAATGCAGCTAACCTGAGTTGTAGTTGCTTACATCAGAAATTAACAGAAACTCACCTTACAAAGAAACCACTGCCCAGTGGAGAAAAACAAGTACTCTGAGGGTGCCATCCTTCTGACCTACTTCAGGCATCCATTTTAGGGAAGCAATCTCATCCTCAATTTCCCTTCTTATATTATCTAGTTCTCTAGCAAGGGGAGTTCATGGGGATGAGCTCAAATGTCGATATTGATGCTTAATCTAATGGATCACATTCCCTGACTCTGAGAGACACCTGAACCACAGTAAGGAGTTTCACATAGACAAACTTATTTGCTACTTCATGTGAAATTCCTTCTCATCACATAAATTATGTAAACTGAACAAATGGTACTGTGCTGACACTCCAGCAGCTGAGAAACCTGATTTGCTTCAGGAACGAAGACAAAATAAAGAGAAGTAGCGCATGCCTTCTCATACTACTCCATCTGTGTGCTTCCATCCCATTGCTAGTGAGGAAGAGAACAGCTCACCTTCAACAAAGGGTCAAAATGAACATTTGTTCCTCCTGCTGAGATTGCCAGTGAAGCTGCCAGTTGTGCAGCTGATCTGGATCCTCTTATGCTCCCTCAGGAGCTGACTGAACAGTCTGCATACATTTCTCAAGATAAACAGTTGAATGGACAAAAAAAACATATCAGCACCTCTTCCCATAATTTCCATTTATTTCAAGGATAGTAAATTTTTGTGTATGCACATATTTCTGCATGCTAAGGAGAAACTGCTTCATTTATATAAGCCTTCTTTTGAGCATACCTCAAAAGGAATTACAGTTAACACCACAACAAGCAATATCGAATACTTCATTTGAATAAGCAAACGACAGTTACTGTGAGAACTATAATTGAATTTGCAAACCACTGCAAACACCAGATCTGTGCTGTGCCATTTAGCCAATAATAAGACAGGTGATGGCCGTGGCTGTTCCGCTGAAAAGTGGAGATACTCAAAAGGAACTTTGTTGTACTTATTGGGTTGGGTATCAAAGGCAGCCATCACTTGACTTCTTGAATGAGATGACAAAAAGGAAAAATAAAATGGCTGAGTCAGATGTGCTGGGAAAGACAAGTAACGTCTTGAAGACATTGCAAGTGGTACTTCTCACTGCTGATCTGAGCCGAGGCACCCTTGTCCTCACTGACAAGGGACTGTAAGCTCTTGAAGCAAACATAAAACACAGTGAATAACTCTCAGTACAACTCCCCAGCACAAATCCTCTCTCCTTTGTTCCTGGGTACCACGCAGCACCTATGGGTGAGGAGGAGACATGGCTTCAGCACCGAAGTCCTGGCTGATTCAGCTGAGAAACTGGATTTTACAGAAGGATACACTTCTGTTCTTTAAATGCCAAATAACACAAATTAGTGTTTCATCACTCCTTAATGGAAAAAATACACAAATATCACACATTGTAGTCTTTTTCTCCTGCTGTAGAAACTGATGCTAAGGTTAATAAGAAGTCTATTAGCTCTGAGACAGAACATGAATGCAGCTCAGCTCTCCCACAAATTTCTTCACACAGAGTAATAGAGAAGCCCTTATTGGCACATAGGACAATTTACTGTTTGGCATAACAGAGTGAAAAATGGCAATGAATAGATTTTTTGAAAGAGTCGGGAACATATCCAGAAGGGCAAGTTGTCCTTCTCAGCAGCTTGTTCATAACTTATAGGCAGTTACTGTACTGCAAGGCTGAAGCCCGGAATTCTAACAAGTCAATACCAAAGCTCTGTGGGATTTCTCGTTCCTGACTTTAGTGCCTGTATTTATTGAGTGAGGACTGATGGCAGAGGGTAATGTAATTTTCCAAGCTTTTTCAAAGTAGCAGAGATTAATGATCAAAGTCAGGCACCAGAGAGTACTTCAAACCCTGCTTGAACTTTTTTTCCTTTGACCATCTCATGAAAAAGTGACATTCCAAACCTCCTAGGTTCTGGGCACTGAGTCAGCAACATCATTTTGTAACCAGATCCTATTTCTGAAAAAAGGGTAGAGGGACTGTTGCCCCATGAGAATGTAGTTATAGGTTCTGACAAGCACCTGACTACAGTGTAGATCATTAAGTCTAGGTTGCAGCAGGCTTATTCTCTGGTGTGTAACAAGGAGAAGGAATGTCCACCTTCTGCAGACCATGTATAGAAATCATATCTTTTTTTCCCCTCCAAATTTTGGTAGAAGCAAGCAAGGTTTTCCAATTTAAAAAAATTAAAAAAAAAAAATCACAGGAAAGTTAAGCCTGTACTGCTAACATTTTGTATACGTCAGGAGATTGTAGAACAGAGAGGAGAAAACGGTCTCATCTTCCTGACAGATGGTACGCTTTGCAAACCAATACAGTACATTGAGGACACAAAGAAGGGTTGTACCTGCATTCCTGAGCTGCCAATAAAGTGGTGGCAAGAAAGTATCGGCCCACAACTGAGGCTGCTTTTCAGCCTTCAGTGCTACAGAACAAGACTTCTGTTTTGAAGAAGCAGACAGGGAATATTTCAGGTGATAGACCACCCTCCCTTTTCTCATTCCCATCTGGTTCACCA
Organism: Meleagris gallopavo; assembly: GCF_905368555.1. NCBI lineage: Eukaryota > Metazoa > Chordata > Aves > Galliformes > Phasianidae > Meleagris > Meleagris gallopavo. Next base: position 106,422,815 of record NC_139404.1, on the reverse strand, counting down.
GCACCTCATTTTCCTCAGAAGTCCTGGCAAGCACGTTCAAGCACAACCACCCTACTAGAGTCCCCTTAGCATTGCCCTTTTCACATTTGTGGAACATATATACACAGCCTCAAAACATAGTCAAAGACACAGGGAAATGTGAATTCCTGTTTTTGTTCCATATGCAGATAGATCTCTGCCTTGTGCTGAAAAGACTTACAGTGAGACAAAAGGGAGAAAGGGCATTAACCTGCACAGAGATTTTGGGACATGGTTATTGCATACCTTCATTCATTTGAGGAGAACACTGATTTTGTGGGTTTTTTTTTTTCCTTTTCTAATAAAAATACTTACATATTGGATGGGAGTGCAACCCCATATCTCAAGCACAATTTAAAAAGAAAAACTTCCAGGCACTGAACTGAGAAGTGCTAGATAACAAGCCTCAGCAAGGTTCAAAAAGAAATTCTTTGCTGCAAACGTATGCTACATGTTTCATACCCTTGTAGATTCACTAGGCAACCCTGCAATTTGTAAAATAATGGAGGAGTTTGCTATTGACTATAAAATGTTGTAAATTAAAAGGAAAACGCAAAAAGGATTTTAAAAACTGACAAATTTTACTGAGGTGAGATTAGAAGCCACTAATGCTTCCTATTCCACCTACCTTCCTTTTTGCCTCACTAAGTTTTCACCTGAGGCATCTTAACAACTGCTACTTAAAAACAATTTTATTAGGAAGGGTGGTCATTGATTTAGCAAAGTGCTGCAATCGCAATTAGAGAGTTATTAAACCCACTGCCAGATAGTCTAATTGACATGACAATCTAACTGAGGCCAGGGAATAAAGGTTTCCCTCCTGCTTAAGTTGCATGTTTATCACATACATAGAGCTATCTTGAAAAGATATTAACACTGCAAAGTTAAGCACAAAAAAGGCAGTGTATGACAAAGTACAGTGCAATTAATTCTGTTAATTTTGTGCAGACAACTTTAATTCCAGAAAATTCTGTTTCAAATTCTTGACTTTGCAACCTTGTAGTCTTAGCAGCATGTTGTGTTTCCCAGATTTAAATTAAAAAAAAAATATATATATATATATATATTTATATATATATTCTGCTGCAACACATGGACACCCCGTGGCTCTTCAGCATAACTATTTGGAACTGCTAGACAGGCCTCTTGTTTTGGTTAAATAACTGATAGCAGTAGCAGGCTGTTGTCTTCAATCAAAATCAGTAGGAAATGAGATGAGCTACATATTTTGCTTGTAGGTTTTACAAGGCTGACGGAAAAGGAACAATTAAAAGATGGAAGGTATGGGCATCAGCGGCAGGGACTTAATTGTTCATTCATGTCTTCAGATGTAGTGGCCTTTTCTACCTTCTCTGTAGAATGCTGGCCTAACCTCATCTCTTCCTCAGCCGAGATCCTCATCATACCCAGTAGATGAAGTAAACCTCAATGCTGCTTTTTTTTTTTTTTTTTTTAAATCTGGTTAGTCCTAGTCCACAGAATCATACCAGAGTATCCCCTAATCTCAGAACTCCATCCAACCCTTTCCCACACTAACTGGCTCTTGGTCTCTTCCAGTTACCACGTGCCTTTTCACATTCCTTCCTCTTAATCCCAGTTTCCATTCACAACTACTAATCCTTCTCTAAATATCCTGTCGGCTGTAGTTTCCCGACAGGAATTACTGAACACCAACATTCCATCCTTTGATCTCAGAACTATACTTTTTGTCCACTGTGTATTCAAGACAGAAGGTACACTTTCTCCTAAGTAACTGTGGTACCTTGGTAATACCAAAGGCAAACCATGCTCACAGCTCCATTTCCCAGCCAAAACATAGCAAGCAGAAGCAATTAGAAAAAAAACTAAGTTCCTCAAGCCCCACAAAGACAGTATTGGTTTATTTGTCTTGGTGCCTATTACCTTGCTCAGTGATTTAAAAAAATTAATCGCTTCACTGAATGCATGCAAATGTAAGGCTTGTCTTTCCAAACATTTACAATTTGGCAATGTTTAAATACAGAAAAACCACATCTCAAATGGTAAATCTCAAGTTCCTGTTCAAAATGATAACAGTTCAGAGCAATCCAAATAGAGGCATCCAGAAATTGTTTTTAATTGGTCGACATGTTAGTATTTTATTCAAGACTCATTTTTGGAAACAACTGGGATAACTTTGCTGAACCCCTCCAAAATAAATTCTGCTTGACAGCAAGTAACTAACATGGCAAATTTCAGCTGAAGCAGTTGAGTTTTGGCAAAGCTCTATACAGCTGAAAAGGGATTTGATAACAGAAGAATTCAGTATCTCAGTGATTCAGCCTTGCCATCAATCCAGACAATAGCAAACAAAATAAGTATACATAACGTGAGTAAAGACTGTAAATAAATGAAATAAAGATATAGATAGACAAAACCTTGAAGAGGGAATGTGGATATTCTTGTGTTAGTGTTTTGAGGGTTGCCAGTGATTCCTCAAAGTTTTAGGCTCAAAAAAAAATTTTTGTTTGTTATTTATAATGATTACACAGAACACAAAAGCTAATCAAAGCTCTCCTTCACATGTTCTGTGATTGAGGATTTCTCTCGTGCTTAATTCTGTTGCTTATTTGAAACGTATAAAAAACCATTTTCCCTTACCTGAATTTAAGCTTAGACAGACACTTTGAGTTCTGCTTGGATTTACAGACATGTCAGATTGTCAATAAAACCAACCTGAAACATCATCTTAGCTGACACACACAATTGACCAACCTCAGATCATTACTCCAGCCTGTATTTTTCTAATCTATGTAGGCTTTTTTCCTTCCTCTGTTTCTGAGGATTACAAGCAACACGAGCTTAACAATGTTAACATCTAGAAGAATGACAAAATTTCATGTCTTTCCTCTGCATCAGAGAACACAAGCTGGGTTAATGTAGTAACAGAGTTAAGCTAGGATAAAGTCACTAGCTGAAACTACAAGTGTTGACATATGCAGAATGCACAATATACAGTACACCCCAAAACCAGTCTCCTTTCTTCCTAACTAAAATCCACCTCGTTTTCTTTACTGCTTGAATTTCAGACCTGAATGTAAAGATAACAAATATTTTTATTCTCTCTTCCTCAGGGAACTCAGTGTTTACTCCCTCTCTCATTCCCAAGCTGACAAGGAAGGAAAAAAAATGGACAATTGAAAGTGCTCATTTTCCAATCACAGTATTTTAAAGATTGCTTTCTATCTTTAAATGTGGTGCTCTTCTTTCTAGTGTTTCCTTACTGTCTACTCACCTGAGCCCTGGTCAAATCTAGTTTGGAAAACAGTTTTTGAGACCATGCAGAAACTAGAGACTTCAGCTGAGGATTAATTATGACTCCAAAAATTAGAGCATTAGTCAGTTACCCTCTTCTGATGAACACATATTCTTGAACATAGATGCAAACAAAGTTTGCCTGAGAAAATAAGCGGAGGCAGTTAGAGGAAGAAGTAGTGCTTGACCTATCTGTCCTGAGGAGACATGAAATTCTCTGGGGAGGAGAAAGAATTAGCAACAAGACAGAAACACAGCATGAAAGAGACAGTAAGAAAGCCCACCAGAAAAGAAACAGCTCACAGAAGATATGAAAGGGAAACTTCAGCTTTTATGGAGATGGAAAGAAAGTAAGGAACAAGTAACTTGACCTATCATAGCAGTATGACTTGCATGGTAGAAGGGCCAGTAGCTTGGAATTACACCAGGGCATTCCACTGCATCACATTCTTTACCCCAGTCTCATGGACACATTCATGTCATCCATGAGAATAAGGAGAATGAGAGGCCACACTGGCAGAAAACTACCTACTGTCACTAGACAGGGATTGGTAAAAAGTTTCAGGATAGTGAAAGCCTCTAGGGCCTTGTGTAAGCACTGAAGACACCACAGCTATGGCAATTTGCAACAACTGACGGTCTGATTCTCTAATTTCTGTTGCCTACCTCAATCTGTGCACACACTCAATCTGTGAAATTACCAGAGTATTTATTTATTTATTTATTTTTCAAATCAATCAATCTTTCCTCTCAAGCAAACCATTAGTGAGGGAGAAACAAAACATCTTTTCTTGAACAGCCTGAATGGAAAATCTACATTGTTTTTCATTGTTCTACTTTCTAGCATGCTTGGTCAAGTTTATCAATTCCTTTGTCACATCCAGGCAGCATAACCTACAACAATAAAAGGTATGGCCAACACCTGAAAAGGAGGCTGACAACTAGCTGATCACTCTCTAACTCAGTAATTACACTGAAATGTTAAGTTGTGCTGAACAAAAGTAGAAGCTGTACTCAGCCTCTTGCTGCTTGGCCAACAACCTCACAAACACACAGCAGAGTAGAAGCAGCTGCTCTATCTCAGCTCAGGTTAATTACTTGCAAGTTTATATCCTGAAATTCAGTCAAGAGATATGCCCCTAAATATGCTTCGAGGTAGTATTTCCTGGAGAAAACTACTTACAGGCATAGGAAATTACTGTGATCTCGTAAGAACTGTGGGAAGTCACAATTCCAGTAGTTTTCATATCATATCAAGTTTAGAGTAAATTTGGATCTATTTGTGCTTTGTAGAGTAAAATAGCTTCTCAGTCATCTTGCACGGTGCACACTCCAGAAATAACAGTAGATATGGATGTCCTTACACTTCAGTTCATTAAAAACTGAAACTTAGAACTAAAGGCAGTTAGAAGCTCACACAAACATTTATAGAGGAGAAGCTACAAAGAAGCATTAGAAACTACCTGATGTAGCTATCTTAACTGGTTGGGCGTGCAGCACTTTCTATTGAGCAAAAAGAATGAAGGAAAAAAAGTTTTCATTCTGCTTTTCAACCAGTCTACCACGTAATAATGAAAAAGCTAGTGTTAGCATAAATAACCTTAAGAAGATGAACAAAGACCAAAATTCTACACTAGTTTTGCCTCACCTGAGAACAGCCTCTAGATTGCATTATTTCCAAGGTCTACCTGTGGCATGGCAGGTATGGAGAAAATAGTCAAAAATCACAGCTTCTTTTTAAGGCTCTTCCATAATGGGATGGCTTTTAGCTGAAAGACCCCAGTGGACTCCATCTTATGAATCCATCTCTTGCTTTTTATTTATGTGATCCCTCATTCGAAAACCATAAATACTTCAAAAACAGTTGTGATGCTTTTCTATGGCATTGGGTGTGGGTCACAGTTTGAAAGAGGTCCAATAGTCAAGGCAGGCAAAGTGCATCAGACTTCTACATGCAGGAAGAAGAGTTCTAAGCCATGTACATAGCCTAAGTCTTAAGTTTGTCTGAGATGGGACAAAATGGTGCTTATTGACAGAATGATGGCTCATGACTCATGACTGACTAGCAAAGCCCATGTCTGTGCCCTCCCTTGACAGCAACTGTCACTCACTGACAAAGAGGTCCCAAATCACACATCTTCTGTCTGCCTTCCTACCCTCTCGAATAGCAGAAGATAGGAGTGTTGTTTTTTTTTCAACTTCTAGGCAGAACACATCTTTGTCTCCTAAAGCCAGACCTCACAAGAGATTTCAAGGTTTAGTTAAGAATAGATTCTTTGTAAAGGTCACAAAGAAATTTTTGCTAGTGAAAAATACTGCTACCTGCTTTATGAACAAAATCATTAGATGAGATCATACTCTTCCCGTGCTTTGTGCTGTCTGCCAGCAATTAGTCTGCTGACTGCTAGACCAAGCGATAGCTGCTTTGAGATGTCAAACAGCCTTGAATCCAGCTGCCTCATTATCTGTCTCAACTTTCTTCTCTCTGTGGGCTCAGGCTGCTGGTTATCAGAGGGGCAAGTGGGATATTTGGATCTGGATATCAGGTTCTCATCTTTGCTGTATAAACCAGTGTGGGGACAAATGCATCCCCATCATGCTGCCCAAACATAACTGGAGCTCTACTATTACACAGGAGCAGCAACATCACCATCTTTTCTCAAAGGTACCACACCTGATATTCTACACTACCCTGAGCATTAATCCAGTGAAACCTAAGGCCAGAAGACTAAACCTATCTTCAGCCTGTATTTAACCTCTCCTCTCCCATTCTTCTGTTTAGTTGTACTGCATCTGCTACAAATCAGAAAACTCAGTGGAGAATTTTCACCATAATTACTTTTTTTACTTCCCTTCTTAAATGTAGCCAGAAACTCTGCAGCATCTATAGCTGCAGAGCTGTATCAGACATTCCTTCACCTGAACTCAATGGGAAGTACAAGTTTCAGAAGCTCTGTCATTTGGTTTGAAAATAAAATATTGAAATTAAGTCATTTCCCACATACTGTGGTGATATTGTGCAGGCAGAGCAGTGAAGGATGCAGTCTCCAGGTCACGTATTGCCCAGCCCTGTGCCCACACACTGAAATGGGGAAAGACTGACGTAATTGCCATAGATACAATGATCCTTCCTCTCCAATTTGTCTCCCACTCTATAAGAGGGTTATGATAAAATTAGCAGCTTATGGACTGTCACTAAAGCAAGGCACATTCTGCAGTGTGTGGTGGAAAGAATGGAGGGGTGAGGGGAATGGACTTAATGCCCTCTTTGTACCTAACACCCTTTGGTCTGAATTATACATTTACAATCTCTAAATTGATAAAGTTAGAAAAATAATAGTGGAAGGCACTGCCAATTTTAATGAAAACTAAATTATTTTAAGAATACTGAAAAGGACACAGCAGTGCTGTCTGGCTGGAGAAAACAGTGCAGATGTAAAATAGGCAGAATGAACAGAACAAGCCCTTAAAAAAAAAAAAAAAAAACACTACAAAAGTAGAAGAACTGATTGAGGCTAACCTAAACTGTGAACTAGAGAAGAAAAAAGTCACACTGCATCAGAAGTTAATGCATCACCACAGTGCAATCAACCTAAAGATGTTCAGGCAAGGGACGCTATTCTACGCTTTGTGTCTGAAAGAGTGCTGCAATATATTCTCAGGAAGGAGCACCTCTGAAATAGCTGTGAAATTAGAAGTAGGGTTAAAAAGTCATAAGCAATCCAAAAGGCTAACTCTTCTCCATTGGTTGGGTTTTTGGCATGAGATTTCTAAGATTAGAAACTGTGGATCCAGGACAGTTAGTGTTAGATTGATAGAGACAATGAATTCAGAAGTCTTACAATGAAGTATTCTTTTTCTGGATATTAGCCTGGATTTTAATTAGTTTGTGCTAATGAATACATTTGCACACGTCCATTCTTTATTGGCAGCATTTAGAGGAGTTGGTAAATTGGTCACTGTGGAGTGACAGTGTTTCACTAACACCTAACGAATAATGAATGCTTTTCTACCTAGAGTCAACCAGCAGTCTCAGGGTTTTTCAGTATAAATTCAAATGAAAAATGATATACTCAAAATACAGTTAGAATACTCATTCATCAACTGCTGTTAAATGATACTGCTATGAGACTCTAGAAGTGCTGAGAGCAGAGTTCCAGTCTCTGCAATACTGACAGTATCTCCCAAAAGTTGCCAAAACACCCTGCCCTATTTTCCACCATGACTCTTGAAATGTCTTTTCCATATCTGACATTATTTAAGTTTCTTCTTTTCTTGAAAATTCCTCCTTGGAAGATATCTATTTTTCTCAATTCTTCCTATTCCTAACCCAGCGCAGACTGAGGAAAAAATGAACTGAGTGCACTTGACCAAAGCAAATGCTTTCAAATCCAGTATCCTATCTAATGAAGACCTCCTCAAGCCAGGAAATATTCGGATGTTAGACTTCCATACAGAAAATAGCTGGAAGAGGTTGCACAAGGAAGCTAAGTTTGACCAGATCTAACTAAGAACAGATTTGTTTGAGATGGAATTGAGGAGAAATTAGATGCCCACATCCAAACCTGATATACTGAAAAATCCCATGGAGTATCTATTTGATTTCAGAGATGTGCAAGCTCTGTAATATTACCCCCCATAACACTATAATGTGATGGAAAACACAGCAAAGACAGCAGAGTAGCAGAGCTTCAGGCTGCAGCAAGAGAGGATAAGCCCAAGTGCAGCAGCCGTGGATGCAGAAACAAAGGAAAATAGCTGCTCACCTTCAGAAGGCGACAAGCAGAGATCTCCAGGGAAATAGTCTCACCTCCACTGCCAACCGTTAAAAGAGGTATAAGAGGGGATGGATGCTGGCTCCAACCTTTCCAGTCACTCAGGTACATTGCATGCACCTGAGTTCCCCTGGGTTGCCCCTGCCTTCCCACCAGGTGCTCAATCACTGCTTCGGGCTGTTACTTAGCATTTCCATCACACCCACAGATTCCTCAGCCTTGACAGGGTCCAGCAAGTCAGAAGCTATTTTACTGCTAAATCAAATTGAGATCTTCAATCACCTAGCTCTCCAGAGAAGCTCATTCTAATAAGCATCATAGAATGGCTTAGGTTGGAAGAGACCTTACAGATCATCTCGTTCAAACTTCCCTGCAATGGGCAGGGCCACCACCCACCAGATCAGGCTGCCCAGGAACTGGAGAGATGCTTCCCTTTCTCCAGTCACCGGAGACTTCTCCTGTCAGCTATGACTTTTCAAATATGATGGAGTGGCTCATCAACCACATCAGCCAGTTTCTTCAGGACCCTGGGATGCATGTCATTTGGTCCCACAGACTTGTACACAACCAGCCTCATAAGGTAGTCTCAGACTTGCTCTGCTCTTACAGTGGGGAAGATTTTGCCCACCTAATCCCCACCTAGAGATTCAGGCACATGAGAGAAGTGGGAAGCCTGACTGCCAGTGAAGACAGATGCAAATAATTTATTGAGTACCTCAACCTCCTCCCTGTCTGTTGAAGCCAATATTCCCTTCTTGTTTATCAAAGGGAGTACACTTTCCCTTTCCTGTCTCTTCTGCCCAATGTATCCAAAGAATCCCTTCTGTTATTTTTTCACATTCCTTGCCGATTTCAGCTCTATCTGCACCTTGGCTTTTCTGAATCCCATTTCTGTATGTCCTATCACATCACAGAAGAATTGTCAATAGAGAGATAAATAGAGCATTAGGTGTCTCATACGTACACATTTACCACCAGAAAAGAGGATTTCCACCCCAAACTTCTAAAGAGGAACAGAATTTACTGTCATTGATTTTACTGGCTCCTGTTCAGCTTAGGAACCCAAGATATAATTGGATGAGAAACCTTCTCTTGCTATGTATGTGGAGCCTAGGCACTTTATATAATGTCCTAAAATCCAATTCTGAGTGTCAAGACTGGAGGTGCACTGATTTACATTGCAGTATCCAGTTCCTTTCTGCAGACTTAACTACCTTGATCCCATAAGGATGTTCAGCTAAGGACCAAACTTTAATCATGTCTGTAACACTCCTGCTGTTCTAAATGCTAGTTGCTTGCAGAAGGTAGCCTGATAATACCAAATTGCAAGCTAATTTTGGAGTATCAAGCTAAGTGTATTAAGGGCTCGGTGCTACAAATTAAAAGCTTGAAAACCATCAGAAAAAAAAAAAGATTTTTTTACTGACTTACTAATGGAAAAGGAATTCATAAGAGGAAAAGATTTTTCATTTCATCTAGAAAACCAAGTCTTCTGGAAAAGAAAAACAACAGAACAAAAGCCTGTATATGAAGTAAAGCAGTTAATGTGTAGTTAAAGTGATGTTTCTGTAACAATAAACTCTGGCAACCTTTGTTGTGCATTGACTGTGCTCCCCTTTCATTTTTCACTTCCACTAAATTAGAAAAATCATGCTACTAAGCTACATCCACCTTTTTTTTTGTGGCCTTTTAATCACCTGTTGTTAGAGTCTGTGGACATGGAAAGAGACATCTGTAATTTGTGACAATCTAACTCCAAGGACTTCCAGTGTCAATACGCCACTTCTTGCACCATTTACTCTAATGCTTACAGACTATTGGCAAACTATCCATGATGATATATGGGCAGATTCATTTCAGAGGTACCATTATTAGTTTTACTAGGCCTACCTAGAAACTAGCTGACCTGGGTTCTTCATTTGGGTTCCTATCAGCAGCAAAGCAGAACTGAATGTTCTTCTCAGAGTACTGATGACAGCACTGTTTCATGAGTACACATTTGTGGAAGCAAGCCAGCGCATGTCAGCCATGTACCAGCCAAGACCATGGAAAGAGGTCTTGTCTACCCTGGTGCATAGGCAGGCAGAGCACTGATAATTACAAACTGATCTCCAGAAGAAATACGGTCAAAGGCATAATTTCAGTTCTGCCTTTCCTCAACAACTTGATAGGAACTCCAGCATATTTGTGAGTCATGTGAATGGCAAAACCCACCAGATCAGCATTTGTTTTCCTTAATTTGCAACTGCTTCCCCCACCCCTAATCTTTACAAACGGGCTTCTCAGAAAGGATGAGAGATTGGACCACCTTCCAGGTGCCCAATAGTCACTGAAATGCAAAAAAATTGGACATCTCCCAAATGCCTGGATCCAAAATGCTGCAAGATCAAAGCCACATAGTCGTCATGATCAGAGGGCTGGAGTACCTCTCCTACAAGAACAGGCTGAGAGAGCTGGGGATCTTCAGCCTGGAGAAGAGAAGGCTCCAAGGAGACCTTGTAGCAGCCTTCAATACCTGAAGGGGGCCTACAGGAAAGCTGGGGAGGGTTTTTTCATAAGGGCAGGTAGTGGCAGGATTTAGTAGATTTAGACTAGATATTAGGAAGAATTTACTTACTGTGAGGGTGGTGAAACACTGAAACAGGTTGCCCAGTGAGGCTGTGAATGCCTTCTCCCTGGAAGCATTCAAGGCCAGGCTGGATGGGGCTTTGAGAAACCTGGTCTAGGGGAAGATATCCCTGCCTATTAAAGAGGGCTGGAATTAGATGATCATAAAGATTCCTTCCAACCCAAACCATTCTGTGATTCTCTGATCATTGCTATGGCAAAGCAGCTGATACAAAAAAACCTTACAAAAGAGAAAAGTTGTGGCCATCAGCAAAGGGAAGAAACTAGAAGTCAGAAAAAAAAATAATAGAACAAATTAGAAGACAAGGGCACAGTCAGTGCAAATATCCCCCTACCAAAAGAACAAAACAAACAAACAAAAGACACATACATGCACACACACTCACACACACACACAAACACACAACAAAAAAAAAAAAAAAAAAAAAAAAAAAAAAAAAAAAAAAACACCAAAAGACAAATGAATATGCCAGTAACCTTGCAGGGATCTTGTAGAGGCTCAGGTCTGGGACTTAACAGTTCTGTTAAAGCTCCTTTCTTTCAGGTAATTTCACTACTCCTCTATGTCCAAACTGAGCTTGGTTTATTGACAGTATAAACTTTCCTGAAGTGTATGCACAACAACTCATGCAACAGGACAAAAATAATCTATTAACAACTGAAACTGAATCATCATTAAGCATAATTCATAATTATTTCCTCAGTCTATTTCTAATTGCAGTGCTGCAGGATGGCTGCAGCTCTACTAACTGCTACCTCCTGCAAAAGTTGTGCAAAGGAGCAGACCATATTAGTGGCCATAGGTAAGTATGTACACTTATATACATGTGCTCACTTCTTCATGTTTCAGAAATTGAGCTGAATTTGTATGCATGCAGTTTGAAAATACCACATGTAAGCAGGCATATACACATACGTATCCCAGCTTGTATGCAGGCACTGTGTATACAACAAAGATCTCATAAATTAATCAAGTTATTCTTGTAGCAAGCTGGAAAGAAAGAGATGAAATGAAGCAGGGATTGTTATTGTTATCTCTATTTTTAAATACTTGGAAAGCATTCAGTTACTACAGTGGTGAGGACCATATAAGTACCTAGACAGATTCATTTGTGGCAGGAACACTAAGTGTGAGGGTTTTTCCAACTCAAAGGTGCCAGCTAGCTGGGGGTTTAAGGGACCTCTAAGGGGAGGGGAAAAAAAAAAAAAAGAGAAAAATATTTTGAAGTCATATTTTTCAGTCCTTTGAAGGACTTCAAAAAGTTGAAACAGTTGCTTATAGTTGTGCTGTTTTTCTTTACATTTTGTTTTTTTGGTTTGTTTTTTTTTTGTTTGTTTGTTTGTTTTTTTCCCCTGGGAACTTTTGCATATGATTTGCTTTCCTGGTACTCTTTTATCAGACTGGAAACCATTGTTTTCCTCTTAAGTGCAGTTATTTTAAGAGAAAAAACAACAACAACAACAACAGAGTGACACACCAGAAAAGCTGCATAACTAACATTAGGAATCAACAAACACATGGAAACATTGCATGTGCATAATGCAGTATTATTTGCATGTAGGGATGGACTTATTTGGAAGTCATGAGGGTAGTTGCAAACAATACACAAAATGAAAACTTCCAGGGAAGTCTGAAGACAGGACATTGGCCAGGACTACATGAGCACTGTTGGCTCTGTTCATCACTGAAACTTTTAATAAGATGCTTTAAGACGCTTCTGACTAAACATTTTAAAATGAAAGGTCTTACTCACCAGATGAAATCCAGCAGTAATATACAATATCACACCAGTTGTGCCAGATAACAGAAGAATACAAGCAGCATCTGGGTTCTCAAAACTATTATTTAAAGTTTCAGTCAGGTTTATTCTCTCCTTTAAACTCTAATAGACAGCTTTCCCCAGAAACCAGATGGCCACTGTGTGTGTGTAGACGTGGGGGTAGATGAAGCTCCAGTAAAGAAGGTGTTCAGTTTATCAAAAACATGTAAGTTGTTGCTTTGAAAGTTTTTGTAGTGAGAAAAACATCAGAAGTTGCTGATAAGAAATTTTTTGGTGAACTATCCTCGTTAGCACTCTTCTAAATAAATAAGCACACCACATTTCTCTGGAGAGAACTTAAACTTATCCCTGGCCTCAAGAAATGGAAATTCACCTAGGAGAGGAAATGAAGTTCATGTATAATTCCCCTTTCTTCCTTTCAGCATCCTCTCTAGGGAAGATCCGTGAACAATCTGAGAGCCTTATTATTAAAGGCTAGATCTGTCTTCAGCTGAGACACGCTGGCATTCTGAGGAGACTGCCGGACTCCTTGATACACAGATCAGGAGGGTGAAGGAAGAGATACAGGCCAGAAGAGGACCTGGAACATGTTTGGTTTGGTTCTGGCTAAATTTTTTGTGTGGGTGTCCCCATGAAAGTGCCTAAACTTCAGTGGATTAGGTTGCCTGTACGGTTTTTACCATGAAACCTATCTCAACAGCATAGCTACTCATCCAGAATTACTTGCTTTCTCCCAGCTGTCATTTGAAATGCTCTCAGCTGCAGATCATAGCACTGAGTTCACACAGGATTTTTACACCCTTTTCTGAGCCTGAGCAATCAGTACATGACAAAATACAACATGTAACTATGCAAAGGGTTCAAACACTTTTGTATTTAGGCTTTTTGAAAGTGTTACATTATTTGATGGGAGCACAGACATCTAGGAATGTTACTGAAACACAGACTTTCTATTCTGAGATTTGGGGGCTGACGTATAGCAAATAATTCTCACTTCACATTTACCATAGAATGGTTTGGGTTGGAAGGGACCTTTAATATCATCCAGTTCCAAGCCCCCTGCTATAGGCAGGGACACCTCCCTCTACACCAGGTTGTTCAAAGCCCCATCCAGCCTGGCCTTGAGTGCTTCCAGGGAGGGGGCATCCACAGCTTCGCTGGGCAATCTGTTCCAGTGTTTCACCACTCTCACAGTAAAGAATTTCTTCCTAACTTCTAGTCTAAATCTACCCTCTGCCAGTTTAAAGCCATTTTCCCTCGTCCTGTCACTACCTGCCCTTATGAAAAATCCCTTCCCAGCTTTCATGTAGGCCCCTTTCACGTAGTGAAGGCTGCTACAAGGTTTCCTCGGAGCCTTCCCTTCACCAGGCTGAAGATCCCCAGCTCTTTCAGTCTGTCCTTATAGGGGAGGTTTTCCAGTCCTCTGGTCATCTTTGTGGCCTCCTCTGGACCTGCTCCAACAGCTCGATGTCTTTCTTGTGTTGGATACTCCAGAATTGGATGCCGTACTTCAGGTGAGATCTCACAAAAGCAGAGTAGAGGAGCAGAATCACCTCCCTCAGCCTGTTGGTTGGTCACACTTCTCTTGATGTAACCCAGGATATGGTTGGCCTTCTGAGCTGTGTCAAGTGCACATTGCTGGCTCATGCTGAATCTTTCACTTCCTAAATCCCCACCAGAATCAGGTGGGTTTTATGAGATGGAACAAAAATTGGTTCTGGGCATAAACTGAATGAAATGGGGGAGAGAGACATTTGCTGACTAGGAGATCATCTTCTGTAAGGCTCTGCTTTCAAGGGACAAGAATATTTTAGCAGAATACCATAGTGAGGAAAGTTAAAGTGGCAAGACCATTTCCTCCCAACACTCAACAGAATACCCAAGAAAATTCAGTACTACACATAGTTCCAGACAATGGTACCCTTCTCAACTTCTGATTAGTGCTGTGAGGGTGAAATATCAAAGAGAGAGAGAGATCTGCTTCATCTTTTGCCTCACAAGCTACGTTCCGTGGGAAAAACAAAATGCACAAGGCATTACAACGCTACAGCTCAATCACTATCCTTCCCTGTGAGTGAAGAATGTGACCTCTGGATCTGGGCGGACATGGCAAACCCACATTCCATGAGCATATTTAAATATTTACACAAATCAGCCTTATATTTTCCTTTCTTTTTTGAAATCTTTCTCCACAACTTCATTTGTTGGGCTGTTCCCAAAACCAGTGTATTTTTAAATAGTCATTGGAGAATATTAGTGGAAAATTAATTTTGAGTTCTCAAACAAATATTTATATTAAAGTCTATTATAATAACGATCCTGAATTCTAGCCAGGAAATAATGCACTGTTGGATCCAAGCACTCCACATGAAGATGATTATTTACTATGAAGATGATTATTTACCCTGCTGGACCTAGCATTCTACTCTGAATGCAGCAGGCATAGAGTGTGTAATTTACCAAATTCCTTGAGCAGCTGAAGTTGGTGAATGGACAGTTGACCGCATTAAAAGATGCAAAAAAAGGGAAAACTTACTAATGAGAGCTCCATCCCAACATACACAACTCTTTAGAGTTATTGTTATTTTTTTTTTCTAGAAGTATTCAAATTTAAGTCAGTTCAGATGCTTCCATTTTAGATAAGCTCCTGTGCAGAGCCAACCCATGGTGTACAGAAAAAAATATGAAGAAACCCAGAGTTTTTATCCATTTACAGTTTTCTAAGCACCCAAAGCAAATATCGTGAACTCTCAGGATAAATGCTTGAGAACAGAATAGAAACTGAAAGAAATGGATTCAGTTTCTCAGTGCAACTATCTTCTCCTTACTGCATAGACTGACTCCACCATGACATGCAACTTAATTCAAAAGTGTTCATTTTCTTTTTACTTAGAGATGGGCATTTATAGAATTCATCATGTGAAAAAAAAAATGGATTTTATTATTGTTAATATTCATATTGCTGAATGATAGACATAATATTCTGAGATAATGATTACAAATATCAACTAAAATTCACATGCGTTAGATACAGAATAATTAGATCTATTAATAGGAAAAAGGAGTATTGTAAATCTAAAGAAAATAATAGATGGTTCTGACGTAGCTGCTACTATGTTAAATGTGCTAGTATGTAAAGAGTAGATTGCATGGTACCACCTTGCAACATTCAATGCCCACTGAAGTTGTCAGGTACTCTTACAATGACTTCACTAGCCTTTTCCAAGCCACTGATATACCATGATAAAACACTGTAATGCAATAGTTGTTATTCTTTAGGAAGAGATGAATTGTTATCTGCCCTTTTACAGGTCATGATCAAGACCAAACTACAATTTGTTGAAAAGGTCAAGTCAGATAAATGTCATCCTGTGTGGTCACTGAGAGTTTTGCTGTTAACCTTCAACAGCAGTAGAACTTGTTCCAACACAAGCGATTATTCAGTATTTATAATACAGATACACTTTCAAGAATTATTGGCTTGTTGCTGCATAAAGCAAGGAGGATATAGTGGTGTATATTATACAAATACAGTGGAGGTCTGCTAATGTCCAGTACTCTGAAAGTGAAAAAGGACACTAACACTTAGCAGTCTGCAGGAAAATTCAAGGCAGTTACAGGAAGATACAGCTGATGAATGAAGGTCCCATATATGTACACTCCATTTATCAACATAACCAGTACAGTTTGGGTACAGGATTTTCTTCTCCCATTATCACAAGCTCTGACACACACTGTCACACATCACTGCTCCACACAGTTTTTCTGAAGCTGTCTTTCCCATTGCACATCCCCTTGCGCCAGTGAGTAAGGCTGCTAGAACAAGGCCGCATCAACTCAGTGGAGGATGGGACTGTGCCGGCATTTTGTGTTTTATTATAAAAACCTCCAGCAGAGTTTTTTAACAAGACTAAGAGAGGCTGTTGCTGGGGTGACTAAATATGACTAAGTATATGGTATCACTGCCCAAAGATCTAAAAACACACATTCATTAACAACTACCAAACCTACCACTACTGTAAAAGGAGTCTGCAGATATTTAGTTTCCTTAAATACTTTACAGTGACAGCAACCCCATATACATCTTCAAAGAGGGAGAGTACTATTGTCATAGACATTGGCTTTAGTTTCTCCAGTTTTGACTCAGCCTAGAGATGGACCCAAAATTCTCTCTCCACAGACAACTTTACCCACAGCAGTTTCTCCATTATGTGAATCAAAACTGTAACAAGATCTGAGCATCATTATTAGTTGTCAGGGCTTGTTCTCAGCCATTATTCCAGGATTTGTAATCAAGAGCAAGGACAGTGACCAGGCCAGTTCAATTTCTCAAACAGTTTTCATAGTATGACTCTGTATTTTACACTAAAATGAAAGGCGGTTTTGTTTCTTCCTCTCTACTTCCCGTTTCCAACAAGAGGGAAAGTTATTTTGATAGGGAAATGACCATTTGAAGAAGTGGCTGATAAGAGCAGCCACAGTACAAATTTAAGACATGCACATTTTGCAGACTTCTGCAATACACAGTATATTACATTTTGTTTTACAGCACACCCGGTATCCAGAAGAATAAATCACTTTTGTTCAAATTCTAACTACATACAGCTAATAAAGTGCAGACAGACAGACTTTTTCTGCTTCTTTGATTTAGAATTCAGTCTCAGGTTGAAAGTTCTAGTTCTAATTCATTCTCTTGTAAGCATGTGGATTTGGGAGAAAAAAGGGACTGTGTTTTATCTCCCCTGCTGCTGCTCTTTTTTATGTTGGTGACAGGTTTTTTTGGTTATAATTTCATTACAAAAATAATTGACGTTATCTAACTAAGATGAAGTAAGCATTTGCCTGTTTATACCATGCATAAAACTACGCTATAACTAAGCAGAATTGTATATTTGAATTAATTACGCAAGCCAGTCAAAATTCTCCTAGAGGAGAAAAAGAAATTTGCCTCTAAAAAGGCTGCAAAATAAGTAAATCTCAGCTGAATTTGGCAGGACAACTTTATTTGTAAAGAAATTCATAGTAAATGAGCTCAGTTCATAATGTGCTTTAACAGTAAAGAGAAAAACATGCTTTCCATGCTGCCCAAATGGTTGGCATAATTTTGCTTGCCTTCCTTTCCTGTTAACTTCAGGATGCAAATGGCTTTGCTGTCAGGGTACATTTGTTCCCACTAATTCAACAGTATAACAAGCCAAAATATTTATTTCTTTTTTCCATCCTTTAATTTGTGTTTTATCATATTGGGAACATCATCTACTGATTTCATTTACTGTAGCATTATGCAAACAACTCTTATGGGAAAGTCACCTCACTGTAATACGAAAACTAAGCAGAAAAAGGACTCAGTCTTTTAGGATATGTTGCCTCAGAGCACCCCATGTTTCTGGGCAGACCAACACAAAGGCCAGAAAATCACTGCTTAAATATCTCATCCCAGTAAAACCCTCAACTTTTCAAAGAAGACACTTACATTCTTCTTGATTCTCACTGGAGAAGATGAACTACCAGAACATCTTTTGATTAGAGCTAAATGATCAAACAGAGCAAACAGCGTATTTTTTTTTTAGCTCAATCACTCCCCTGTTCATGAAAGTCTACAAAATGATGTTGTCTTATATTCGGGTGAGTCTATAATTAAAGATAATCACAATGTTTTCCTCTGAAAAATATTGCTGATGGTAACAGGATTTTAATTGCATGATTGCTGGTATGCAATGTGCTTCTGCCTCCTATAGGAAATAAAACCAGTTCTCAACTAAATACAAATGTTTTTACTGAAAATTCAGTTGGTTTTCTTCTTCTTTTTTTTTTAAAGCAAAAAAAATGGAAAACATTTTCCGGATAGAATTTTTTGCACCTTTCATGGAGCAGGAATTGGCTTCTGCTTGCCCCTTTGTTAGAGGCCAAAAACATAACTTGCCCCTTTGAACAGTGGAGCATGCATTCAGATTCATCCAACTATGCAGAATGCTAAAGTCAGGATCTCATTTGCTATATGGTCACTCTCTATGATTTGCCTATTCACATCCTCTCTCCATCAACTCTCAGATGAGCTCTGTGCAAGTGGTTTCTAACTTTAGTACCTCAGTTATCAGCCTAAAGTTAGGTGGAATTAAAAATTATATTCATGGACAAGTCTTTGTAATTATTTACTTTTGTACACCTTATTCATGTAGCAACTACTTATAATGTTTAATCTTCTCTCTTTTGTTCTTTTCTCACATACCAAACACTATCTTGTCCTAGTCTGTGATGATTTCTAATATTTGATTTACGTAGTGTGAACTCAGGAGCAAAACTCTACTTAAATACATAGTTTGAATATACAAAGGACACAATGACACAATCCCCTGAAGCCCTTAGAGTTTTTCAAAAACATGCAAAAGGTCAGAGGAAAAAAATACAAGACTGATGCTGTCTGACATCTGTCATTACAGTAAATATCCATATCTATTTAATTGGCTCAATATTCTCCATCAAGAAATATAGCTTACACTTACCATTCTCCCCAGATGTCTTATCTTTTCCATTTGTAGCTCCAGTTCCTTGTCTCTGGTAGAAGAGGGAAAGAAAAAGCAGTTAGAACAAACTTGGATTGTCATCTTGGAACTGCTAGCAGTTACAGTTAGATTTCCCTTCAATCTCTTGGATAGTCACTCACCCTCTTACGATGCTGTTTAGAAAAACCAGCAGTCAAAATACGAACACCATGTAGGCACAGCTATGTAAATATGCAGGTAATTGTACACTGTTATCACCTGCTAGTAATGGGCAATGTGTAGTCAGGTTAAAACAGTGCAAAAGTACGAGCTACAGTAGGACATTCCCTCGGGTCTCTGCCATGCATCCATCCGTGGGATTCTTTTGACACTGGTCAGATTTTCCATTTTGTCCTCAAACACAGATGGAACTTCCCACTTAAACTCACTTAGTCTAAAGAACACCTTCATGACATTCCATGCAAAATACTGTGAATAAATAGTAAGTGACTTATAGCAAATGCCAGTGCAGCCCAAACAGATATTCACCATGGCAAAGCAGTATTAGCGTGGTTACACTTATATAATTTACTAGCTTAGGAATGGCTACTCAAAAAAAAACACACAAAAAAAACCCCTATACTGCATCCCTCAGAGAGAGCATCTCACAGGTGGAATTAAGGTGCTTAATAAACTAAAATTTGGTAAAATTTTGGTAAAATTTGCATTCCTTATGCAAAATTATTCATACTTATATGTATTACTGAAACAGATTAAAAAATCCATCCCCTAGAGCTGTTCATGTGAAAAACCAGGAGTATGAAGTTTACAGTGAATAAATCTAGTTGCATTCAGAGGTAACATATCTTCATGCATCAGGAAAGTTAACAACTGCAGCAGCATTGCAAACCACATGGTTTGCACTAAAAAATGGACAATCATACTCATTCTGTTATGAAAAATTGTACAGGCAAACTTATCCTCAGGTATTTACTGCAGAGCAGCTGATTAAAAACTCCTCTAGTTTCTGTCCTTCATCTCCCACTGTGTTTGCATTCTCAGGGTATTCATGATGTAAGTACAAAACCTTCATGTTTACTCTTAGCTCTCATTATAGAAAGCCAGAGGGAGAAAGAAGTTCTTCAAACCCCTCAGGAGGACAGCAAAAAAGCTACATATGGTCTATCGTGCATCCACATGCCCATGGTGAGGTTTCTCATCTTCCTTCCTCTGGCAGACTTCAGTGCATGACTCTGTTCTGCTGCCTTTGCCTCATCTTACACTGTGCACTGTGCAGTGAGACAGAATCCCTACAGAAAATAACTTTGAGTCTGTAGCTACCATCCCATGCAATGGAAATATATTTTTGTTTCTCCCTGGAGCTTCACAGTCTACAACAGGAAAGAAAACTTTTGGCTAATAATGCCAAAAAAAAAAAAAAAAAAAAAAAGATCCTAAAGGGCTTTTTTTTTTTTTTAAATCTGAAAGTATAAGTTCACAACAGCCATAAGTCACTAAATCCACCCAGAAGCCAGTTTTGCCAAACACATTAACATTTACGCCTTTAAATTAAGCTTTGTTAATACTTCAATATTTCAATTTCAATCCCTATTTGAAACAAGATTTCAGTGTAAATTTACCAAAAAATTAAAATACCCAAAAAAATAAAATACCAATTTCTATGAAGAAAAAATCCAGTAACTATATTACTTTTTCTAAAAATTTACTTTCAAATGCTTTTTTTTTAGATGTTCTTTCTGAGTATTTCAGACTGTACTGCCTTGCTGTTATGAAGGCTTCTCTTTCCTCCCCAGGCTATACCTGTCAGGTTTGGTCTGCTGCTGATGCACTGCTGGAATAGGGAAGCACGCATTTCATGTCTCAGGATTTCCCTTTTGGGAGAGGGGAAAGTTCTGATAAAGAAAATAAATGAAATCTCAGCTTCAGTCACCGAAGACTTTTTCTGTTCATGAGGTCAAAATTGTTTTCTAAGTTAAAATCAGACTAAATACACAAAGCTTGTTTGGGGACCATTAGGCATAGAATAAAGCTTGCAAGTCTCTTAAACAAGCTTCTGATAGCCCTTCCTTCTCTGCTGCATACATAATTTCATCTAAAAGCACTGTGCTGTATTCCAAATAAGACCAATGGATTTGAGAGAGAAAATCAGTTTCTTGTTAATGGGGCATTGCATCTGTGATGAAAAAAGCCATATACAACACATTCATCCACTTGCAAAGCCCTCAGTATTTTACTTCAATACATTCACTGCATTCACTGGACCTATTTAAAAAAAAAAAAAAAAAGCACATTTTCAAGATGCTGATATTATTAACATTAGCCTCTTGCATCCTTCTTCACCTTTCACAATGCTACCACAGGCTGCAAACAAGGCTTAGGTTTCCAATGTCATTCCAAACAAAGGACTGAACATGAGGAGGAGTATCTTCAAGAAGCAATGGATTAAAGCCCTTCAAAAGCTGGTATAATAGATATTGTCCTCAAAGCCAACAGGAAACATTGAAATAGGAAAAAAATAGTACTAATTTCTGAGCTTTTTTTTTTGAAACAAGCAATCCCCAAGCTACTGACCATATGTTAAAAGCTAAAAGTATTCTAATCCTTTCGCTTCCTGTAACTCATAACCATCTCCCATCACTCAAAGCTTCTGAAGTTCCTCAGATTCTGTAAGCCAAGGACTAGGACAGAAGCACTGAATAAACTATCCATTGGGTATTGAAGAGGAAACGTCTGAGCCAAAATGAACATGAGTCTAAAGCCATAATGATTATCCAGTAAAACAGGATAAACAGTTTTGTTGCTACGTTGCGTAGGAGGAAACATAGTTTATGACTGCTTGGGGCTATATTAATTTTTAACTCAGTGGTTTTGCTGAACATCAAAGGCACATCATTAAAAATGTCTCTAAAAATCAAAGTCACTCCCAATTTGTCAGAAGATGAAGGAAAAAGGGCTACTGCCAGGAACCACAGTAGGAGAAGAATAGGTTTACTTTCCTGTTAAATTCTTAGTGCCATACAGTGCAGCTCGCTAATGTAGTGTAAAATCTACAGAATTAGTCCCCAGGTGTACAAACTAAGGGCAAAAAGTGAGTTTTCAGCCAGAAGGATTTCTCAATAAGAAGATTAAATCACTGCAGTGAGGTTTTCTATTCATTCTCCTAACCTATCCTGCAATCCCAAACCTAATTTTTGCTTTTTGTTACGTTCCCTCTTGTATTCAGATTTCTGTACCCTTTCAACAACACTTCAAAGTTGCACCTCAGCATTAGGGACTGTATCCAGGCATTGGTTATGAAGTTTCTTGAGGCAGAGGAATTACTTTTGAGGAGCTATGGAAAGCCCAATATCAGGAGGTGAGACTGTCAGGAAGCTTTGACAAACGGGTCAAATGGTTTTATCCTTCGTTTAAGTGCAGGGCCCATATGGCATAGCATGACATATCCCAGTGAAGCAGGGATTGCAGATGTTTAAAAGTATATTGTGTCTACATTAAAGAAAAAGGAAGAAAGGGAGAAAGGGAGAAAGGGAGAAAGGGAGAAAGGGAGAAAGGGAGAAAGAGAAAGGAAGAGAAAGGAAGAGAAAGGAAGAGAGAGAAAGAGAGAAAGAGAGAAAGAGAGAAAGAGACAAAGAGACAAAGAGACAAAGAGACAGAGAGACAAAGAGACAAAGAGACAGAGAGAGAGAAAGAGAGAAAGATTCTCAAGAATAAAAGAAAAAAATAGAAACAGTGGAAAGTTTGTGTAAAGTTAATATCAGAAATGGCTGGTGTGGCCTTGAATCAGATTTTTTTAAAAACAATTATTTCACTGACACATTTTGTATATCATTAGTATGCTCTGTTCTCATCGACTGGATAACAACAGGGAAATCTGCACAAATCCTAGGCTTTTCTTAAGCCTCATTTTGCTACCAGGTCTGCCTCTAACACAAAAGGCACAGGTGTGTGACAGAAGGAAATACATGTTGGCACAATGCAGCAACACGTCTGTGTCATGGGTGAGCCAGCTGTATGCCGAGAGACTTTAATTTGTGCTGCTATCACTGATATCTGTTCTCTATACAGAATTTTCTGTTAAGTGTATAAGATGTACCCAAATATTTCATCGGTGTTTTTTTCACAGCCTTCTGCTTTAATTAACAAAAGCAGCTGCTATAGCACTAGAATGAGAAAAGTAGTGAAAAATATATTTTAGTAATCTATAAGTTTATAACTTTTCTTCAAATAAAAATGTTTTAAGTATTCACTTAAGGACTTCCCAAGTTTTCCAGGTACAGCTTGTACTTTTCCTACTTTGCAGCAGAACAACCTGGAAATGCACCGAGTTGATGCCCACTGATTACAGGGCTAAGTATCTCCTGTTCAGTACCTTGAATCTGTGCAGTCAGTGTGGACATCATCCAGGAACAAAGAAGGAAACAAAGTTCTAGCCTGATTTTTACTTAGTGTTGGTTGATCTCAAAAGATACCAGAAATGTTTAGACTAATGAAATAAGCCGCAATTGAACTCACTTTGCTTATAGGTGCAGGAAGATCCCAAAGCACACTTATATCACCATTACTGCATCGTTACTTCATAGTGCTTTTTCTCTTCTTTCCCTACGTAGAATTTTGAGGGCATTACAATTGCATGCCCACTCCTACACACTAAAGGCAATAAATTAGATGTAAAGACAGAAAACACACAAAGCTACATCCTTCAATTAGCCTCATCTCCCATATACTTCCTGTCCAAGTGCACTATGTGCAATTCCTGATTATGAGAAAATGATGTCTTCCATGATTTTTTATACTGGGTAAGAATTTGCTACTGAAAACAAAGATCAAATATTCAATTAAAAAACAAAACAAAACAAAAAAAAACAGGTAGTGGGCCTGAGGAAACCATTTGCTGTTGCTGGTTGATCACTACATTACACATGCATGGCACAGGAAAACAGTTCTGTGATGAGGTGACATCTGGAACCGACTGAAAATAATAGGCATTGTGCAATTGCTCCTCTTTTAAAATCTAGCAAAAATTTAATTAGGTCAGAAACTAGATGAAGACCCAAAATTTAAGTAGGGGCAAAAAGCAAACAGCTATGACCTGGAACAAGTGGATATACACTGAAATTCTAAATTCAACAGAGTAAGTGAAATTCTTCTTTGCTGGACATTCCTGGGAATTGTATGTCAAAATGCATGAAGATGAACGGGAAACAATAGAATGTGTTTTGGTATATGACAGGAGAGCCATGCACAAACTGTCACACGTTCACTCCAATTTTAAGTTTCCAACACCAGTCTGTGATATAGATTGATGTTAAATCCCACTAAATAAATAAAGAACGCTTACAGTCAGAACTGAAGTGTCCCAGAGAAGCTTGAATATCACTATGAAAACTGTGTTAGAAGCAAACTCTTCTCATTGGTTTATTTTGCCATCTTTACAAGTTTCTCCACTTTTTTTCCCCACATCACAGACTGAATATTTATTTAAAAACGTCCTTTGAAGCCCGCATTTAAGGTAACAGCAACAAACACAGAGCATCTAGCCAATACTTTGTCTGAATGTATCCATGAGTCTGATGTACCTGCTGACTTCTTGCACATCTTTGCATGAAATCACAGATCATATCTTTTGAGTGCTCAACAGGAATGAAAAACATTTATCAATGTGTACTTCAGTACAAAGCATTCATTTATACGACTAACAGTTTCTGGTAGAAGTGACTTTTTGGAGACTACCACTTTTTCCTGCCTGCTGTCACCCTAGGATCTCAGATCTTTGTGAAAGAGTAGAAACCTAAGTAGCACTCTTCATGTCCCTTTGCACAGTGGGAATTTTCTATTCTCTGGCCATCCTGCGTTGCCAGGGCAGCACAATATTGCCAGAGCAAGAGTGCCAGGATTCCTCTTTCAATACTGGCTGTCAAAATTAAACAATCCCTGGCACTCTGACTATTTTTGTAATTATCTTCATGGGTCAAATAGTGTTGTACTTGACTAGCTATTGATTGTCATTAATTTTAAGGATCTCCTATGGCTATTTTTATACATTAAAATCCCAGAATTGGGCTGAGATGAACAGATGTGATTCAAATTGTGGTGGCATTTGAGGACTGTTCTGTTCTCCCCCCATTTGCCCAGGGACATGCCTAGCTTCAAAAGACAAGAAGTCACAGCTTGGTGGAACCAAGCTGCTGAAATATAGCCTCTCCAGAAATATCTACTGTGCAATTTTCTTACATCATTCTATAAATGATACAACTTGAACCTCAGCATTCACATCCTTGCACCTTTTAGTCATTTAAACTACTTAAGAATAAGTCTACATAAAATGCTTAGTTCACCCAATGGACAGAGTGCTTTAATCATGGGAGTGTTTGCAGCGTTCAGGCATTTGCCTCAATCAGCAAGGCGCAGATAGTTCATTTGTGACCAGAGCTTTTGGGTTTGAGGTGAGTCCTTAGCACTAGCACCCAATATGCTTCCAGGTTGAAGAGTGAGGCAGCAAATAAGAAGGAGCAGAGAGAATCACTGTCTGAGATGCAGAAACCCACTTACAGTGCTGTATTTATAGATTCTAATAGCACAGAGGAGAACTATGCCCCACTTTCACCAAAGCAGTGCTGCAATTTATAAATCAACACACTGAAAACCTGCTGATTTTGTATTCAAATTCAATGCAGTGTTCTAAACAGAATATTTACACCAACACCAAACATAATCAACATAATTAGCACAAACGGTAGCTTCCTTAATATTTAGGTTATTAGCATATTCTGAATTAAAACATTATTAAGTAGATATTTCTCCGAAGACATTTGTAATCACTTTCTTTTTTTTCTGAGGCAGGGATTAACGGAATCTTTGAAGTTAATTTTGAAAGCAGCTGCAAGAATGTATTTCCCAAATCCTGTTAATTACCGTGCCAGCCTTGAGAAGTAATCCTTTTTTTTTTTTTCCTGCAGGAAACAGGGCTTGATCCTGCAAGGCTTATTTACAGGAGAACTCGCATGTGAACAAATACTTGCGTTTACTTCAGCAGCATTAGTTGCTTGAGTGAGTTGGTATCTTACTGCGGTACTGTAAAATCTCTAAACTGCACGTTAAGTTCTGTTAAGCACAAGATAAACAAGGTAAAATTAACTATGAAATAAGCCTTCAGAAGCCAACTAACAAAAAAAATACCTCAGCTCTCATTTGGACAAGGATGGTAATGCTTGTGTCCACGAATTGCACTGCAAATTGATAAATAGGAAATATCAAGGTGACCCAAGAGGAATATTTCAGTTACATAAAAATAGATTGATTAAGCTGTGAAGTATAAATGAAAAATTACTGGAATTCTTCAGATGGTCTCTTCCTTTTTTAATCCTATTAGTTCTTATCTACTGGTAGCATTAAATTTGGCACCAAAGTTCCAGAAAAGGAAGTTTGGGACAGGAAACCAGCCTTCAGAACTCCCCTTCCCAGTATGATCCAGTCCAGGTTGTGGATGCCCCATCCCTGGAGGCATTCAAGGCCATGCTGAATGTGGCTCTGGGCAGCCTGGTCTAGTGGTTGGCAACCCTGCCCACGGGGAGGGGGTTTGAAACTAGATAATCTTTCAGGTCCTTTTCAAACCAGGCCATTCTATGATGATTCTTTGTTGATGATGATGATTCTCTCCATCCTCAAGGCCTCATTTGTCCAAATAGAATTGCTTGCAAAGCCATACAGAAAATAGCATCACTAAGATTATTCCAGTTAATAGTAATCTTTCTGCAGAGCTGTCTTGAAATTAATCACTGGAGTCATCTGGCTTAAGAAGAGTTTAATCGTTTGTATCAGTCCAACAGAACAGGCAACAGGCTGTAAAGTGGGGAGGAAGAACCACAATTTGATTCTGGAAACTGAGTACCAAAATATAACTTGCTTTGAAACATTCAAGTTTTGTTTTTTTTTTTTTCTCCTTAATTCCTCTAGACACAGTGGGAATTGCTATGATTTCAGGAGATTGTTCCATAGGAGAGCAAAGATGCAATAGCCCTAGCTCAAAAATGAGTAGGTACAGATGGAAGGATGCAGAATTTCAACCATAGCACCAAGGCAGCATTGGCTGGAAGAGACCTCTGGAAGTTTCTAGTCCAACAAATACCCTGAAGGAGAACATGGTCAATTCTTTGCCAAGCCAGGTCTCACAAGCCCCAAGGGCAGAGAATCCACACTCTCTCTGGGTGATCTGTTCCAGCACTGCTGCACAACACTCCTAAGAAGAAAGATTGCATTCCCCAATGATTTCAGCAGCTGATTTTATTCTGAACTTTTTATTCTGAACTTTTTCTCCTAAAAAGTTGAACTGCAGATGGAACAAAAGTTCTTGATAAAAAGAATCTGGAGGCCATGGTGTTCTCAAAAGAAGTTATTTGGAATCATTACATTTTTAAAATTTTAAAGTAAATATTCTAGTGCCCCTGATTCAAAATACTCTTTGCTAAACAGATCTCAAAACATTTAATCAGTTGCCAATTCAACATGGATCTGTATCTCCCTGTGATGCTGCACAACCTCAAAGAAACACCAGGCAGCCAGGCACTACCAAAGCAGCTCAGTGCCAGGGAGGTTTAGCCACACACAAACATACCTCCATTATAAGCCCTGGCCAGCTGTGAAGGCACAGTTAATGGCAGCTGACTGTGCCAGTTGATGAGCAGCTAATCAGAACCTTGGGGACTTGGGCAAAGTGTTGAATTCAGAGGGCATCCTGGGTACCCTTTAATATTAGCAGTCTCGGATGGGAAGAATGCACTAAGCCAATTAAGGGGTCAGGCTCTTTGCTCAGGCATGATATAGCTGATTATGGATGGTGTTGATTTTCTTAAACAAATATTTACTTTATATTTAATTCCCCCAAACTCTGCTGAAATTGAGGGTAATTTAATTTGCCAAGATACAAACCCAGCTGTAATTGAGTTAGAGGCTGTCTTCAAGGGACAGCTTGGTTATTGATGGCAGAAGTCTGCACTGACAAATTGCTTCATATCTGATCATATCGACTTTATCATTATTAAAACAGACTGTGCATCTTTCCAGACTGCAGAAGTTTGGGTGTTTTTTCTGTTAGCTTTTTTTTTTTTTTCCCAGCTGTACAAGTCAAACAAAATTCCTTCTCACTTTCTTCCCACATCCTTACTTATTTCTGGGGTAAACAGATGTTACTGCAGCCTGTTAGAACTGCCCAGCCAGGTTCTGAGAAGTTATTGATTACAGCAGTTTCAAGTCACTATACAAAGCAACTTCCTGCCTCCACCATAGGGAAAAGCCTTCTGATTTTCAAGACAACAGCATGAGGAAGCAGCACGGATGTTTACGCATCACTTTGCTCCTCAACCTTCCAGGCAGGCCGTGTGGTCACAGACAGTGACCGCAAGCAGCCCGACAGCCATTTTCAGTTTTGACAGCAGCTTCTGTGGGGCTGTTCCAGCAGCAGGGGAAATCACTGGACTGAGAGCACACTGCAGCCAGCCTTGGCAGCGCACCCTACCCAGGGGCTGCACAAAGAGAATGATGCATACCCGTTATCTTTGGCTCTGTGCCACCAGGACATCCCTACGCAGGGAACTCTGAATTGGCAGTGAAGCTGCCTTGAAATTGGGTTGTACTTGACAGAAATTTGTCCCTCATTGTTCAGATATGCATTGAAAACTACTCACTGAGACTTTGGGGGACCAGCTTTGTTTCCAGTGCAGTGCAGTTCCTAACAAAGCTGCCTTGGCACTGTGCATCCAAGCAGCAGCCAAGCGATTAGAAATAACCCCACAACACTAAGAAGGAAAATGGATGGGGTGATGCACAAGGTCACACCGATTGCCAAGCTTCAGGGATAGCACTCATACATGCTCACATAGAATGCAGAGGAAAAAAAGATAGATCACTAGCTTCATCCAAGAGCTGGCTGAAAAATACAGATTTCCACAAATCAGAAGCTCTCTGGACCCTACAGCTGCTCAGTGAAATTAATGCTACTATCAGCTTTGATGGTAATAGTGGCAGAAAAATTAGGAAAGCAATTTTCAGTGTAGCTGTAGGTAGTTCCCAGCATCCCTGACTCCAAGGACAGACTCACCAAGTTCACCTGACCTAGGACTAAATATTTTTCACTTCCTTCAATGCCCTAGCCTTGGAACAAGTTCTCAGGAAATCACAGAACCATAGACTGGTTTGGGATCGTAGAGACCTTAAAGACAATCTAGTTCCAACCTCCTTGCCATGAGCAGGGACACCTCCCACCAGGCCAGACTGTCCAGGGCCCTGTTCAATCTGGCCCTGTCCCCTCCAGGGATGGGACCTCCACAGTTTCTCTGGATAGCCCATGCCAGCGCCTCACCACACTTACAGTAAAGAACTTCTTCCCATTATCTGATATACACTTCCCTTCTTTTTGTTCAAAGCCATTACACCTTGTCCTACCACTACACTCCCTGGAAGAGAGTCTCTCCTGATCTTTCCTGTAGGCTTCCTTTGTGTACTGGAAGGCCACAACAAGATCTCCCCAGAGCCTTCTCTTCTCCAGGCTGAAGAAGTTTATTTCCCCTCAGATTTCTTTCATGGCCAAGGTGCTCCAGCCCTCCCATCATCTTTGTGTTCTCCTTCCCAAAAGGTCCATGTTTTTCTTGTGCTGGGGACTGCTGGTCTGGACAGAGCACCCCAGATAGATCCTCACAAAGGCAGAGCAGGGGGGGACAATCCCCTCCCTCTCCCTGCTGCCCATCCCTCTTATGGTGCAGCCCGGAATACTGTTAGCTTTCTGGGCTGCAATCACACGCTGCTGGCTTACATGCAGTTTTGCAAAACTGGTCAGACAAATTCAAGAAAAGCTCCCTCACTGTTGTCTCAAATACTCCTCCACAGAACTGTTCTTTCCAATACAAGTTCAGCGAAAATTCACATTTTCTCCACTCCACATTAGCACGATATTGTCACCTTGTTCATATACGGTTAATGACAACCCATTACATAAGTCATTAAAAAAGGACCTGAATGTTTTCCTCCAGAAAATAAAGCCACATATTCATTTTGTTAATATCCCAACAGACCTAAGTTTCGCACAGAAAGCAGATTACAACATTCACTTAGATCCAGCTGTGCACTGTCTGACACGTTGCAGTCTGATGAAAACATCTATTAATTTTAAAGGCTTATATGATATGACCACAAGAGATATTGTTAGAATTTGGATTTGTAACTCTCATAATTTTTTTCCCCACAATTTACAGGAATAATGCTAGATCCTTAGCTAATTGTTTCTACATATGCAGATCCATCCCTTTAACCAGCTCCAGGGTGAAAATGCACCAAGCTTCTACTTGAAGCAGGAATGGAAGACAGAACTCAGAACAAAATCCTTGTGAAGCAAGTTGAGGGTCTCCTGTAGTCTTTCTATAGAGACACATTCAGCTTGGCTTGGTGCTAATGCTGTGCCATAGCTTGGGAAATAAGCTGAAGTGATAGCTAGCCAAGACTGACTGGCCAATTAAAATTGGCATGAAGTCACCCTGCCTTGGGCATTTGGCTGACCTGCTTAAACTGCAGCACACGTGTGCTGGCATATGTAGTTTAAATGTGTGCCAAGCCAACAATGTGCTTGTTTTCTCTTTAAGTGATGAGGATGCATCTGTCAGATCTGAGTGGAGTAGTGATACATATGAAGCAGCTATGAAGCCTCACGTCTTATTTTTCCACCATGTAATCTGCAGAAACCTGTTTGCCCAGCTACCTCCATTTGCCTAGTCTGCTTTTCCTCCTCCTTCCAATCAAGTTGATGCTTCTATTTTGCAGCAGTTTCCATCTTCTGTATCCCTTCACCCCACATTCCACTAAAATATGTTTGGAATTTTAGGAATTGGTTTTCAGTGATGCTCGGATTTCATTCCAGAACACCACATGGTATCTCTCAAGTTCCAATAAAAGATATTGTTCAGGGTATTTCAAACTAGTTTTGAAATTGTGCTTAGAAATTCAACAACCAGAATACTTAGTATTTAGTCCTTGAGATTTGAAAAAGTTTTTTTTTTTTTAATAAAAAGAAAAAAGATAGCAGTAGTCCCATTACATGGAGCACTGGAACTAGAAACTAAAAAGAACTAGAAATCAAATGAAAGACATGTTTCTGATTTTTTAATTAGAATTGTTTTTCTGCCCATGCACCTCTCCCCTACTGCCTCGCCCTTAAGACTTGGGACTTGAGCATTCGAATGTTTTCATTTTTAGCTACATGCTTTGGCTCATCTCAGGCCAGCTACTCCCCATTACCAACCATTACATTGCAGTTACCTTAGGATACCTGCACTCATCTGTATGATGCATTGTTTAGTCCCTTTTGAAGGGAAGTCTATCTTGCACATCCGAAGCCCAGTTCCCTTGTTCTCTCATAGAAGAGGGCACTCTTTCACTAATCCAATTTCATCCTAGACTATTCAGGGCTTTGCTGAAACACGCACAGGTTCTTCATGGAGACATAAAGGCAAAGCAGCATGTCAAGTAGTAGGGCTTGCCAGACATGACTCAGCTGAATGAGTCTGGCTCAGAAACACTAGTTTGCTAAAGCCAACCTTTTTTTTATTGTGGGAGAGTATTACTGTATCTATAAAAACATACTCAAAGTACTGTTCTTCCTTAATATCTTGCATGCTAATAGGTTCAGCTTGGAAAGAGTCACCAATTCGCTTGGAAAGAGCCTCCAATTCGCTTGGAAAGAGCCTACTAACTCTTGACAAGATTAAAAACCTGTAGCATAATGTTACACTGAGAGTTGTCCTACTTCCAGGGACATAAGCCTAATCAGTGCTTGCTTGGGCATTTTTCTGAACTGCATTTTTTCTGAGGATGACATAACACACCTGAAATCCCCATAAATACTTTACATCAGAGTGAAACAACTAGCCAGGCTTCCTGCAGCTCTTCACTCCTCCCCATTTTTAGTATAGTCATTTTGTGCTGTGAACCAACACACAATCTTCCCCATTCAGGTGCAGCAGCATACAGCCTTTGAGTTTAAATCATTAGAACTTGAACATCTGGTTCCCATTGTTGTGGTTTAAATCAGCAGGTGGCTAAGCACCACACAGCCATTCACTTAGTCCCCCAGCCGTCAAGTAAAATGGAGGAGAAATTCAGAAAAAAAAGTAAAACTTACAAGTTGAGATAAAGATTATTTAATAAGACAGAAAATGAAGAGAAATAATAGTAATTATATCTCATAAAATATGTATTTCTTTTAAACAAAAAAAAAAAAAAAGCAATGCACAACACAATCGCTCACCACCCACTGAGTAATGCCTAGTCAGTCCCTGAGCAGAAACAGCCCACCCAGCCAACTTCCCAGTTTTACAGTTTTGCATGATGTTGTACAAGAAGGCTGCAGGGTGACCTCATTGCAGCCTTCCAGTACCTGAAGGGAGCCTACAAACAGGAGGGGAGTCAACTCTTTACAAGAGTAGATAACAGCAGGACAAGGGGAAATAGTTTTAAGTTGAGGGAGGGAACATTTATGTTGGATGTCAGGGGGAAGTTCATTACTATGAGAGCGGTGAGGTGCTGGAACAGGCTGCCCAGAGAGGTTGTAGATGCTCAGCCCCGGAGGTGGGCAAGGCCAGGTTGGACGGGGCCCTGAGCAGCCTGGTCTAGTGTTAGATATAGAGATCGGTGGCCCTGGATGTGGCAGGGAGATGGAGCTTGGTGATCCCTGATGTCCCTTTCAACCCAAGCCATTCTCTGATTCTATGACACAGAACATCCATTAAGTCAGTTTCAGTATCTGTCCTGGTTCTGTCTCTTCCCAGCTCCTTGTGCACCTGTTGGCTCCATACAGCACTGCTCAGCAAGACCTAAAACACTGGTGCATTATCAACACTTTTTCTCCTATAGCCAAAACATAGCATCATACTAGACACAATGAAGAAAATAGACTCTGTTCCAACTAAAACCAGGACACCCATTTATCTGGTTATTCTACACTGGCTTCACTAGTCCTGCTTGCACTATTGAGTAACTGGAATGAAATGAGCTAGCCAAAGAGCAGCAAATAAAGCTAGTGACAAAACAGCTCCTACCTTCTGCCAGGCCCTTAGACACCAAGACCCTGCTTGTGACACTAAATAAACATTAGCACACATCCTGCCATAGCTAGCACTCCAACTCCACATGTTAGGGAATCACAGAATCACCAAGGTTGGAAAAGACCTCCAGGATCATCTAGTCCAACCATCTATATATCACACATCCACATATCATCCACACAAACCACATCCCTCAGTACAGCATCTAAATGCTTCTTGAACACCTCCAGGACTGGTGACATCACCACCTCCCTAGACAGTCTGTTCCAGTGCCTAACCACTCTTTTAGAGATTACACAGAAGACATTTTTCCTAACATTCAACCTGAATTTCCCTAGGACAACTTAAGACCATTCCCTCTAGCTTGTAGAAAGCAATAATGTCTCCCCTGAACCTCCTCTTCTCCAGACTAAACAACTCCAGCTCCCTCAGCCACTCCACATAAAACTTGTGCTCCAGATTCTTCACAGCTTCATTGCCCTTCCCTGGACATGCTCCAGGGTCTCGACGTCTTTCTTGTAGTGAGGGGCACAAAACTGAACACAGCAGTCAAGGTGCAGCCTCACTAGAACCAAGGTACAGTTCTGAGGGACAATCCCCATCCTGCTCCTGTTGACTACACTATTGCTGATACAAGCCAGGATGCCATTGGCCTTCCTGGTCACACTGCTGGCTCATGTTCAGCCGAGTACTGACCAATGAACCTGCAGATTTAACAGAATGATCAAGTACAACACTCAGCAGTCTCTAATCTGGTAATCTTTACAGTTTGAAGTCAGAAGGATACCACCTTTAATAGCTCCCCGTCCTCCATCCCCCATCCCTTTTTTGGGTCTTACTATCAGCTTCAACAAAGGCACTCTATCATCATTCAGTCTATCTTCACCATTCTCACAGTATTAGGTACACCTCTGTTCCAGGTCATTTTTCATGCACTGCATACTAAGGTGATAACGTAAGAAAATTTGATGTCTGCAAAATAGTACTTTTCTCTTTAAGAGGAGAGACAGCTCAGCTGTAAATAATACTCAAGGCATGTAGGCAATTTTCACTTCTGACTGAACTTGTGATTCTTCCTCCAAGTTCCATGTTGCTCATAAATAAGGGTATGTATCACTTGGTATGAATTGATCAGGTGAGAAAATAGCAGCTGAAGGACTGGCCAGTGCAACACTTATTCCATACACTCTTTTAAATGGAAGGTGGGAAGAGACATGGAGAGCAAAGATAAATTGAGTTACTTCTCCCCAGTCCTGTCATTAAAAGCAAGTTTCACAATTACAACTCTTCCGCAGTTGCTTGCTCTGAGCCCATTTGAAAGACTGTCATTTCTTTTCCTAAGAAGAGACAAGTAGTCTATCTGATCTGTCTCCTCTATTTGTTTCCATAAGAGAAATAAAGAATGATTGCCATTATTAAAAGTAGATGGAAAAGTAAAGGGATAAAGAATGTTAGTTATGATTTCACCTAGTTTCTATTTATTTGGCATGTCTATTTTTGTTAAACTAGTGTCTAAACAACTGAGAAAAAAGAAACAGAACACCTTTTCTTAGAAAAAGAGAGGCTGTTATTCATCTTTATTAAAGGATTCTATGCCTCACAGAGAATAGAGTGTTGCATGGCCCTGTGATTTTAAGGCTCCACTGCAACTGACAGGATGAAGAAAGGCATAGCTTTCCTCTGATGCACACAGCCTTCTCTCAGCCCTCTTCAACCAAGCAATGAGCATCACATGATTTACATACCCAAAGCCTAGGACTAGCCAGTCTATTAGAAGTTGTTCTTTTTCTGTAAAAACAGTGCAAAAACCATGTAAACAGTAACATACTACTTTTTATTTCATAGACTTGGAAAATAAGACAGATAACAGCAGACATTGACCATATACCTTATTTCATCATGAGCCTGACCAAGTCAGCATAGAAATGGTGGAAAGATAATCCTTGTAAGCTTGATGATACATTAGAATTGTAGGGGCATTTTATTAATATGTTACATGCCTTTGGAGCCTGAATTATACTCTTAGTTTTCCTATTGAAGTGCTGGATGCAGTTCTCTTGTTTTACAGATACAGAGGCTTTCATTTGAAGTTACTCTTTAACAAGGAAATAATATTATCTTGAAGCACACTTCTGAAACCGACTGTCCCCTATTAGGGCATTCTTTTAATCTGTTAGCACACTGAAAGAAAACAAGCTACTTTCTAAACTGTACCACCTTCACCAAACTAAGGAGATTAGCTTCCAACTTCATTCATAAGTGCTGTTTGAGAAGATGCCTGAATCCACTGAAATCACACCAGTGGAAGAGTAGTCAAAGTGATAAATCTAAAAAAAAAAAAAAGCTTGTTCTCCTTCCTTCCTCCTCTTTTGAGAAGGAATTTACTACAGAGCTAATAAGTAAATTTGAGATAAAAAAAAAAAAGTGTTCACACACCTTCAATCCCACCCCTATCCTACAATAGCTGCACAATTTCTTCCTCCAGCTTGCCACATTCTAGTTGCACTTTAGATCTATGCAGTTGTGTACATATTGTGGGTATAACCTCAGTGAAACTGGTAGTTTGAAAGTTGAGGATCGCTGCAGTATCTGAAAAAAAAGGCATTGTCATCATCATCACATCCCCACCCCCTCATCCTACTGCAAAAGGTCTGCTTGCTAAACACCACCTCCCTCAACAACCTAGATTGCAAGAACCACATAAGAGTACGATTGCTCCCTTGAACAAACGTGGTGTATTTTCCCCACAACAAAAACCATCTCTCTGATTTATTGCTATCGGGATTATTGATGTTAGAAACATCACTTCAGTGTTTAAATACATCTAGTCCCAAGACTCAAGGTATCAACAATTCAGCCCAGTTTCTATGGAATATTAAACTGAATCTCAGAGAGCAATCCCTGAAGGAGTTTCAGCTTTTCCACTTAACTACCTGAAACAGTTACCATTTCAGGCAGAAACCAGCACTTATGCCAGAAGTTCCATGCTTGGCTACATTCCTCTCCTTCTGTAATAACCTCCTGGCTAGGGTAGTTGACTGAAGTGATGGAAACACATCCCAGGGTCTTCTTCAATCTGTAAGGAAGCAGACACCCTATGTTGCTCTAATAGGCTGGAAACATACCCACACCATGAGGTTAGTGGTATTACTTGCCTTGGATTGCCTTGGTTATGAGGCATCTCCTCTCACTCTGATGAAGCTCAAATTTTAGGACAAGCCTTTGACCCCCGTGTTAGGCATATCACATTTCTAGTGAAGCCAACATCTACCCCAACACAACTGCTGTGTAACTATCTGAAGGGAATCTGAGCTCCAAGTTATACAAATTAAGTACTCTGGGCTGTAGCTGGGAGCTGCTTGGCATTCCCCACAAGATTTGAGCTGATGAGTCAGAAATACCCTGCACATCCCCCCAGGTAACACAATCATGTACCTTTCATATTCTCCCAGAGGTGAGCACAAGTCAGCAGTTGTTGCCAAATTCAAGAGTCATAAGACAATAGGAATGAGCTTGCTGCAGCTCAAGAGAGAAACACCTGGAGTTCTTTGTATTCCAAGCCCAGCTAAGAGACCTAAGCACTCTACAGTCAGACTCCAAGGGTAAGACTGATCCCTAACAACAACCAGAGCCATTCAACACAGAAGGAAAGAGTGGCAATGACTGCTGTAAAAAAAAGAAAAATCTTTGTATGAAGTTAAAAATGCTTCTTGCAAGCCTTCACACCAGAGGAATACTGTCAGGATGGCCTGACAAACTCAGCATGTCAGATAGTTACTCCACTGGTAAGCTGACAGACTCTTTGAGGCGAGTTTTAAGCTTAAAGGCTCACTAGCAAGTGTATGTAGTGATTTGGCATTCTTCTGTGAATCAACACCCAAGATGACTTTCCCCAGTTCATCCTAGGTGACCAGAGATCTTTAATGGAAGAACAGCTGCATCTGCCTCATAGATGCTGTATGACAGTAGCTAACTCTGAACAGCTTGGCCATTCTCTCCAAGCTCATTAAAGTTGAAGGAATAAACCTACAGACCTACAGAAAAGGCTCCTCAATTACTTGAGAACAGATTTCCAAAGTTACTTCAACACCTAAGAACACATTTCAGTACATAATGAACTATCTCCAGCTAAAACCAAGAAGCATCTAGCAATAAATGCATTTGGACACTTCCATGATCCAACTGGGTAAACCCTTATACCTTAAATTGCCTGGAGTTACAGTGGCAGATCTTTGCCCAGCAATCAGAGTATCTTAAGTACATTTTTTGACTAATTGCAGATGAAGATTTTCCTGCAGAGAAGTTCTTTCCACACTGAAAAAAAAAGTTAGCTGCTAGAAAATAAAGGAGTACTATAGTCAGATTAATGGCTGCTTCCTCTTCAGCTTTCTCCATCAGGAGAGTGGTAATCACATAAACAGGAACTAAGTTAATTTTACTTGAGGCAATAAAATGAGAAGCCATGTAAAAAGTCTCAAGAAATAACTTCCAGAGGATCTGAAAGCTCTCTTCAGAATTTGCTACACTGCATTTTAAGTTTCACTCAAATACTAGCAATTATAAGCATAAGCTAAAACCTTTTGGCCATCTCAACACCACTTTGAGATAATCTTTTCAGGGCTCAAGATGAGCCTTTTTTAATCACTGTCCTCAGATTCTCTGTCAGATTAGGACAAAGAAAATAAAAATTCAGTTACAGAATTACAACTGAAATCCACCAAGACCCCCATCCAAACAGATGTTTAAGGAGCTTGCTTTCTAATCTTTTTTTGCCTCTGCTTTTAAGCAGTCTTCTGAACTGGGGTGGTTTGGGCTGGTCCTGTTGCTCCTACCTGTCTTTTGGAAAAACAATATTCTTTTGACTGTTGGCTTTCATTCAGTATAGCTGTGGGTGATAAATGCTCCAGTGTTATCTGTTGAATGACAGTAGGATTGAAGACACTGATTGCACTTAAGCATCATATAAAGCTAACATTTCTAGCTCTGAAGGTGTGCTAGAAATACTGCTCTGCGAGGCACCAGGAAAATTATGAATAAAGAACCCCTATGGTGGTATTAACAGCGATCTTAATGTTCATCAGGACACACTATGCACAAAGCAAGCAATAATATTTCAAACTATGAAAGGGAAATTACGGAGAAAGTACAACCTAGCACAGGAATATAATGTAAGAGTGCCTTGCACAGCTGCAGTCAGTATAGCATTCAACCATTCCTCTTCAGAGAACTTCTCCCCAAACGCTATCTTAAAGGAGTAGCCAGCGTTGGGTGGGTGGCAAAGGTGTAGTTGCTTTCTTTAAAAGAAGACAGCATGGACTCTGCCCAGTGAATTCAAATGCAGGCAGCGACAAGGAGATGTCACAGAAAGCATGGTGCAAGTGCACTTGGGCTGTCAGATCCCTGCAAACAGCAGGAAAGCACAGTGAGGCTTCCCTCTGCTTTTCCTACTTGCCTGACCCGCAAACTAAAATGTTTCTCCTCACAACTATCTCTCAGATCCTCACCTCAAGTCTTTTACCTAAGAGAGCACCAAAGTATAACAGCTGCACAGCAGCTAGTCAGAACTAATTCAGTGCTTCTTTTTGCTTTACTTGTGTTGCTAAGACAGGAATAGCCAATTGTTAGAGAAGCGGCAGGTCTTTTGTAACAGGAAATAGCCTCCAGAAATAGGTGCTGGGTAAGGTGTAATTACAGATATCACTACTCATCCCCAAGGGAAAGTGCAATGGAGAATTGGGGATGCTGCAAGCTGACTCTGGCTGGCACTTGACTGACTGACTGTCAAGGAGTCATTCTGCCCAAGTACACACCTAAGAGAAAAACACTGGTTTGCCCCCAGAATATTTCTCCTAAAACAGCTTATTTACAAGCAGGCAGCGATCCTTCCAGGCTACAGAACTATCCACATTATTTTCCTTAATCATCCTTCCCAGGTCAGATTTTATGAAGTTCACATTAGCATCAGACTACAGAGATGTCATTTTTTCCATGAGCTCCCACATCTGGCTCCCGCACAGTTTGCTCTATGATGATTCCATGCAGGGAAAAGCACTACAAACACCTTTAAACTCTGGTTTTCAAATTCTCAACCGGGGCACACGGTCCTTCAAAGCACAAAACAAGGCAACACCACTCACTTTGAAGGAGCACACACACCTGTAGAGACTTATTAAATACAGCTTTACAGAAGATACGAGCCTCAGAACCACACACAGCCAACAAACACCTCTCAGTTCATCCGCAACAGAAGCGCCCTGCCCTCCCCAGCTGACCTTAGGAAAGTAAACATTACACTTAACGCTCAATGCCTCCCGCACCCGCAGACCCCTCGTCCCATCCACCCCCCCACCCTCTCTCACACTTTCTGAAGAGCACCAGCGGCTCCCCCTTACCCTCCCAACGCCCGCGCCCAGCGGCCGCTCACCCACCTCGCTCATCTCGCCCGGCAGCCCCTCACGCACACACCCGCCCGCACCCCTAACGGCAGCACCCGCCTGGCACCGCACACCTGCCGCCCCGCGCAGCCCTTTAAGAAGCGGCGCCCCGCGCCCGGCCCGCCCAGCCGCAGCCAATGAGTGCCCTCGGCCGCGCCGAGCCCCCGCGCTCCTCATCCGAGGAGCCGCGGCGCCCCCTGGCGGGCGGTTGCGGAGCTACGGGCAAAAGGGGGAAAATGGCGGAGGGCGGAGAACGCGCTGAGAGGGAGATGAATGTGGACGCTCGTCCACGGGAAAAGGGGGATCTATGTCCCTCTGCCTCATCCTGCGGTCGTGCCGCAGATCTTTCAGCCCGGAGTCTGAGAGTGGATTTCTCCACCCATTTCTGCCAGCTCTCCAGGTGTGTGCTGGACGTGCCCTGAAAATGTGAAATCCCGTGCTCAGTCCCAATGGGACACCGAAGTGTCATGGCCACTGTGTCACCCACCGTAACTCCATCCCTATGGCAGACTTCAGACAGTCACAACATGAATCTCACTGCTCTTTCTCTTAAAACACACAGTGTTTCTTTGT
The DNA here is from genome assembly GCF_905368555.1 of Meleagris gallopavo. Classification (NCBI taxonomy): domain Eukaryota; kingdom Metazoa; phylum Chordata; class Aves; order Galliformes; family Phasianidae; genus Meleagris; species Meleagris gallopavo. Next base: position 106,382,746 of record NC_139404.1, on the reverse strand, counting down.
CAGGCAGCTTTCCTGGAGGGATGGCAGAGTGCTCTCTGTCATTTGCTTGACAAAAATGAAAAGATAATAAAACAAAACTTTGGAAATTATGCAGTTATCCTCCAGCATCCATCTTCTGATGTAGCACAATGCCTATATTTGGCAATACACGTTCAGATGCTCTGACTCATGTATCTGTGAAGAAATATAGATTCAATTTGCTCCAAGAATGCATTTAACTCCCTCAAATTTCTCTTAAATCAATTAAAAAAAAAAAAAAAAGTTAAAGTAGCACTTTGGAGAGCCCAAGAAGATTGTCGGCCTTTCCACACCCTGCAGCAGCCTCTGTGTCAAAATCCACATCCAGGGCTCATCTGGATGGAGGTAGTGGAAGGGATTTTGCAATGCCTTTATGGAAGGCCCCTTTGCCTTGCCTCACTGCAATCTTCCAGAACTCAAGGGAAACCTACAAGCAGGAGAAGTAGTGACCTTTTACTGAGATAGATAGTCATAGGATGAGGGAGAGTGGCTTTAAACTAAAAGAAGGGAGATTTAGGTTAGATGTTAGGAAGAAATCCTTTCCTTGGAGGGCGGTGAGGCGCTGGCACAGTTGCCCAGAGGAGCTGTGGTGCCCCATCCCTGGAGGCGCTCAAGGCCAGGTTGGATGGGGCCCTGGGCAGCCTGAGCTGGTGGGTGGAACCGGGTGGGCTTTGAGGTCCCCTTCAACCTAAGCCATTCTATGATTCTATGATTTACAACTAGGGATCAAAATGCTGCAGGATTTTGTTTATTTATTTGTTTGTTTATTTATTTATAGGATTTTCCTGTTATTTTCTGTAGCAAATGAGGGGAAAGACTTTATTTTAAAATACTGTCTTCACCTCCCCTGGCATCTGGCATTTTACAAAACTCATGTTAATTGTCTTGTGAGCATACCAAGTGTGCAATAAACAAGGTGCGAGTTTATTGCATGAGTAGCAGCTTGTTCTGCTGCTTCAGAAGTGTCACTACGGTGTTAGTATCCAGAGTAAAAATGGTGAAGTTCAGCTCCTAAAGCAGCTTTGAGTTATGTGACAACATTTTCCAGTGAAAGGCAGTCATTGGTGCATTGCATTAGTATCTGCATTCTGACAAGAATACCATTGGTCTGTGAGCTTAAGGGGTTATTTCTGACCAACGGGCTCACAAACGCACAGTATGTGACAGAGACAGCTAAAAGAAAACATTTTCAGCTTCCACTGACATTGCTAAGAACCCTGCTGGTTGCAGGAGAATAAGGCTGGATCTGAAATTCTCTTACTGCTTACCTTGGTGGGGAAACAAACATCCTGGGAGCGTGGCACAGTCTGTGCTTGTATCATGCCCAAACAGGATCAGCTGCCTTTCCCTCCATATATTTGTTCATTCAGTCCTGTGAGAGCCCAGCAAGGAGCAGTACGACAGTGAGGTGGGCCATACTCATATACCAGCACTTGTCCTCCCCAGGTATGGCCACTGTCAGCAGCAGTTGCCAGCTAGCCAGCTGGGTGGCAAGCTGTACATGCTCATTTTGTAACTGCATGAAGAACTTGTGCTGGTGAGGTATGACATAAAAATGGATTTCTGTCCGAGAGCTGGTCTCTCTCATTATCAAAATATATATGTCGTATCCAAGCAGAAAATCTCTCTGCTGTAATTCAGGCAGTACTCCACAGTGCACACAGAAGCACGTGAACAGAGAAGGCTCTTTGCACTAGATTCGGTGGGGGAACATATAATGTTTTTATTTTCTGGCCTGCCTTAAGGAGTTTATAGCCTCCAAGAGAGACATTCCACAGAGTACGTTGAGCTGCGCCCAGGGAAGCCCAGAGGCACAATGGGCCTCAGCACCCAAACAGTGGAGGATGTCCCGCAGTCCCAGTTCAGGACCTGGGAGCAGGGACAATGAGAGCTGGTGTTTTGAGGAATTAGCTGCTGACATTAGCTAGAAGAGACACAGTTCATAGAATCATAGAATCATAGAATCAGAGTATCTTGAGTTGGAAGCAAATTGCAAGGATCATTGAATCCGACCACCCAAAATTCACACCCTATGTCTGGTAGCAGTGTCCAGATGCTCCTTGAACTCCAGCATTCAGGTTCATGCCCACAGCCCTGTGCAGCCCGTTCCATGCCCACCGCCCTGTGGTGCAGCCCCTTTCCCTGACCCCCAGCTGCCCCTCCCCTGACACAGCTCCATGCCGTTCCCTCGGGCCCTGTCGCTGTCACACAGAGCAGAGCTCAGCGCTGCCCCTCCACTCCCTGTGAGGAGCTGCAGCCGCCATCAGGTCTCCCCTCAGCTCCTCTGCTCTGGGCTGAACACAGCGAGGGGCCCCAGATGATCCTCACACACCTTGCCCCCAGATCCTTCCCCATCTTCATAGTAGAAAACATGGAGGAGAATGGAAGTCCCTCATTTCTCAGGGTGCTGTGTTAAATGGCAGTTCCTAACTAGGTGCTGAGTTCATTTTTTTCAAATACAGCATTCTTCTAGAGCAATGATGCTGATGGTGATGGCAGTGCCCTTCATGCAGTATCCCCTTTATTTGCATATACTCCAGCATGCAGTTGCAGTATAAGCTGCACAAGATGCTATCAGCAGGTTCTCAGTGAGCAGAGGACTCTCCTTTCCCAGCTGACAGCCCAAGCCTTGTTCACAGCCTTCCAGATTTGTTTAACATACCCTGGAGAAAATTTCCACAGCCAGTTAAAGCAACCCAGAGATAAACGAAGGGTTGAAATGCTACATGCCTCACCTTGTTTTTAGTGTGGATCTTTTGAACTTCATAGCCCTTGAACCTACACACATACAGACACAGATCCATCCTAATCCTGGTGTGGACTGAGTTCTGACATGATAATATATGAGCCAGCTTAGTTTAACATTCCTCGTGTTCGGGCAATGCAGTAGCAAGCTAAACATCTCAGGAGGAGCTTAGAATAAAGATATCTCTAGGATTCCTGTTCTGTCATTTATGCTGTATGATGGCACCAGGTTTTGATTCTGAGGTACCCCTTAGCTGAAAGCCTTTCCAGCCTCTGATAATACTTTACCTTAAAGGTACATCACAGCTCAGCTTTTAACTTAAGTGAACAGCTAAGCAGTGACACTTCTAAATAGAGAAAATGTTCTAAGCTATTCTATTTTCAAGAGTTGTTATATTCTGAAAATTGACTATTAAAACACCACCTTCTTGTTCATCATGTCTGCACTTGCTATTCAATCTTGTCTGCTGGCATATGACTACAATTTCACTGCTTCTTACTCCCACTTACCTGAAAGAATTAATGTGGAGAAGAACATCTGAGCTGGCTTATGAAGTAGGACTGCTCACATTCTTCCAAGGAGTTTCACCTGTGCAAGAAGACCAATAACAGCTCTTCTCTGTGAGTGTGAGCGAAGCCTAATTGGAGATTCATATGTTGTATATGCATGACAAAAAAACTAATTGTACTCTCAGTCTTGGTCACTAGCAGAAACATAACTGCACAGTCTCGCTTCACTTTAAACCCCACCATTGGAAGTGTCTAGGAAATTGGGTTTTATTAAAGTATGGCTAGCTGCAGGATTGTTCCAGAAGACACAGAAAGTGCAGGGGAAGATGCACTTCTTAGGCTGACATATTTTCACTCAAAATTTGATCCAAATCAAATCAAACCCCTCGAATAATCAAAACGAACATATGACTGTGCCTTGAAAGGTGTTCTATATTCCACTGGTGCCAGAATAGATTTGCATTTTGATTCTGACTGCAGAAATTGAAGTTTCCAAGGATTTTAGATCAGTACACTGATGTGCCTCTTTTTTACTCTTTGAATTTCTAAAGAGATAGAACAATTTTACACAAACTTTTTGACAAAGAATCTTGTGTTGCAACTGAAATCAAGGATGCTGATTTCAAATTGGAATGTTTTGTTTCAGAAAGATGTGTATATTTGAATACTGGAAAATAGAATGGGATCTAGAACATGACCTTCATTATAGAGAACATGCTGTAATTATAGGCTTTGGTCTTCTTGATAGCAATAGATCTAACAAGCATAGATCTGCACTCTGTGACTAGCCACTCATACAGATCAGCTAATTTGCCCAACTCAATAATTGAAAAAGTAGGAAAAAAAGCAGTTTCCACAGCCTTAACTCCCATTAGCATGTATTTTTACCTTGTAATTAAGAAGCTAATGGCTCTGTGTAGTTCAGGAACAAAGCACCTCTGAAAATCTGTGCCCTAAGGCCTGTGTTACAATCTAACCTGTGTTCCCATACAAGAGCTAGGAGCCAATGGTTTCAACAAAATCTGACCATGATCCATGTCACAAAAATATATCAAGTATAGTTTTGAAAATTTGAGACTTTTATCCAGAGATCTGCATGACATGACTTACTCTACAGTGTGAGTAATCTTCTATCCTAAAAAACAAAGTACAACCAAGACAGACATTAAAAAAAAATACCCAAATGTAAGTGTGAATTTTTCAGTCAAGCCAAAGAATTTTGAGGGATGTAATTCATAGACGTGTCCTGAGCTTTGGTGGAAAGAAAGCTTGTCTCAGCTTAAGTTAAATTCCCCAAAATGTTTCAAAGCCCAGAGAGAGCTGTGGGTTTTGACTTTTTGATTGGCTTTTGATTTGCAGAGAGGATATGAAAATGTGTAGTCCTCAGGTATTATTTGGCACTTAACCACAGCAGTTAACTTTTTAATTAAATGGTAAAAAGACATATTAATTATCAGCTAACAATTTTCAATCTCTGTACAGACAAAGGAATTAATGTGATTAAAAAGATCCACAACAATTACAGCTTGCAGTGTGGAGAGAGAAAGAAGCTTAAATGTACTCCTCCTTTACTTCAGTGACTTTGGAGAAATTAAGGTTATGTCAAACTCCATTCTCATTATCTTTTCCGCGTCCCTTAGATTAAACAAGCAAAGCAAAGAAAAAATCAAATCCTCCCCAAAAATTCTCAGTGGTGTCTTACGGAAGTGAAGAATTTAATTCCAGTATAACCCGAGATCATTTGGTGCTGCATACATATATATGCATATATAGATCATATGCACATAGCTGTGTAGATATATATATATATATATATGCATGTATTTATACAGCATGTGTCAAGATTAATTAAGATATCTAGGAGAGTCTCATTGGCTCTTGACTGTTGCACAGGAGCCAGAGTTCAGGATCCTTTTCCCCTCTGTGTACTCCGTATGTCCTTATTCTGCTCAGACAATGGATCTGGAAGGCTCCCAGCTTCAGAGAAGCTGAAGTACATTGCAAAGATGTACATCACTGCTAGTACTTAATGCTGCTTGAAGCTCAGTGATCATAGTCTTCTCTCCTACTTCAGCTGCATAAAGCTAGTTTGGCCAAAAATGAAAGATATTGCTGTCAGACCCCTTCCTCTGTGCACCACTCAGCACTGCTACAGTGACTGCTGAATCTACCGGATTTCTTGTTCTCTGCAGAAGCACAGTGCTGAAGTTCAGAAGGATTTTTGTCCTGTTTGCTTTTCTTCTTTAGACAGAGCAAAGGCTTCAAAACAACCTCTGATCTTTGTGCTGTAGCACTCCCAAGTTTTGTCAAACACTTTGCAGGAAATAGTAAAAAGTCAAGGCATCCAAACCCTTCCTTTCCATTTGCCCTAGAAACCTTTTAGTGTTGTACTGCTAGTAAATACAAGTAGCGTATTCTGGTAAAAGAAAGTTAAGGTCACCATGTCAAGTGATATATAATTGGCAGCTGCCAGAGTAAAGATTCCAATGTAAATGTATTCCAACTCTGATCTCACCTCATACAAATACACAGAGGTTCTTAATTTTTTCAGAAGGCAGTAGCCTACCTCTGCTGCGCAGGATGGACCCAATTAAAGTGTGAATCAAGACTATGTCATCTGTAGAAGGAAAAGCTTATTGATGTCCAAACTCACAGAAAGGAAGGCCAATAAAAGGAAGAAAAATTTGTCCCCATTGCATCTTTATTGATATAACAATATTCTCCATAACATCTTTATTGATATATTTAGGACCAACACCTGAAGTTTTGAGGTTCTCAACCTCAGTTTTTGGGGCCTTCTATCCCTATGTACCTGATTTAGAAATTGAGCAAGTTAAAATTAACATTATCTAAAACGTTGGCTGGAGGTTGGAAGCTGGATATGGACTTGATTAAAAATTCTCTCCTCTGCATATTTCCTGCTTTCTGCTTATTCATGAAATTAGATCCATTCCACATATCGAGGTAAGAATATTTAGTCACCATTCAGAAACTGAGCTAGTCAAATAAAAAGTAAGGTCAGCAGTTTTTGACTTCTGAGCTGTGAAGTATGACAGTAGGTCAGATTGTGCTGGCTTCTAGAAATTTAGTAATGGGCATACTTAGAGATCCAAACCCAGGAATTTTAACATAGCCTGCTCTGTGCCACCTAGTTAAATCTCTCCTTACAGAAAAGATTAGTTTGCTGAGTATGAAGCAAGGAAAGGAAAGATGACATAACCTATGAAAGAAGAAAGCAGCTATGCCTGTTCACTATGTAAAGATCTAACCTCATATGTAGATACAGCTAACTTGACTGAAACTTCTAAAATAAAACTATTTGGGGATTTTGTTCATTTGTTTGTTGGTTGGTTGTTGTCACTGTTCGCTTGGAAACGGAGGTGGCAATCAAAGCAACCACCAGCTGACTAATGGGAATGAATGCTTCTCATGAAAAGCATCTCACTTTTAAAAGTGAAGAAATGTTTAGATCTGCTTCCTTCATCTTTTTTTCTATAAAGCCTTTGTTACCAATAATAATGCGTAATTCAGCTGTTTCCTGTGGGCTAATGGTGACATTTCAGTTGAATGGCTGATGACTTTTCTGAAGGCCTTGTCCACCTGCTATTCTTGCTAGAAAGTGCTCTCTCTGACCCAGTATCTCTAATTGAGGTGTTATTATATAAAGGTTCTTGTAAAGGTCAACATAACTCTAAAATAGATCCGTGAACACAAAAGATAAGTGGTTCTCTGTCTTGACTAACTACAGTGCTGTTTTATGCAGCACAGAGTTTTCCTCGGTGGCATTTCCAAAGCACAGTTAGAAGAACAAAATTAAGCTTGGAGCAGCTGCTCTCTCAAGTATTTCTATGTGAACTCTGAAATGACAACTTTCCCTGAAGGTATTTCAGGACACCAGTGGACACCTTGGTTTGCGTCCCAGAAGAGCATCTATGTTTTTCTCCTCCTCCTTTAAATTTCTAGTTAGCTGGGGGAAAAGAAGGTGGCCAGACTATTTTGCTTTGCCATTGTGCATATTCCCCTAGGTAGGAGCTGGCCTCCTACCTAGAATCTCCTCCTTAAAAAGATGACAAACTTCTACGGATGGCAACGGGAGAGAGTGTGAACAAAGCCAGCCCATGGGACCTCCATTTTCAGCTTTGTGGACTGGCTAGCTAGCAGGGTGCAGCTTCTACACACTTTGTTTCTTATCCTCCCTCTTTAAAATGCAAGGTAGGTCACATGTAGCTTGTTCAACACTTGCTGCTGCACAGAAATTAAAAATAGCTGCCTCGTGTTACTTAGTACTAGAAAAAAGCACCCTTAGATTTAATGCATTCTTTTGTAGTTGGTCCCTGTGCAGTTCTAGTGCAATGAAGCTTAGAAAGATCTGGCATTTACCTGGGGACACTATGATTTGATTAAAATAAAATTATAGTGCCTGGTTGTCCCCAAACAACCAGAAAAACATGATGCTTTAAGACAATTTGAATCCATTTAGTAGACTTTGCAGGGTGAAAGAGTGCTGGCTATGGCCCATAAAGACTAGCTCTGATCCCAGCTGTAAAACGCAATAATAGTGCTGTGTTTACATTCTTTTCAGGCATTTTGTTTCTATGAATAATTAGTAGATTCATTTATATAAATTACCAGAAGGAGCTTGTGAAGGTCAGTGGAATCTAAACTTGGGATCTTTTAAATATTTAGTTTATCATCTCTGTATTTAAAGCTTCAGAAGCTGAAACTTTAATGATGTTATGCAACCGTAAGCAATGAGCTCACCTGATATTGAGGAAGGGCATTAAATAACATTCCTCTTCTCTAGGAAAGGCCAAAAACTTGCTAACTACTTTTACAGGGGGCATTACCATTTTCATGAGCATGAATCTACCTTGCTTTTTCCTTCAAAGGAATGGATGTGCTTCTCAAAGGTGTTCCCCTAGAAGCCACAGACTTTTTGGGTTTTAACACACGCCCAAATTGTCTGAGAGGCAGAAAACCTTCAAATCCAGGCCCCAAGTGCAAGGCCTCATACTGAACATGTCTTAGTTGGTGGGAAAACCCTGCCGGTCCTGTTAAGCTTGCAGGTTGACTCAGTGTCTTTAATGAATCCTGAAGCCTCACTTCTTAATGGGATTTCTTGATCATTCTTGAGAGCTCAGCTTGGTGAGACACTGATCAGGACAAGGCATGAGAAGCAGGTGAAAGCATATTTTATACATATACCCAAGGTCTTGAGTGATACCCACTAATATCTCATTAAGCAGGATGTTTAATTGTGTTCCTGGTTTTGCATCTGTAAACAGTTTGCTACTTATCTGCTTAGACCATATTTAAATCCTGTATTAAAAAGCAGTGATAAACACTATTGCTACCCTATGCACCATGTATCAGCAATATATGGGGTTCAGTTATGATTCACAGAACTAGAAAACTAGTTCTGCATGACAGACCCCAGGGAGAGTTGTTAGCAGAATACACCAGAATCTTGTCTCAGTCACTCCAGTGGATCTTTGGTCTTAGTGTGAGCAAAATGGCTTCTGATGAATGAGGTTGGCTTGATTTACAACAGCAGAGACATGGGAGTCAGCTTCTGTCTTCCTTCTGCTGTTGAAATGTGCCTCTCCCTCCCTTTCCCCCTTTCTCTGTTCACCTTCTTCCTGCAGTCCTGAAAAGAGTGGGATGGGATGTTTGAGGCTGTCACCAGAACATTGGGCAGAATGTGCTTCTTGTTAGTTTCAATTAACATCATGCAAAAAAAAAAAAAAAAAAAAAAGAGATGAGCAATTAGATAAATATCCCAAGTTGAGCCCATTTCCATATTAGATGTTTATTCCCTTTGCTCCATTTTAGACATTTCTAATTTAAAGAAGTGCACGATTGATGCCTAGAGAACAAAGTAACCATTATGTTCTTTTTGGTTTTGTATTATAAATTGTCTTGGCCATAAAGTGCATTCAGAAATATACCTGACTGATGAGAACGGCTGTGATCTGTGCACTGAAATGCCAATTCTAATCCAGGAGGATGAATCTTGAATTGAGCTGATGAAATTGAAAGCATAGTACTGGATTTATTACTGAAATTGTTGATTACGCTCATTCACCATTTTGTAAGATCTCTAAGCCGTCATGAAGTCCTCTTTCTTCTTTACAGGACAAAAAACAGCAACCCTCTGTTAGCAATTATATTCAGTTGATAACTGTTGGAGAAGCAGAAAACGCAGCAAGAGGAGCAAACAGTGCATTGAACTCTTACCTATGCGGTCTCTGGCATAACATCAGCTCAGGCTCTAAAAGCTGAATGCTCTGCACTCTGCATCTATAGTAGGGAAAATCGCGTAGCTGCAGCCCAGCACTTGCATGTAAATAGCTGCAATTATAGGCTATTTAGATGTTGTTTAGAACCGATGTAGTCAATGACCCATGAGCATGCCCTGGCAGACTGAACACAGGGCTTGGGAGGTGGCATGCGCTGTCACTCCCTGCCCGCTGTCACTTTGGCCAGTAAGCAGCTACAAAGGGTACAAAGGACGGAGGTGTCTGCGCAGCATATCTGAGCCAGCTGCAGTTATTCTTTAGGAGCAGGGTGACTTTAGTCACGTACCGTCAGTAACCATTGCTCATGGCTCTTCTTACAGTTTCCATTGTAGAGCATCATCTTCATAATCACCCGCCTGACTTTGTTTCTACCTCTGCCCTGTTAAAGGTGTTGAAATGGAGGAAACTAAGGCTTTGTAACCAATTATCTATGAAGGTGTTCAGTGTAGCAAGAGAAGAAAGGAAACCTCCTTGAGTATGCTGAATGATTTTCCCAATATTCATTAGAAAGTCTGCATCAATTATTGTTGATTGGGTTCATTGCAATAATTGAAGAGCACCTGCAATGCAGGGCAAAATCTGTCAGCAGTTTGACTGTTGATGCTAAGGGGATACAGATGTCTGTCTTTGTTGTTCCCACAGTGCCGTGTGGCTCTTGCAGTGCTTTGCAGCCAGCTGAAGAACATGGGCACCCACTCCGAGTTGTGGGACTCCTAATTAAACATGTAACTCTGTGAGAGGTGACACCAAGCCGAGGGCAGAGACAGAGAAAAGAAAAATCTGCAAATAAGGGTGGGGAAAAAGACTTTTCCGGAGGGAAATAAACCATTATTTGCAGTGGCACAGCTTACATATGGATCACCAGAGGTGACTTCACTGTGGCAACTGAGCAGGGGAGGCTGCACTGGAGAGGTTTTCTTCAGACATCTGTTTAGAGGCAGCATCATGGCTGTACTGACATGCACAGACTGCTCGGTGAGCACGGATTAATGCAGACAAATATCCTGACTCCATGAGCACGTGGCAGACTGTTCGTGCACTGTGTGAGACAGTGAGTAACTGCCCAGCTTCTCCATTTGGCGAAGCCCATAAAAGTGATTTGGATACAGCCTTGGGCAGCCTGATCTTGTGCCTGATTTAGTGGTTGGCAGCCCTGCCCACAGTAAGCGGTTGGAAATGGATTATTTTTGAGGTCACTTCCTACCCAAGCCATTCTATGATTTCAAGCAGGAGCTGCTCCTCCACCACCCTTTCAGTTCAGTTGGGCTAACCTCACGAAGACTGCTGGCTTCAGCAGTTGTACCTGGCTGAGAGGACACTGGAACTGAGGAGATCAATAGTGCAGAGTATCTGGCACAAGAGCAGCCACTGGGCCTTTCATGAGGAGAAGCTAATGAGATGGAGGCAGAGCAAATATAGATCTGGTTGCCTTCTCTAATTAAACATCTCTGTATTGTTTTCCCTGGATTTTGGCATACTTTCCCCAAAACAAAAACAGAGTGTTTTGCTGGAACATTATTTGAGAAAAGCACTTAATGTAATCTCTTATTTGGGAGAGTAATCATATCACAGTAGCAAATAAACAATATAAATATAATCTGTGTGACGTGAGTTCTGCTGTGAGAGCTAATGCCGAAAGCCTCTCTGAACTGAAAATGAATATTCTATTGTATCGCCTTTGTGCCTGCAGGTATCCACTCTCATTTAAATGAATATCAGTACTGATGTAGTGTAAATGATCAGTGGTTTCTCGGATCATATAAAGGCGCTGTTAGCAACCCACATCTCCCAAAGAATAGAGAGCAGGGGAGGGAGGGCTATGGGAAATCTCCAGGGCAGAAGGACAGTTCTGTTTGGAGCTGCAGACTGCCGCAGTGCACAGCATTCCTGTCACATTCCATCTTTACAACAGTGTGGCTAATTTTCCATCATCGTGAGGTTTGATGCAGACGTGCTAGTGTGGGCCTGGTTTAGTTTCTCCTTCCATCAGTAACATTTTGTTTAATTTCCTCTTTATTGACAAGATTTGTTTCCATGATGGGTTAGTATTCATAGAATGGTTTGGGTTGGAAGAGAGCTCAAAGCCCACCCACTGTAATCTCTGCCATGGGCAGAGCTGCCCCCACCAGTTAAGGCTGCCTGGGCCCCATCCAACCTGGCCTTGAGCACCTCAGGGATGGGGCACCACAGCTTCTCTGGGCAGCTGTGCCAGCACCTCACCGCCCTCTCAGTGAAATTACTGTGTTCTTTCTCTAAGTAGTTACATGTAAATATCTTGGGTTTGGAGGGGCTAAGCATGTGGGAAGCCAGCTCAGACTCTTTTATGTTTTCAGTTTTTTCCATCACCTTGGTGAGTTTAAGATTTGAGTGACTTCCTGTCCTTTACTGTCAAGATGGAAATCATCCCCTTAGTTACATCTTCGTTTTTTCCCAACAGCGATTCAGAAAGGTCAGCTTAAATGTGCATAGTGTCCTCCTGACATCCCAGTGAGTGGGATGACTGAAGTAGGCAAGCGTCAATATGAGTGCGTGGGCAGGTCAAAGTGTGCAGGTAGAGGTTGTGTGCTTTATTGGATCAGCTGGCATTGCGGGAAATGTTAGACAAATTTTCTGACATGCAAGCCGTTCCTCAGGTCTGAAATAGAAGCAGCAATTTGCAAAGCTAAATACAAGCTGAGAACGAATGCTCAGATGTTAATTGGTATGTATCAATTAGCCCTTTGTTTAAAGAAAAGATATTCCATAACAGAAAAAAAATAAGGATGGTAAAAAGAGAGGAAAGTGAGAGACAAAGGAAGTTTAAAAAGTTAAACAAAGCTACTTATCACACAGGGGGAAAAGAGACAGCTAGTTCATAGCCTGGGGAACAAGAGTGCTTCATGGTGAGTAGGAGGAGAGATTAATCATGACAGTCACATCTACTGAGAGCATGCATCTCCGTATCAGGGGCTCTATGAATTCCTGGTCTTGGCCTATTCTTTAGCAGAGGCTTTTGGAGTCTGATCTGATAAAGAGTACTAAGATGCAAAGGTGTTCCCATATCAGCAGCCAGGGTTCTCTTCTAGTTACACGCTGACCATATGGGACCATTCAGGAGCATACAGATTGCTTAATTTTATTTGTGTAGCTACTATGAGGCCACTGGATTGATTTTACTGTGTTTCGGAGAATACAGATATGGGGTTTTGAGAAATTCTGGGAGGGAGAATTAGGGTGTGGGCCTACTTTGGATGGACAGGTGAATAAGGTATCTGCAACACTTCCAGGGGACCATGCACTGGTTTCAGAGGAGCTGAGGAATCTTGTAGGAAGCTGTGTCCTTCCTGCCTCATGGAGGATACTTTTGAAGAAAGACATAGTGAGGCTGGCTGACTAGTAAGCAATGAGTACCCTCCTCTGGCATTAGGAATGCCCACACACTAGACTGAAAGTGGTCTACTGTAGTTTTAGCAACAGTACATATTATGTATACTACCAAGCAAATATCAAAAATAGCAATTCTATTCAATCCAATCAGTATGAAACCAAGTGTTTAGCCAACACTGTGAGTACCCTTTGCTAAGAGCCTATCTGTTGAGTCTGCTTAGCCCATGTGAGGTGCTTTTTTGTTAGAAAAAGAAAGCTTCACGTGGAGACAGTGTTATTTTTAGATGGCCTTCTCTTCAGGTAGCCTGAGTTCTCACTGAAATATAAAACTGTATAGGCACAACTTTAGGAAACCTTATTGCAGAATGAAGTACAGGATATCTCCAGTGTATTTTTTCCCTCCCACACACGTATGGAATTCCAATCAGAACACTACGTAAGGGAACATGGAAGAGTTGTATATAATCAAACTGCACGGTCTGTAAGCAATAAAAAAAAATAGATACTTCTAGATTACTAAAATGTCCCCCAAGTCGTAATTTTAAATCAACACGCAAGTGTACAAAAGATTGGTGTCTCCATAAACTGCCTGAAATTCAATATTTTTAGCCTACTCTGTCTTCTGAAAGTGCCTGCATATTTTATTTTCCCTGAGTGCTAAAAATTGTCTCTATTTTATGCATTGTTGTTTGTAGATTTCTATTTGCAAACATAACTAACAGCTAGTACTGGAGATGATATACAGGCTGTATAATATGCCTGAAGAAAACAAATCTGTAAGCATACAAATGCACCCAACTATAAATTTCAGGGACACTGTAAGAATTTTAACCTCATGGTAATTCTGCAAAAAATAAACCACAACCACATGGGATGCATTCTTGTAGATGTCAAGAAGGAAAATTGCTCCAGACTCTGGTTACCAGGCATGTTTCCATGGATGTGGCATATTTTTGTGCGAAAAGCCCTTTGCTCACTCTGGTCATACGCTTGTGCAGTCGGTGCAGGAAATTTGGCCCAACCACAGCCTAAAAATCAATTTGGGCAGCACTGCTGGTATCCTCTAAGGATCCTCAAGCACCTGGTAGCGCCGTGTGAAAGTCTCCATGAGGTCTCCCTGGCTTGGAAATCCTGGCACAGGATTTCCTTTTTTGGCTCCTTGTCCTTGTCCTCAACACAAACACTTTTTTTTTTTTTTTTTTAATTAATGTGGAAGGATACAGATTAAATGGAGAAAAGGTTTTCTTTCGTTCAAGGACAGTGATACCAAAGAATAACAACGCTAAGCTTGAGAGCAAGGGTTCTAAGATAAACAACACAGTACAGTTTGATTCATTTTCAAAATGCATTCTGATTAATACACATTTTCTGCAAGGAAACAAATGCTTCCGACCAGTTTTCATTTTTGTACTGCAAGGTTACTCTTCTCATGAGAGTAGGCTTGCTAACCATGCATGTGCTCAGAAAGCCAAAGGTCCATGGATTTTACCCAAAGGCACAGGCTGATGTTACCCTCAGCCTATCTGTTTTGTGCAGTGGGCATTTCAGTAATAAAGTGGATTTTTATTGGTTTTCAGGTTGCACTGAGCTGCATTATCAACTAGGAGATGTCAGCAGTACCAATACTCATACCAGAATAAGGCAGATCTTTCTCCCAATGCATAGTTATTCAAAGAAAAAACAAAGATATTCCACAAATACCTACATTTTCACAAATTATATTTTCTCTGTATAACACCATAGTTATTTATATACCATGTTTTTGCTACAATTCCATTCAAAGAGAATGCATTTCAAAGTTCCTTCTTCAACCAGACAAGACAGAAAGAGTGGAGGCTGCCAGAATCTGAAAGAGCTTTGTATACGATTACATATGACAGAAGATGAATTAGTCCCAGCACTAGTTCTGACAGACTGACTGGAAATATGACCAGCAATGCAAAATCTGTCACAATTTAATGAGATCCTAACTGCTAAACAAACAAAACAATATTTTTTTTCCTGAGATCAAGTTTCAAATTTCTTATTTTCATTGCACTGATTAACACTGAAAGTATTTTTGTGCAACAGCGTCTTTACTCAAAGATCACCTGCATAGGTTCATGCAGAAAATTAACATGCAAAACACTGAATAGTTCAGAATGCCTTGAGTGGGTAAAAAGACAAGGGCAATGGAAGAAGTTTGCCTTTGTATAAAAATAAAATTGCTTAAGCATTTCTTTTATGAAATACAGAATTTCACATAAAACACTCCAGCTGGAAAGTGTACTTTTTAGATTGAGAAGGTATATATAAGGTCCTTCTGCAGGACCTGATCTATTGGCTGGATTGCTCAGCTAAAATGTGTTTCTCCTGGTCATTATCAACTCTATCCATGATGGAATGACAGGGTGAACACCATCAGCCATCCTTTACTGTGATCCACATAATTTATCTGCCAAACTCATTCCCAAACAGATCAGAGACATTAAGCACTGAATCAACAGCTCTTAAAAATCAGTCATTTGAAATCCACATTTTTCAGCTTAAGATTTTTGCTTTCTGTCAAAACTCCCCTTGATTTTATTACAGAACATAAATTGAAAAGTACTATGAGCTTGAGATAATCAGCTGTATTTTTTTTTAAAATGCAGTAGATATTGCATTAACCAGTATTATTATTAACCAGTTCCTCTAAACTACTTAATCACCAGCAGTTCCAGTCCTTCACCTCGCTGTGGATAGCTGGACATTTCTGTCTAGTAGGAGTTTTGTTGATTTTCTTGAAATCGAAACGATACATTCTTGTTCTTGTAGATTCTCATCATATTTGTTGTCTCTGAATTTAAGGTAGTCATTTGCATCCATTATTTTGCTGAGCTATCAAATACTACATTGGTAAAGGTTGCAATTTTATTTCATAACAAGAGAAATAAACAAAAACATAATAACTTATAGCTTAAATTGAGAGAACTGGTGGTGACCTTTCCCTGTCACAGGAAGCCATTCAAATCCATAAAATGCAACTCAGGTAAGAATTTTCAGAAGTCCATCTTAAACATGTGTCACATTTCTAATTTTCTTTGGGTTGATTGGATAATCGGTATGTCTTTGAGGTCGTCCCTAGAGCAGAATAAAAAGCAGTTAGAGAACTAAAAGTCTTAGAAAAGCAGTCACTCAAGGGTCCTCAGGAGGTTACCTGGCACCACCCACCGCAAAGCATTATGCCAAAATTAAATCCATCATCAGCAACCCACTCAAAATCTAATTACAAAGAACAGAAGGAACAGCAGAACAACAAAAAGAAAATACTTATATAAGCCTAATATGCAATGCACCATTAGTATTACTGGGAATTTGTTCATTGGTCTTATGCTATTGAGAACTTCTTGTGTGCTTCGCAGTCTGTACTGTTTCAAGCAGAAGATGGTGTTTTCTTAGAGAAACTACCTTATCTCTAAGTTGTAATAAATGCTTAACTTCTGACATTGTTTTCCTAGCACACTGGAAATTGCAACAAGAAGCATGCTAGTAGTTCACATGTCAGAAATGCCATTCTCAACATCTTCATGTTTATTCGAGGATGGCTTTTTTTAAGTTCCCACAACTGGCACAATTCCACTCTCACTGATACCAGCGTGTTTCCAAACTGACCCCAGTAGGATCAGTGCGAGGCAAGCCCTTGGCAGATTTGAAAACCTTGTCATCATTTGAAACCAGTGCTGTGGATTTGCAGTCCTAATTACTTATGTACTTTTATGAATATAATTGCAGAGGAAAATACTAAAATTTATTCTCAAATGCATTCAAGAAATGTGTGCTATGAATATTTAAATATGGTAGTGCGATCTCACACAGGCAATTACAAAGTACTTCTAAGGAGTGAAAATGACTACAAAGTTGTTAATCTTTATCTATAGATAGCTTCCAAAAAGAAGCAATACAATTAAATGATTTGCTGGGCCTAGCTCTGATGTTGGTTTGATTTTCCTCCAAGAAGATGCAAGCTTCTGGCTACTGTTCCTTGCAACATCCCCAGCGTGCAGGCATTAATGGAAATTCCACTGTTCTTCTCAATGAAAATTTTTATGAACCCTAAGCTTTTTGCCAGCTACTGACCAAACTTCCTATATTTTTTTCTCAAACATTAATCAGGCACAGCTTGTATTGTTTTGGTATTCTTCCAGTATTAAGTCTCTTGAATAATGTATTTGGTACCTATTTATTATTAAACAAGCCATAGAGGAAAATGTTAGATAACAAATGTGGACAGCGTTTTTCTGGTATTTAATGAGACAAAGTACCTCAAGGAAAACCATGGAATAAATATAACTACTCTAGAAACATTTCATAGTACAGCTGCCTTCTGTTTGAAACACAACACTGTTCACCTCTTTTCCTTCCTCTTTATCTGTTGCTAGAGCATACTGCTATTTCCCAAATTTACCCTTCTTTGCTGTTTATTTCAGAATTTCAGAAGAGAGGAGTGGTGTGGAAACTATCTGCCAGGATTCTCATATTTCTCACATCCCTGAACCTCACATCCCTTAAGCTGTTGGTGGGAACTGGAGTGCAAACTGCTCACTACTGTAAGGGCGGAGCAAGTCCAAGACTGACTCATGAGACTCATGATAAGTCTATGGCACCAGATGACATGCATCCCATGGTCCTGAAGGAACTGGCTGATGTGGTTGCCTAGTTGCTCTCCATCATATTTGAAAAGTCTTGACTGTTGGGAGAAGTCCTCAGTGATGGAAAAAAGGGAAACCACTGCCATTTGTATGAAAGGGAGGAAGGAGAACCTGAGGAACTACTGGCCGGTGAACCTCATCTCTGGTGCCTTGAAAGATCATGGAACAGATCCTTCTGGAAGACATGCTAAAGCACGTGAGGGATGAGCAGGTGATCCGAGACAGCCAGTATGACTTCACCAAGGGAAAATGGTGCCTGACTAATCTGGCGGCCTTCTAGGATGGAATGATGGCATCGGTGGACAAAGGGAAAGCAACTGATATCATCTACCTGGACTTCTGCAAGGCCATTGACACGGTCATTCACTACATCCTTATCTCTAAATTGGAGAGAGATGGATTTGAAGGATGGACTATTCGGTGGATAAGGAATTGGTGGGAAGGTCATAGCCAGAGGGTTGAGGTTAGTGGCTCTATGGAAGCAGGTTAAGAGTGGTGTTCTCCAGCGGTCCTGGGGCCAGTACTCTTTAACATCTTTGTCAATGATATAGATGATGAGATTGAGTACACTGTTAGCAAGTTTGCGATGACACCAAGCTGAGTGATGCAATGGAAGGAAGGGATGTCATCCAGAGAGACCTTTATAAACTCAAAAGGTGTAGTCATGTGAACCTAATGGAGTTCAAAAAAGCAAAGTGTAAGGTTTTGCACTTCAGTTGAGGTAATCCCAGATATGTATACAGACTGGGAGAAAAACTCCTTGAGAGCAGTCCTGCTGAGGAGGACTTAGGGGTCACGGTAGATGAAAAGCTTAACATGAGCCAGCAGTGTGTGTTTGCATCCTGCAAGGTCAACGGTATCCTGGGCTGCATCACAAGAGAGGTGACCAGCAGGATGAGGGAGGTGATTGTCTCCCTCTAAGCTGCCCTTGTTAGGCTTCATATGGAGTACCGCATCCAGGCCTGAGGCCCCCTATGCAGAAAAGATGTGCAGTTTTTGGAGAGGGTCCAGAGGTGGGAACAAAAATGATCCAAGAGCTGAAGCACCTCTCCTAGGAAAATAGGCTGAAGGAATTGGGCTTGTTTAGCCTGGAAAAGAGAAGGCGGCAGAGAGACCTCATTGCAGCCTCCAAATATTTATAGGGAGATTATAAACAGGAGGGAAATGAACTTAATACATGGGTAGATACCGATAGGACAAGAGGGGGTGGTTTTAAACTAAGAGAGGGAAGATTTAGATTAGATGTCAGGGGAAGTTTTTCACCAAGAGTCATGCCCCATCCCTGGAGTTGTTTAAGGCCAGGTTGGATGGGGCCCTGAACACCCTGATCTAGTACTTGATCTAGCAATTGGCAACTTTGCCTGCAGCAGGGAGATTGGAACTTGATGATCCTTGAGTTCTCTTCCAACCCAAGTCATTCTATGATCTATGAGTTCATGAAGCAAAAGGACTGCTTGTCTCTTCTCAGACTTTTTTCAGAATCTCTCTACCGTTATTAATTTCTTGCAGATCTGCAATAGCCCAAAGACCTTGGTGGTGTTCAACAGAGACATTGCTCATTCATTTCCAGAGCACATAAGAAGTTTCTTCTGGACTCTGCTGCCCAGGAGATTAATATGTGATGAAATTTGCTCCATTTGTGGCAGAACTTACTTATTTGGTAAAAATAAAATAAAATATGGTGGTAATGGACTGATGGTTGGACTAGATGATCTTAGTGTTTTTTCCAATCATTATGTTTCTATGATTAATCAGAAAGCTCACTAGGTAATGCTATCAAAAGAAGCAATATTCATGGCCATACTACAGAAGATCTTGGTTTGCATCTGCTTTTGAACAGGAAGGAGCCAGAGCACTTACGCCAGCTGGATCTAAACTGCACTATTCTTCCCTATCTGACAGCACTGGGGAAAATGTAGCCCCTGCATGCCTCTTTTGCCCTAAAAATTTTACCTGCAAGAATGAGTCACACAACCCCTGCCTCATAATGCTATTTCTTCTCTCTATCAATGCAGAAACCAAGCACTAAGTTTACTTCTGGAGTGGGTACTGTGCCCATGATGGACCAGATCCCCCTCTGCCCTTCTGCATCTTTCATAGCTGTTTGCTTTACAGCAAATTCCCTGAGTATCCTATATTTTATTCTCACTGTGCTCTGATATCAATTAAGAATAATTTTATGAATTTCAATAAATTCATGCTGCGTACTGGCCCATTTTCTGTGAAGCTTTCTCTGAAGTAGCATTGCCTCATGGAGGTTGCAGTAAGCTGGATATAACTGACATCGAAGCTGCTGGTTCACTGACCTGAACTTCATTTTCTGATGATGCAGAAGGTCTCAAATGCAACACATTACAAATACAAAATGCAGAGGACTAGTATCACAATAGCCATTTCATATTTAAACTCTGATATGCTACAGTTGCTAGAGCCTCTGCTTGATTTCGATTTTAAAGTTATTTCTTCTTCAGACTAATTCAGTGCTCTACCAGTCCTGTCAGCCCTAACCCCCTCAAAAAATGCTTCATTATTCATTACATCCTACATGCTGAAGGAAAAAAAGATCTTTCTAGTGGTTTGCTGCACAGCCCAATGTTACAGGAGCAAGTTTCTAACACTGATTCTCAGTCAGAACAGAACATCAGCTTTTCCTTTATATAGTTTGGAGACTCTATACTCTCAGCTGGGTGTCTAGCTAATGATGGATGCTTGACGGTCACATATTTGAAAACCTGTATGCTGACTGCCTATCTACCTTAGATACATTTTTACAGGCATTACTGTAAAGGAAGTATTATACTGGGAAAAAGGCTGCATAGTTTGTTGGTTTGACTGAGGAAACAGATTCCCAGATCTTTCCACTTCTTTCAGCTCCTCAACCACACAAAAAGAGCCAGCAATATGTAGATGAATCAGAAGGCAAAATGAGCATGTGTACCAGCTGATTTCAGGATGGAATCTTTGAGTGGTGCTTTGGATAACAATCCTCAGTCAATGAATGAAGGACTTCCGTTATTGCAAGCATGTTATAGTCAGTTCTGCAACCCATATGACATCAGTGATATGAATGATGAACTCACATCTGGCATTATGAAACAGAGGCTCTGATCTCTAAATTGATTTGACAGATGGCAGCTCCTCTGACACTGACACTGAAGAAATGTGTGACAAGCTGAAGGCTTTGCCTGCTATTAGCTAGCCAAAAAAATCCAAGTCAAACTGCATTAGAACAAATTGCTGAAATTAGTGTAGTAGGAGTACTTCCAAATGTATCTGCATGCATCACACGTTCTGCTGTTAGAACAAAAAACCATGCAGGCACAGTTTTCTGTTTTTCGAGGTTATTTCTCCCCCTTCCTTCAGTTTTTAATTCTCTTTCCAAACTCACTTCATTTACAGGAAAACACCCACCCAAAAACTATGGATACCCTCACAATATTTCAGATAAAGCATTGCTTCAAATAGCAAAGCAGTTCCATCTTGTCAACTTTTAGTACACTCAGCACATTTCCCTGTCCATCAACAGACACACAAACTGGCAATTCCTTCTTATTTCTTTTTGTGTTAATACCACCCACGTAACTTCACTCCTTTCCTTCTTTCACAGACACTTGGAAAAAATATACCTTAGTCTATAAGCTGCACCTGCCTTTCTGCATCTGTATCATCAATATTTATTAGTCTCTTAATCAAGACATGCTGCCCAATGAATATCATAACATGACATACTCTATAGTATGCTTCATCGGTAAGGGAAAAATTATTTGCTGTCATTCGTTTATATTTCTACTTTACTGGCCTTTTAATTTGATTTTGATAGCTTAATTTTTCTTCTGAAACAATCCATAGAGTCAGAGTGGTTATATACAGTGCAATAAATGCAGCTACAATCCATCACTCATTTTCTCTCTGGTATAAAATCACAACCACAACCAAATAATATTTCCAGTTTATAGAGTATCATTTGGAGTAGTTACGGAGAAAAATAGATCTGTCTCCATTAACAGTGGTGACTCACTCTGGACTGGAGAGGAAGAGTCTTCTGATTGAAACCAGAAGAATGGTCTTCTGATTTATCATAAAGACATTTATACCATATTATGCCATATTGAATGGACTAATTATGAAGCTTGTATGGGAGGTTCTCTGGTCCTGCAAGATGCTGAGTCCTTAGATCTCTTTTTCTAGCAGTAGGATTCACAAAAATGCAGTTCCTCAGAAATGGCCCTATGGTCCTTGCTAAAGCACAAGCGCCCATGGTATTACTGCAAAATCTGCTAGAGCCAGGTTAAGGGATCTCCCTCACTGAACTTGGGTTTCAGAAGGAGCTCTGCATAATGAGTCATGGCATTGAAACAGCTCTCTGGGCACTTGGTCTGCAGATCAGCCCTCTTGGGACTAGGAGCAAGGATTGCTCTTCTGCCATTGCTGACGGTAACAAAATACGCAATTAAACAGAAGCCTGTAACTCTACTCTCCATTTGACCTTTTCCTGACTAATGTAATCAGAATGGAGACCTTCCAGCACCTCTTGACTTATACTCCTGGCCTCCTCTTCCAGTAGCTGGTAATTTTTTTCTTCAGCTCAATAATTCAGTTCAATCTTCATCATTTTTTAAATGTCTTGCACATCTTTTTTTTCTTCCCTTCTTCTTTGCTATTACTTTTCTGTAGGATGACTTGCCAGAACTTTTGTTCATATTGCGAATTTATCAGTGCAATTACTGGACAACATTTATCTTCCATGAACATTTTGCTTTAGTTTCTGATTCAGTGAGTTTGAACAGAGAATAGCTGATCTAAGTGAATTTTTGTTGTCACCTTTTACTGTGACACTCAGCATATTTCAGGCTTTGTACCAGGTTGGGTAAATGGGCAAAGACTTCTGAGGAATCTCTGATAGAAATGCTCCCTTAATCTCTCAATGACCTAAACAGTACCTTTTTATGTATGGAATAGAAGGTACCAAATTTGAAGCTGATGCCCTCAGAGACCCAGGAAGACTTCCTAATGCCTCCATGCAGGTGAAGCTTATACAATCAAAGTTTCCATCTTGTTTTCTCCTGGCAACAAGGAAAGTGTGCCATGCAGCAGGTACGTTCACCTTTGCCCATTCAAAATACTAGGTTGAATAACCTTCATTCAATATGATTGCTCTGCTTTCCATTTTGTCCCCACATCCACGAGCTTCTTTCTAATTTTAAAACTCTCCATTCATAATTTTCCCATTCAGTCTTATTTTCTGACCTTATTACTGGGGTTAATCTTGATCACATAAGGTGTCAAGGAAGACAGCCACATAAAACTTACTTTTTTTTTTTTTTATCTCATAAAGAGGGAGAGACCAGGCCTTAGGTTCTCGGTCCCCATGACTCCTTCCATCAATAGCTGGTTCCTGTGTTCCCTCCCCACCTTGTTCTGGAAGTAGAACCTGGTTTCTTTACCACCACATGCATGTTTGCTCCTTTTTCCTAATACCTAGAGAGTGAGATAACTTGCAGAGTCCATCCCTTTATGACCTCCTTGATTGTGGAAAAAATTGTCTGTACAACTACTTTTCCTTCTGTTGCTCCCTGGCTCTATTTCTCATTTAAAAATAAAGAAAAACACATAAAGATGAAAAGAAGAAAAACCTTTGGGAATGTTTCTAGCGTCCGCATAGGGAAATGAGAAACACAGCTAATCAGCAAACAGTTAAATGGCTTGCTATCTGGTTTCTTCCACTTGACAAGGATTGCATTATAAGGAAAGAGCACCACAGCATTTATTATGCAATGTATTGGCTACAGTGGTGATTGAACTTTGTTAATGCATCCGGTAACTCAACTCTGTCAGAAAATCTCTATTTTTGCAGTTAACAGGGAAGGTTATGTATGTAAAAGAAGAAAAAAAGAAAACTTTACTTTGTCTAGGAAATGTTTCACTATGTTTGTATATAGTCACATAAACCTAAATCACAGACTGCAAATCCACAATTTAAGGTAAACTTTCATTAAGTAATATTTGTTTTATCAACTCCTGTATACACAAGATGGTGCCACCACTATATACTGAAAAGCTCTGTTCAAGCAGAGAAGCAATTTGTCTTCACAAGCCATTTTTAGACTGCTAAACATTCCTCCAACATATTAAAAAATATATTTTCATAATATAATTTTCATCTGTAGACTCTCTCTTGATATTCTTCAAAGTATGCATGCAATTGCTGATGCAAGTAGGAGCCACCTTAACAGACTTATACCATATACTGTACAGGTACAGGTGGTTAAACAGAAACTGTATGCTAAGTCCCTCTGATGGATTTTGAAGATTCCCTAGCCACTGAGGTGCAAAGGACCTCCAAGACTATCTAATCTAGCATCTGACACGGAGGCCTGTACCTATATTTGTGTTTCAGTTTTGTGTTTCAATTCTCAGCTGTTTTGTACGTGCTTTTCAGCTTTGCATTAATAATATTTTGTTTAACAAGTAATTAATGTCAAACATGATAGCTACCAGATACAGACACATCATTATCATTCCTATTTTTACCATTATTATTTTGATCATTGTTTTAATCATGGCTTGAGTACTTCCTAAATTTCATTGTGTGTTGCAAGAACTAAACACATTCTGCTATGATTTATATACAGTGTCATCTCAAGACAGATTTCTGCATTGCACATCTTGAAACATATCTTCAAAAATAAATGAGTTATCACTGTATTGAATCGTGAACTTGGTATCACATCACTGCTACATTCATAAGAAAACATTGGCAAAAAAATATCACAAAGATGTAAAATCTTTTGCAAACCTAGAGCATAAATTATGATTTGTGTTGCTGAGAGCCTGGCACTATACTTCACAATAGTGGCATCTGAGAACAGAAGCGAAGGAAACACTAAACCCTCTTTTATTTATGCTTTTAGAATGTGGAAAGGGGACTACACATGAGAGTGGATCGGATGTTAGCTCTTTGCTTCCCCTTCCAGCATTTACTGCTGAGATAACAAAGGTATCTAAAATGGTTGCAGAGCTCTTGACTGAAGAAACTTCTGCAGTATGGAAGTGCAATTGGAAAATCAAGCATGAAGTTATCTAGAGAAAAAGCACCAGTGTTATCACAGAATTGTTTGGGTTGGAAGGGACCTCAAAGATCACCTAGTTCCAACATCCCTGCCACAAGCAGGATTGCCAGCCACTAAATCTGCTGCTCAGGCTGCTCAGGGCCCATCCTTGAACATCTCTAAGGAATAGGCATCCACAACTTCTCTGGGCAATCAGTTCCAGTGCCTCACCGCCCTCTCAGTGAAAAATCTGCACTGGATTTTGTTTACAAAGGAACATCAAGCCTCACATTCATCTGCGCCTCCATCTCATATCCATTCTTCCTCAGGTCTGGCAACTGGGGAAAAAAAAAAATTGCAGGCGTCTACTTTTATAACAGCACATGTCTAACAACTGTGCAGCATCATTATACTTCCAGAAACAGAAAACATCTCTGCATTATAATGGGTTAATGTACTGTATATGTAGAGGTTAATTCTGAAGAACTGAGCCAGGGCTTTTCTGCCTGACACATCTGAAAGATTTAATTAGTGGTATAAACGGGCTGTTGAGAGAGGAAGCGACTTTTTGATCTTGGGAATGATGAGAAGACAATTATCTTTTCCTGTGGCAAGTTCACTCTACTCAGGGTTACCCACTGTGCTGGGAAAAAGGCCTTGCTGGTATTTGGAGGAAGAAAACACACGAGAAGCGAGGCAAAGCAAAAAGCAGACATCTGAGGAGAAGCAGACTGCAACTCTGTAACTCTAGCATGGGAGGTGGGAAGAAAAACATGGAAGGGATCTGAAGTGAAAAGATGGCAACTAAAGCTTCATTAGAAATTTCTGCTAAATATCAGGGGTGTCTGTTTCTTCCCCACCTCCCACTCCCCAGTAAATCTATCTAAATGCAAGACTAAGATCAGAGGCATGTATGGTTATAAGCAAAAGAGTCATGAATGTTTAAGGGATCATTCTACTTATCTAATTAAAATTTTAATTGACTTTTAAACATCTACTTCCACCCAAAATCTATGTTTGAGTACAGTACAATACCCACTGTGTGAAAATAAAAAATAAATAAAAAAATCAAGATACCAGCATAATAATTACCTTTGGTGCAGAACTGGTATGTAAATCTGGATGAGGGACAGTGAACTTTGTAGACATTGGAGGAAGAGAAACAACTGCTGTAATAAAAATATACAAAATTACTGTTATCAGCATCCATCATGGTACAAACCACAATTTGACTAGTTTTAATTTTCCTTTTATTTATTTATTTATTTCATAACTTCTACATTTAACAATACCACATGCTCTTGTAATCTTTCCACTGTACTTATTTCTTCACAATGTATTTGTTAGAGAGACAAGGGTGTATGCCTGGGTTATAGACTCTACATAATAATTTTGTCATTAAATGTCTGATTAAATGTTTTGATAATTATGTGGTTCTAAATGCAAATGCTGGGTAAAGATTTGGTGGAGATTTACTTTTGATTTTGAAGAGACTTTATGCTTAAGGACCAGAATTTATAATGCCTTAGTCATCTACTAGTAGAATCATAATTCACTAGCATACTTTTACTAATAAAGTCAGCAATGTGGGGAAAAGAACTGTAAAGGATGGTTGCTCAACTGTGCTTTCTTATGGAAAACATAGACTGTTTAAAAACTGGACTTTTTCCAACCTCTGCTCCTCTAGCTGTTGTTGTTCTATCCTGTCACTGCTCTGCAATCGCTGTGCAGTAACCATTTTATAGAGGCCACACACGAATAAAATTTGTAAGAGCCATCATTGTGAAATGTAACTCTAAGTCTGCTTTCATAGAGACATGAAAAAGATCGTTTATGTTCACGGTGACTGTGCATCTGCACCCATGTCAGTAACTCAGTAGCATTTGAATTTATTGGATGGTCTCAAGAAGTTTGTCATATTCAAAGGCTTTCATGTCAACAGGTGAGACTGGAAGTCAGGCTTTGTTGCCTCTCTTTTTCATAGAATTACTTGGGATGAAGACTCCTTAGGAAAAGACTGGGAGGAAAGATGAATGTAAAGACCTCCATCCTCCATCACATGGAAACCCTGCAGAAGACAGCCTGTAATGATACTCAGAAAAACTAATGGATACATTTTCTCTCATCCATGGCTGTATAATCCCCCAAAATTATGTAAACACTGAGAGCATATTGAGGATACTGGTATGCTATCCTGAAATATCATTACCAAAAGGAATATTTTTAACTACAACGTTACATAAATTGGTATTGCAATAATTTATTGAATGAATAAAAATATGGCCATTATTCAGCTACATAGATAACAAAAAAGCTATTAACAACAACAAAAAAAACTTAAAAAAACAAACAATGAAACAAAACACAAAAAACCCAAACCTATAGATGGATGAGCATTAAAACCTTCAAAGGATCAGCTTTACTCAGAAATGCAGCACAAGTCCTAGAACTAACTGAAGAAAAAGAATGTCAAAACTATGTAATGTCTGCTGTGTTCCCTCTGGACTTTTTTCTTTTATTTCTCTCCTCTTTGTTTTTATTCTGTGTTTTGTTTTTCTTTCAAATGTGCAAAATATTGCTTACATTGATTATTACATAATCACACAATCACAGGGGTTAGAAGGGACCTCTGGAAATCACCTAATCCAATGCCACTGCTCAAGTAGGTTCCCTAGGTTAGTGTCCACGCAGGTACAGGATATCTCCAGAGCAGAAGACTCCACAACTTTTCTGGGCAGCCTTTTCCTGTGCTCTGTCACTCTCAAAGTAAACAAGTTTTTCCTCATGTTCATGTGGAACTTTCTATGTTCCAATTTATGCCTGTTGCCCCTTGTTCTGTGGTTGGATGCCACTGAAAAGTGTCTGTGCCCATCAACTTGACTCCCGCACTTCAGATATTTATAAGCAATGATAAGATCCTCTCTCAGCCTTCTCTTCTCAAAACCGAACAGTCCAGCATCTCCTCATACAGGAGACACTCCAGGTCTCTCATCGTCTTTGTCACTCTCTGCTAGACTCTCTCTAGGAAATCTCTCTCTCTCTTGAACTGTAGAACCAAGAACTGGACTCAGTATTGCAGATGTGGCCTCACCAGGGCAGAGTAGAGGGGGAGGACCACCACCCTCAACCTGCTGGCCATGTTCTTTTTAGGGCACCCCAGAATTCAATTATACTTCTTGGCCATTGCACACTGCTGGCTCACGGCCACCCGTTGCCCACTAGGACACTCAGGTGCTTCTCCTCATAGCTCATTCCCCCTGATCTGTTACTGATGCATGTGGTGTACGACTTCTCAGATGCAGCCCCTTTACTTGCTCATGTTGAAGTTTTTAAGGTTCCTCTCTGTCCAACTCTCCAGTCTATCCTGGTCCAGCTGAATGGCAGTACAGCCTTCCAGCATGCCAACCACTCCTTCCTGCTTTGTATCATCAGCAAACTTGCTGAAGGTGAACTCAAGCCCTTTGTCCACATCACTGATGATGATGTTGAACAAGACCAGACTTAGTACCAACCCCTGGGAAACACTGCTAGTTACAGGCCTCCATTAGATTCTGTGCCTCTAATCACAATGATCTGAGCTCTGCCACTCAGCTAGTTTTCAGTCCACCTCAATGTCCACTCATTTGTCTCACAAATCCTTAACAAGGTGCTGTGAAATCTTATAATTTAATTGCATGATTGTTGTCCCAATGCCTTTGTTGAGAGGCATAAGCAAATCACTCACTTGGGATTTGTCCTGTGTAATGTGGTTCCTCTGGAACATATCCCTGATTTTTGCTACCGCTCCTTTGTCTGTTTCCCAAATGCTCATCTGTTTTCTTCTTAATTGAAATTTTCCTAGGAAAAAAAACAAGCAAACAAACAAACAAATAAAAAAATCAATGGAACTTAATTATAAGAACTCTTGGGCAGAAGGCAGAGAAAATATTTTATGCTCTACTTCTGAAAATTATAGCTGCAAAATACAGCTGGGGCTTCCAGTTATTCAACTATTGCAAATCTCATCCTATGAAAATATTACCAGTGAAGTTCTGTTTAAAGCAAGGACAGAAATAAAGTGGGTGATCTTCTAACAGTGAAGACTCTTTTGCACCCCAGGAAATTAATTTTGATCTCTAATCTTGAATTACAGGATAGTCAGTGTCCCAATAAAGAAATACCAGCTGGGTCACCTATAGCAACTGACCATTTTTTGACTGAACTACTGAACTATTGCAAAAAGAAAGCACGTTAGTTCACATCAATGCAGTTAGTTCCCAAGTGAATCATCTGTACACTACAAGCTAATTTACTGTGTGTATGTACACAGTCACAGCGAAGATGATAGAACTTCCTTTGTTAAAGTTACATATCTGTGAACTTGCAGAATGATGATCTGCATGGCAATGTGGCGAGGAAGAAGAGAATTTCTACTCAAAACTTACACTAGAAGTTCCACATGCTACTATTCATTTGTTCCAACCATAGGTTCCTCTCTGAGATAGTCCCAGGTCTATCTTTGTTTTTGGCATGACAGGCATAAATTGGTAATAATCCAGGGATTCGTAAAGAAAAGGGGAAATACTCTCAACAGTATTTGTGGAAACTGTTCCATCTAGTTTTTTACATTCAATTTGGATAAATTCAATTAGGATAAAAAACTTCACAGATCCATTGAGCTTCAGATGAACGTTATTGAGATATACCTGATGAGCCAGCTATGACTTCATGGCTTTTTCATGGAATAAACCTGTTAAGTGCCTCTAAGAAGCTTGCCATGGTTGCTAGGGAGGAGCAATTGTTTAGTAATACCACCTTCATATGTTACATGATAGTCTTCAGTGTACTTTATCTGATCTCTTGGTCTCAACAGATTGTGCTGTAGCCAAGTGAAAGGAATTACAAATGTGTGGGAGATACCGAAAGGGAAACAGCCAAGTTAAAAATAAACACTGGGGGAAGTAAAACAGCACATCTCTGGTCTGACTCCTTCTTTGTTAATACCCCAACATAGATAGCTTCCAACATCTGGACAACTGCCATTCTTTTTACTACACGTAGGCTCCCCTCTAAGAAAAAATATCTGAAAGAAATTCTAAGAGGTTTGTATGAATTCAGTGTCACTGCTTGCACATACCAACATTTTGCAGAATTGTCAGCACTGACTTTTCCTAACTAAGCTGTTGAGCCTGGACTCATCCCGGTGCTTAAGCATTTAACTAAGCTTTTGCTTAACTTTCAGACTGTAAGCAACTTCTAGGGAGCTGGCATGACAACCCATGCTTAAAGTTAATTGCAAAACTGGAGTTTTACTGTACTAAGATTATTTCACGAAGACATAACCACACTTGCACTAGATCAGATGCAAAGAAATAGGGAGAACTGAACACTAAGCCTCATTCTGAATCTGCTCAGTAAGGCAGCATGCAGACCCTCTGAAGGCAATGCCAGCAAGGTGGGGTTCTGGGAAGGACATTCACATGGCTGTACCACCCCCACACTAGGCAGATACCTCTCTGAATGTATAATCAATTTTGTTGCAGCAGCACTGATCCCTGCACAGAGCTTTTGGCAGAATCAAGTCAGAATCCAAGCAAAAATGTTTTTTTAGTGTTTTATTCATACGAGAGTCGTTACGCAGGTTGTGCTTCCTTTAGACCTCGTGTTCCCTACTGATGTAGTCCTGCACTATTTATATAGATACACTTGGTAAAAATGATCGATTCAGTATCATAAACAAAGAAATCTCATGGAAGTTTACCAGCATGGCATAATTAGCATCATTTCCTCAAGAGAAAACAGTGCTGTTTTTACTTTTAATTTCTTCATTTCATAAAAAAAAAAAAAAAAGAAAGAAAAAGAAAGTACTGTATAAATGGCAATTCGCCAACAGACCTTCGCAAAAGATCAAGTATTGATACTCAGATATTTGTTTTTTTAGTTTTTTCTTTATATTATTTTATAGTTTGGCACTAAGGAACCTCGACAGAGCCGTGATTCGCTCCCCGCAGAGCCACGGGCTCGCAGTGACCTCCTGTGGAAGCGCTTGCAAACACCCAGCACCCGGAGGTTTCTCCTGTGTGTGAGTGTTTGATTTGCCCTCCTCTCCACTGCAGCGGGGCACGGAAACTGGCACATCCCTCTGACCACTCTGCATCGGCCTGAAAGCGCCCGGTTAAGAGGAAAAAAAAAAATTATCCCGACGCGTTCATCTTACCTCACTTCATTTTCATATGTGGATCCTGAGGGAGGGAAAAAAAAAAAAAAGTGTTTAAAATGCTGGGAAATAAAGTATGACCTATAGAGAGCTGCCCTTAGTGCATGCATTGTGTTCCAGCTACCAAGGAGAATCTCCCCTCCTTATGCGCAGAACTGCAATATCCCTGCAGAGTGGCTCGCACCACGGGAAAACTAGGAACTGCAGATATGCTTCAGCAAATAACCTCATTGTAGGAACTACACATCACTGAAGGGTGATATACTCCTGAAGTGCCCTTCTAGTTAATGTGAAGTTTAATGTGTGTCACTCATGATATAGGTCACTCCAAAAGTAATGCCTCCTAGTTATTTCCATGGAAACTACAACAGATACAAAGAGTGTCAAGAGCATGCAAACACTTTTTGATAGAGCAAATTCTCAGCTACAAAACACTACTTGTCAACATAGCCACCACCACTAGCTCTGCTTTTGCCATCAATGAACAAAAGTCTGCATGCATGCTTGTAAACATCTGCATCAGCAGTGGGGACGCACTACCACTGAAATGCACCACCCACTGCCTCATTATGCTCACAGTCACTGTTTGGTCTCCATTAATGTTCAGCAAGCATTGAGGAATGTCAGTGTGTCATTTTTTCCACATAGATAATTTCAGTGACACACCTTTGCTTCAGACACACTTCTGAGTCAAATGCCATTGTGTCAGACTGCCCCTCTGCTGCTATCTGTCACCAGCAACAAAATTGAATGGAATACTGATAGGAACACTCAACCGCTACTGCCATCCCATTATGTTGTGAGCCTACATAATAAAACAGGAAGCATTGCTTTTGGAGCAGCCCTTATAGTTTGGAACCAAGTTACAGGAGAAACAAGGGGAAGGTAAAGATCATCTTAACCAGGTTATGGTTAAGAGCATGATCACTCTGCTCACCCATCTGCTTACACAACTCTGCACTCCATAAGTAGTTTATATTCAGTTATTTTTATTTTTATTTTTTTAATATATAGGCCAATTATGAAGTTCCACTTACCTTTCTTTAGGCAGCAGCAGCGCACGACAACCCAAATAAGAATTATCAGAAGAATAAAACCAACAATTGAAAACACAACTGCTAGTGCAATAACCCACGTGCTTGTGCTGTCTTCACTGTAACTGCCGTCTGTTAAATTAAATGGATAAATATTGTATTATCAGAGACTCAAAACATTGTTTTCATAATATTGACTTTTTCTGTGAGAAGCTACTAACTGCTTGTTAATTAGAATCATAAGCTCCTAGAATCATTATGGTTGGAAAGACCTCTAAGATCACCCAGTCCAACCCACCATGCCCATTCTGCCCATGTCCCTCAGTGCCACATCCACATGGCTTTTGAACACCTCCAGGGAGATGGTGACACCACCACCTCCCTGGGCAGCCTGCACGTCACCAAGGTACTATTTAGAAAGGAAGCTGTGTTATCCAAGCCATGATCTCTGTATTTATGGGTTGTGTCCAAGAATTTAGAATGTTTCCAAAAGAAAAGTCTTTATCACATTTGTAACCTTTCCAACAACTATTCCTCTTTCTGAAATATACACAACTCTAATATCCCAAACAAAACTTTATTTTGTAGATATGTTGAGTCCCCCATCATCCTTTGGAGATATTTGGGGTTAGGAGAATATATAAATATTCAATTTTGACAGGTATTAAACACCTTACCTAGCTGCACTTGTCAGTGTAGAGAAACAAGTTATTTTAAGTTACAACACATCAGGCCAAATGTGTATGTCTCACTCCAGATAAAATGATCTGTTCTGAAGAAGCTTCCATTTCTCACCACTAACCACAGTGACAGTTTCTGGTTTCTAGTACTGATGGAGATCTCCAGCCTGTAGATCAGATTTTACAATAAATCCCATCTTGGGATTTCTCCCACTAATTTCAGCAGGTGTTTGAATTTTCAACATACTTTGTAGCTCATCATTTATCCACTTAAAGAGCACGGAACACCAAAAAACGTAAAGAGAAGCACAATTCAGAAGACTGAAGCTACCAAACCATCTTTACTACTGGCATTTTCATAACAATAAATTATTCCTTGTTTTCATTTTTTTCTTTCCTTTCTCTCTCTCTCTTTTTTTTTTTTTTTTTTTTTGCTGTAATGCACAGTGATAAATGAGGTGATATCAGGGTAATTCAATGTCTTAGGAAATGCACTCATAGCAACCAGTTCACCAACAAAAATCCTACATCACAGAATGTTAAAAATACCCCACATTCCTCACACAGCTGGATGCACGAGGAAGGTGTCAGGTCTGACTGTCACATCATTGTACCATTTGGTTTTGACCAAACATGTTTGAAGTACCCCTAATTTGTCTACCCTTTGAAAAACAGCCACCAAATTGCTTTGACAGTTGTTTAGAAACAAGCTTTTCATCCAAATGACACATGTGAAACATCTCCAAACTTGACAGTGCCCTAAAACATGGAGTTTACGATTGTCACATCCTCATTAGACGTCTCACTTAATAACCACATGGCCGTATGTAACTGACGACATCTGGGAAAGATACCACAGCAATGCAGACTGCAGGCAACCATACAGTGTAATAGAGATTGCCCAGATGTGTGACCCAGAGTATGTGCTGCTTTACTTATGGCAAGAGTAAAGAAGTAAATGCATTCTATCTACAAATCTGCCTGGAGCCAAAACCTGGGTTTTTTTGGCTTCAGACTGCAGAGACACAGGACCAGAGCCTCCTACAAAGCTTGGGACTTTGTTAGTCTGAGTTCTCCAAATTTTGGGTCATTTTGATTAGGACTGAGGAAGTCTGAAACAAATAGCTTGATGCACAATCAGCATGTTTTGAAATTCATCTGACAATTAGAGAAAACAAACACTCAACAACACGCAGACTAGTAGTTAAATCTGCAGGCTGTTATCAATTGTGATTATAATTGGTGAGGAACTTGTTCACAATATCTCTGTCCAGAAGTACTGCAACAAATGTATGTATTGTGCTCTGTTTTGTTTCTAAAGCAAGTGACAGGGATTTCAATGTGACTAAAATATGAAAGACACAACTACTTAGCTATAAGAAACTGGAACTGACACCAGCAGATATGAAAACAAGGGCTGCCAGTTCAGTATGAAAGTAGAAGTAAATCCACACTTTTACACCACAACATTAGGTGTACAGTGTGAAGAAAGCCACTTCCTCATTCCATAGGGCCCCATCCAACCTAGCCTTGAGCATCTCAGGGATGGGACACCACAGCTTCTTTGGGCAGCTGTGCCAAACAACTCACCACCCTCTGAGGAAAGAATTTCTTCCTAACATCTAGCTTAAATCTCCCCTCTTTTCAATTAAAGCCATTCCACCTTGTCCTATCACTGTTAGTCAGTCCCCCTCTTACTAATAAGCTCCCTTCAAGTACTCTTCCTAAAGCAGCCTATAAGTTACTTGCGTAAAGTACTTTAAGAAAAGGAATTTTTTCTGGCACATGCTGATGCCAAAGGAGAAAGTAGAGACTGAACAAAGCTGGACATCACTTCTTGAACACTTCGGAATTTTCTGGCTAAGAAAAAACAAAGGAAGATCAGGCATTTGGTATATCCCCACTCTCTGTTTCTGCAGTCCAAAGACCACATGGAGTCAACACTGATGCCACAAAGAACTTGGGACCAGCTAAGAGACTTTGCCAAGAGCCTCATTTTCAATAACAGCTTTGTGAATACATCTGTTGCAATAACTTCATAGAAATTCCCAAATCTGGAACTCAGCCAAGTTTTTCTGGGAGCGAGGTATCTATCAGGATGAATAACTGATGGCGTCACTTTGTTAGCCATATGACGAGTTTTGAGATTAGGAGTGATCAAGACATGTAGGAAGAATACTGGTGAGGTGATGGCTGGCTGAAGGGTACTTAGAAGGCTTTGGATTGTAGTTTTCATGAATAAACAAGTACTGCTCATCAAGAACTTGAAGGAATTAGTTTCCTCAAGCTTTTAAGTGAAGACTGAACTGTATAATACAACAGCTTCAAACACCTTAAGTCTTCTTATTCCTGACAATATCTAGCCAAGGTTGAGTCTGTTTATGAAAAACCAAATAAGGTTTGAAATTTCATGTGTGATGTACATTATATATCGTCCCCTGTCATAAATGTCAGGTCTATTTCATTCTAGTAATCTGAAGATTTTATATGCTCAAATGCTGACAGATGTTGAGTGTCTGATGCTGCAAAATAATTTTTCCAAAAAGCAATGAAAGAAGGCCCTGTACAATCATTAATTATACACTAATTGTGCTTCATGACATCTGTTTTTCTCTCCTTCTGATTTACAATGAGTAGCTATGGAAACTGAGGGTGTATACCTCAGTACTTCACAAACAAGTAGGCAAAGGAATTTGTTGATTTCCTCAGGGTAGTTCTATTTTGCTTAGTCATTAGGAGCAATCTGACTACAAAATAATCACATTAATAATGGTGAAATGAACTTTTTTTAATTGCATTACAGAGCAAGTACTTCTGAAAAAATCTGCTAATAATGATTCATACATTAAAGGCAAAATTACTCAACCTCTTTAGTTGTTTATATTAAAAACTTCTATATTATACCCTTCATCAAAACTCCATGAGAATGTTTTGGATGTGGCATATTCACCTAGAATAATCAGTTCATCAAGAGAAGCTGTCAATGTGATCATAGAAGTTCACAGTGTTCACCAGATCATGAAGAGAAACACAGATTTGAGGCCCTACTCTACACACAGAAGGCAGATGGGGTTCCATGACTCTATGAAGAAGAAAATACTCCATATAACCCATTCATTTTCCCATGGACTAAGACTAATAACAGGGATGTCACTGTATGATGGACTGTGTCACCATCTCATCATTGTAGCTATATCCAGTAACCCTAGCTACCTGCCATGCTATTAGTTCCTCAGATTCAGCTTGTCTCAAGAGTCCACTGCTTTATAGTTGAGATGCTTGCCCAGTCCCTATACAGAAATGCTCCCAAGGACGATCTGGAATTGTCTCCCCATCTGCATTAAACCATTGCTAAGTTGTAAAGAGATGCTGCGTCTTAGTTATTCTTGCTGTGTTATGGAAAAGCATTTCACATAGGATTCAGCTAGATCATGAAGTTAGATCTTCAGTGAGAATTTAACACTTGCTTTGTTCCACATTGTCAGGGCAAGTCAGATAAACCTTTTCTTTATGAACGTCCTAATCTTATGAATATGTAAAATTCTGGAATATATTTTCAAAGGTCATCAGTGAGTTCAAAGATGAGCAGCATTACAAAAAAATGCTGACAACATTAGCAATAATATTTAGGATTATCAAATGTTTTGCTAGTAGTTCTTGAAAGATTTGCCCAACACTCATGCTTAGTTTAAAATGCAACCTTACATTTCCCTAAATAAAAGTTAGTTAAAAGCAACTGATGCACTGTTCCAAGAGTTTTACATATGTTGCTGTAATAAAATTTTCACATTCCTTTACAATGTGAAAGAGACCTATCAGGAGGAGGGTTACAGGCAAAATGGCTCTTTGATCTAAGTGAATTTTGTGGTTCATTAGACTTGTACCAGTTCTTTCACAAAAGTGAAGTTTCCTGTACCTACATATCAGATGTAACTATCAAGTCCTAATTCTATCACTTTTGCATATCTAACAGTATTTCAGTTACAAATGAAAACCTTTTCAAAGCAATACAAAATGCAAAACACAGTTCCAAGAAAATAGAATAGACAAAGTACAAAAAGCATTCACTTACCTAGAGTAGAGTTGCCAACAATAACTGCTATGGTCGCATTCTGAGGGTTAGGGAGTGCTTCTATATCAGCTAAACATGTCAAAATCTCAGTGTTCATTGGAGTCAAAGTCAGGACACTCAGGGCATTGTGGAGGCTGTTAGATCCTTGACTTTGCTGGGTAACATACCTGGACTTATCAATGAGAGAGTCATTTGTCATCCAGGTAATTTCTGGAGCTGGAGCCCATCCTAAGGCTTCACAAACAACTTCAACTGTTGTGTTCTCTTTAACTATTAAGGTGCTATTTTTCATGAGTAAAGATCCATTAACTGTAGGAGGGAAAAGAGATTTTGTTCTTTCACAATATTTAGCCACATTGCCTTCCACCCAATAGTTTTAAATCTTACTTGCCAACCCAAATTAGCTATATATGGAGACGTGAATTTTAAAACAGCTGATTAACACTGACATAAGATATTCATGATATAAAGAAACAGATGTTGCATCTAAATTGGTAGGTTGTTCAGTATGCTTAAAGCACTACTCTTAGCTTTCAATATCTTTTCATTAAAAAGCAGGAAATTACACTTTTTAGGCATTATTTTTCTAGCTGAAGAACAACACAATGAAATAATGTGTTTCTCCATAATCTTTAAGTATGGCTTCAGAAACCTTACCAAGAAACATTTACAGACAGGTGAGATATTCCCATCACATGAAACAACTCTGAAATGGACAGTGTCTGATCATTAGATACTGCTTTATTGGCCGCACTCTGTAACTAATGATGCTTTGAAGAGAACAAAAAGGTCTCATATCAGTGACTTGATAATGCAGGAGCATTTTGGTTCTTTGGAAACAGTAGTTTGTGACAGCCATCACATTAAGAGTATCACCTTGTGCCTCAAAGACTTTACTTCTGCACATCATTAAATCAAACTCAAAAAGTGGGCTACAGATTGATTACTAAATCAGACAGCAGGAGGGAGATCTGTCCTAAAGATAGCAGAAGACTTAGGTACAAAGAAGTAGGGGAGTGAAGGTAATCCATAATGTTTCTAGGTAAAAGATCCATTTTGACTGACTGCTAGTGGGCCTGGTACAGACTTCTGGCACTTTAATGTAGTTCAGTATAGAATAAGAGATATAACAGGAAAAACAAGGGCAGTTCAAGCCTTTTTAATGGCACTTTGTGACTAAAACCTGCTTTGACTAAAATTAACACAAGCTCCTCTGTGGAGACAAATGATAGTAAATGAGAGCACATACTCCTTCACAGGGTAATTTTCACAATTAATCAGAGGATTTCTTTAAACGTGAGGTAATAAAATAGTTTTCTATAGGTGGCTATACACACCTTGCACAGAAAGAAAGGCAAAGCTGCTACCATCAAGCTTCTGGATGCTGCACTCAATTTTTCCAGAGTCATTTAGCTGAGTGTTGTGGACGATCAGCTCTGAGGTGAAACTTTGACTGTTGTTGTAACTATGAGAGGTGAAGCGATCTGACGTTTCAATAGGTCCATGAGAATTAATGACAGTGAGGACAGGATTTGTATTCAACAACCAAATGAGAATTGTCCACCCATTTGCCACTGTGCAATTAAACCGAGCTTCTGAACCAGCAAGGACTGTAGCATTAGCAGGGCCGTCCAGAATAGAATAACAAAAGCCAAGAGCTGGAAGGAAAAAGAAAACAACCTGTAAATACGAAAGTATTTCACAGTGAGAGTGATGAGGCACTGGAACAGGTTGCCCAGAGTTGTGGTGGAAGTTTCATTCCTCAAAATATTCAAAATATTCAAAATATTCAAAATATTCAAAATATTCAAAATGCTCTGAGCAACCTCATCTAGCTATGGATGTCTCTGTTCATTACAGGGGAGTTGGACTAGATGGCCTCTTCAAAGGCCCCTTCCAACTCTAAGGATTCTATGATTTTATAATTATCACCAACAAAGACATCTGACTTAATTTTTACTGCCAGCAGTTGAAGGCTGAAAAACCACATCCTGGCTTACAAGGAGCACTAGGTTATTAAGCATTTTTTGGGAAAAGCTGGTGACAATTCTGAGCTGGCATTTCCCTCCTCTCTGACAGCCAATAGTACTTGATGCTTTCAGAAGTATTCTTACCTTGTTTTCTATAGTGTCTAGCAGTAGTAGATAACTTTTCCTTTGCAGAAGGAAAAGTTCCACTTCTAGAATACATGAGATATCTAGATTTTAAATGAACAAAGGAGTGTGTATCTAGTTTTCTTTCCACAACTGAGATTGTCACTGATTTTTTGCATCTTTCCATATACTTTCCCCTATTCATCTACCTCTTTCCTTATTTTTCTTGCAAGCACCTCATACATTACCCACCATTTCAAGTTTTCTGCTAACCAGAACTGCTTGACTTCATGAATTTTGCTCCTTAAAAATACGATGAAGCTTAGCTACTATTCTGAAGAACCAAAAGCTCACTTCTAATTGTGGCATTTTGTTTTCTTCTCCTTGTCCACAGGCTCAGGATCTCATGTTGCCCTCAGAGGAATCTGCCTGCAGCTGTTGCCCAGGCAGGTGGTAGATCTCATGTGCATGACAAGGCAGAAGCACTTGCTTCTCCTAAGCAGAAACTGAAGGATAAAGAGATCCTCTTTTCAATGCAGCAACTGTGACTTTCATCCCAGAAATATTCAGTGGAAATGGGCAAATCTTAAAATATTCATCAGGGGGAGAACATTGTATTCCCTGAGGAACAAATCTTCAAACTTTAAAATACCCAGAAAAAAATCTGGGTTGTTCTTAGGGAATAGGACTCAATAGAATACTTTTGTGTGAAATTGGGAACCTGCTTCTCTGGGTCTTTGTTCTTTGGGAATCCCTATGGGTTTTGACTAGGTTCTATTGTGATAGGTGAACGTTTGGACTGGATGATCTGTAGGTCTTTTCCAACCTTGATGATTCTATGATTCTCCAGAACATGCTATGTCCATGCGCAATAGAAAAAAGGCAGAGCTACTACCAATGGCTTTCAAGGAGTAGATGACAAAATAGTCATCAAGTAATTCAGGTTGAAAGGGACCTCTGACAGTTCTCAGTACAACCTCTTTCTCAAGGCAGGGTCATCTCCAAGGTTAGAACATGTTGCTCACAGCTTTATCCAGTCAGGTCTGGAAAAAAACCTCTAAAGATGA
Source organism: Meleagris gallopavo (assembly GCF_905368555.1). Lineage (NCBI taxonomy): Eukaryota > Metazoa > Chordata > Aves > Galliformes > Phasianidae > Meleagris > Meleagris gallopavo. Next base: position 106,342,947 of record NC_139404.1, on the reverse strand, counting down.
CAGAGACCAAACAGTTTTTCCAAGCAAACTGCTTCACTGCATGCAGGCTGCTCTAAGGTCCCCCACAGCTCTCTCTTCCCCAAGCTAAACAGGCCTTGCTCTGTCAGCTGCTCCTCGCAGGGCAAGTGTTCCAGCCCGTGACCACCTCAATGGCCTCCTACTGAAGTCACTCAGGTTTAATTAATGTCTTTCTTGTAGAGCGGAACCCTAAATGTATACTGTCATCAGTTTTACTAAGGCACTGTCACTGCTTCAGTAAATTGTTGCCACCCACAGCCATGCTGTTTGCAGGTAAAGTGAAGTGGGGAAGGAAGATTCACATTGCAGGCTCCACTATCACTATGCATCACTTTTTGCTGAAGTCCAGCCAGTGAGACACTCCTCAGTGCCAAGTTTTATCACTTTATGCCAAACATTCATCCTGAGAAAGCAGCAGTATTGCCAGTGTTATCCTAATGATTCAAGCTGTAGCTTTGCATAATTACAGCAATTAGATGCTATGGTCCATAGCAGTGTAATTAAAACTCCATGTCTGCAAATTCAGTCTAAGTGTACAATTATTTTCTAGGAGACAGAAAATATGAAATGACTGTTACTCCAGTGCTAATTGTGTTCAGGACAATGATGTAATTTTTACAGGTTTTGTTCAACTCAGGTTTGGTTCATTTTATGTAGTTTAATTATTAATGGATTCATTACAAATTACTGAAAAATTCATTTTTCATTTGGTCATTAGCTGGCATGAGAAGGGAAGTATATGCTATATTGTTTCACATGAAAGGGAGATTTAATACTTTCATAAACCTTACAGGAGCCCTATCTCAGTTACAACTTTACAAGCAGAACCTCTGTGCAGGGTCTCCTGACATATGGCCTGTAATCCCACTGTCCCTACATCAACACCATTTTCTAATTCCCATCTACTGCTTAATCCCAGGTAGTTTATATCTATGCAGTTTTGTGCCAAGAATTGTTCTTTAATATAAATAGCTCCTCTCTTTCTTCAAACATATGCAGTGGGTAGACAGAGTACTTCCAGCCTTTGTTTTGCAGGTTTTTAAAAACCTAGCTGGATCTTTGTGTGCTTGACACTGAGTTCTCTCATGTTTAAAAAAAAAAACTTTACAGATATTTTCCACCTTCCTTATGTTACCTCTACCATTTTTCAGAGCATATCTGTGTATGACAATGAAACATTAAATAAAAAGCAAGCGTCACTTCTACTGATAGCCAATAAAGCCAGATAAGATATGATAAAGCATATTTTTGTTCAACTTAGTTGAACAACTTTTCCAGTAACATTTCCTCAAAGTTTCAGTCTTGTAAAGGTGAACTGAAATGCGTTAAAACAAGAAACACCTTGAAGACCAACTCAGCAATCCAATCTATAGGCATGCCGTAATACATTGCTTTATAAATCATAGGCTGGCCTGGATTGAAAAACACCTCAAAGATCACCTAGTTTCAACCTCCCTGCTGTGTGCAGGGTCGCCAACCACCAGTCCAGGCTGCCCAGAGCCACATCCAGCCTGGCCTTGAATGCCTGCAGGGATGGGGCATCCACAGCCTCCTTGGGCAACCTGTTCCAGTGCGTCATCACCCTCTGAGTGAAAAACTTCCTCCTAATATCTAACCTAAACCTCCCATCTCAGTTTAAAACCATTCTCCCTTGTTTTATCACTATCCACCCATATAACATTTAACACAATAAAGTGACTAAAAGCTCTCGTCTCTCCTCTCTTTGTCACTTCCTGAATGTTAGAGATTGTCCATGTGTCTGTGGATGGTATTATTTACAGAGCTACAAGTTTTCTAATGAATATGTACTGATGAAGTGCATTCCAGTGAGACCATTTGGTATATAATGTGTTCCTTTTCCCTGGTACTCAGCATCCAAGTGCCGTGATTTCTGTTCAAACAGATATTGCTGGCCTTGAGACGCTGTCCTGAGCCCAAACATATCTTTGAATTATTTTCCCCTCATACTGTAACCAGCCTTGACAATACTATTCCTTTTACAGCTATAGTGTCTATAACACATGGATGTGTTGAGATTTCTGATTTTCACACTTGGTGTGGATTTTTCCTAGTTGGCTTAGGCAGACAAAAACTGCTATCATGATGATGAACTCAGCTGACCACAAACTTCCTCAGAGTTAACACTAAAATGCATTTAGTTGCTCATGAAGGAGTGCAGTACTTATTCATACTGTTCCTCTTAATGCTAACTCTCATCTGTGCATTTGTGTTTTATTTCTTAGCTTGTGCAAACACTTTTCTCTCTTCAGGAGCATAGTGGTTTGCCACAGCTCTGAATAAATGATGTGACTTCTAGTACACTGATATGAGATCATGTCTGTGAGTTCCACCACAGGCTTGAAATCTATTGCTAAACATGAATAATTGGTGATCATTTGCTCTAACAGTACATAGCTAATATTGCTTTCATCTCATCAGGAGAATATAGTAGGTGTATAATGGTAGGTATGTGTTACCCTTTGATTTATCTAACATAATCATGTTTTATTTGTCCACAGGTATGGTGGAATCTACATCATCTTCCACCAGCCGGGACCTGCTGTGTAATAGACACTCTTTCACTGACTTCTGAGATCTAGAAAACATACCCAGAAGAGTTGGATAGTGATATTATGGTTGGCAAGAGGATCAAGGAATGGGAAATTGCTCAGCCTTGCCTCCATTTGGACCTAAGGAGTTTTATGAGCCTTCTTTACCAGTTGCCAAAATATTTTTGGTGATTATAAACTCACCTCTTTATCTTTTTGCCTAGTTCCTTTCTAATCTTGCAATAGCACACAGGGTCCCAAATCAATAATTGGTTCCATTGTTTGACCCATATACAAACACTGATAGTCACTTCTGTAAGGTCAAAGAGGACATTCACAACAGGAGCGAGAACTAAACTGAATTACCAGTGCTTTAAGCTGGTGTTCTTTGTTCTTTTATTGGGCTTTGTTTCTTACACTAGAAAGAAAAAAAACTGCTGGTTTCATTTACATAGCGCTTAAAAAATAACTTGCAGATGGTTGCTTTCAGCCAAATTAAAGCTTCAGGCTGGACTGCCATCACACTTTACAGGAATTATGTGTTCAGCGCTTAACAGCTGGTTTAACTTCTGCTTCCCCATATACAACCAGTAAGAAATTCCACACAAACGGCCTCACCGATGATTTCCCTCACCGAGGGAGGTTTCAGACTGCCTTCAGGATGCTGCATTACCGCTTGAACTTTGAAGAGCAGAGCTGAGTTGGGACACCTCCCCTGGGTCACATCATTATATGTTTATAAAGAAATCAACAAAGGTGAAAGTCTCCTTTATATGATAACTGTTCATAGTATTTCAGTTGCTTTGTCCTTCCCAACAGCACACAAATACACATCAACACCATTAGGAACTCTTTATTCCTTCCCCTGTCACACAGTTTCACTGTCACATCACCACGGGTTTTGAAAACACAGAATTGCCTCTTCAGTTCTCAGGGCCATAGCTGACACCTGCACTAAGGGAACTTCATTTTCCAAGGAACCACCTTTGCTTTTGTCCCTGGTATTTTTCCTTTCCCACCTGAAGTAACTCTATAGAATTGCTTTGTCATTCTGAAGGTTTCAGCAGTGTTTCAGGGCATTAACACGTGGTTACCTTTCTTTTTTCCCCTCCCCTCCTCTGCTGACTTGCTTTTTCCTCCTTGTGTAAATGATCTATTTAGACGCAACACAGCTAAGGACAGGATGGATTCATCCTTTTGCCATAACTCTTTTTTCTCCATCATCACTATGATATTTCAAAAATATTCTCCTCCTCAGTACTGTTACCAACCTCCCAAAACTGTATTTTATCCTTCAATTTTTGTGCCATCTGTGTCCTTTCCTGCTTTGCTATTTATTTTTCTGCTCTTTTCCTTCCAGTTTGTTTAAAATTCCTTTTTCTTTCCTTCTTTAGTCCTGTGCTCATTGCACCTTGTTTTCTGCCTCCCTTACCTCACAGCTTTGCTCAGCTTTGCTCTGCAATAAATGGTTTTGAATTTAGTAAGATTTTTCTTCAGAGCATCTCAACTTTATTTCACAAACCAGCAGCCCTGAATCTGAGCTTTTTGAAAACCAAATTAAGTTGGAGCTTGTCAAAGCCTGCAGAGAAGGACAAGCTTATTTTCTGATTTAATAATACTCTAAAATGCTTATATATGACATTTCAGTCAAGCAACAGCGGTCTGCGGGTACTCAGTGACATTTTTCCCACCCACACAAAGTCCTGCACATCCCCCAGTTGCATCTTCTCATCTTTTGCCTGACGCTATTTGAAAGAGGCCTATTGCAACCTCTTCTATCTCTGCTGCCGGACCTCTCCTCCTCCTGTACTGTGGCATAAGGGTTCCCAGGCTGGCAGCACCTCAGAAGCACATGCAACACACTGGCAGCAAGGTGGGATCCCACACTATGTCAGCTCTGCAGTGCTATTGCTGCCAAAAGTGCACGGTGCCCACCCAGGGCACTCAAACTGCCACGCAGCTGTCTTGGCAGCCCACGTGCAGTGACACTTCTTCCAAGAATAGCACTTTTTTCTCTCCACAATACACTTTTTTTTGCCCACTATGGGCTGTGGCCCCTTGGCTGCATCACACAGTGTGAGTAACGCCTGCTGCCCCAACACAACTTGAAGCTGGGGCAGTAAAACATATTGCAATTGTACTTGACTAAAAGCATCAGTGAAATAAACATCCACTAAAACTCACAAAACTCCTGTTCTGAATGTGTAAGAAGACAATACAAGAAAGAAAACAAGTAAAATTGAGGCTTCCTTACTATAACATCTCAGTGTCTCAAAATATGAAACTTGAGGACCGCCTGAACCAACAATTGCACAAGCACCTGTATTATGTCTGCATATAGCTTTTTTTCCAGTCTGTTTATAATTTGGTATCCCCCATGCACAGTGACCATGAGTTTTACTATTTGATGACATCCTGTCAAGAAAAGCACACACTTTGCTTTGATTTACATCCACTTTCTGATAGAACTAGTAGCCACAAGTAAAATTTACTAAAACTCTAAATAGCCATTCCACTCTTCACCTCCATATAAATATTCTAAAATTTCTTTACTATTTTTTTATCCCTACAGGCAGAAAAAAAGTGTCAAAATCTTCTTCTCATTCCTCATATCACTTCTGCCACAATTAATAACTCAGACATAGCTTGTCCTCTTTGAAATGGAAGGGATAACTCAACATTCAGTATTTGAGACATAAGCCTGGTGTGGATTTATATAATGCCATCTCATTTCCCCAGTTGAAGACACTAAGTGCTGAAATTCCCTCTCTTTCTCAGAAACTTATTCTCTCCCAAAGATATCTACTCTTCATCTTCAGTTAAATGATGCTTAGCGCTGAATATTTTCTGCTTTTTATTACTGATTCACTTGGCATCGTGACATTTTCTGGCAAACCTTCGTAGTCTCTTCTTGCCTTTGGCTGTCCTAAGTAATTCCACACCACCTGCACAGTCTGCCACCTGACAGCTCACACTGCTCTTCATGAGTTGTTTAGCAGTTTGTTGAACACCACATATCCCTGTATAACTCTACTGGGAACAGCACTCTGCCCGATAAACTCACTGTTTTGCTGTTTTGTGTTTTCTTTTATTGGTTATTAAGCCAATATACCTTCCTTCTCATCCCACTGCAGATCATCCTTTCAGAGCCTCTTAGAACCACAACTAAATGACAATAAATAAATCAGCATCATCTCTGACACCCAACTAGTCACCTCATTGTCATTTTCGTTAAGGTTCTGCCTTCTATTCACTTTGAGACTCGGGCATGCAAAATGTAAATTGAAGGCAAACTAAAAAAGTGATAATTTATACATTATACTGGAAGCAAAATAAGCTCTTATTGAACTCTTTGTGGCTACACCCTCAAGAGCACATCTGAATAGACAGGGGGGTAAGGATGAGGTTAAGGAGTAGGTGCAGTGAAATGGGGAAATCCCTGCTCAGAAGCACTGAGAGGGCAGCCTCCTCCCCACCCCTCAACTGCTCATCCTGCATACTGAAGACAACTCTAAGCCATTAGATCATTCAGATTTGAAATGAAAACTTATCCATTTTAAACACTTTGAATAATTCCCTTGTGGGATCTACTCTTCAGCCTGATATTACTGGTAAATGCCATTTACATAGCTTTAAAATTAGCTCACACATTTTGTCCGTAGTGGCTCATCACGTAGTTTATGAACATGTCCTACCTGTGAACGAGGTAGCTAAGATGAAAGGAAGTAAAACGAACTTCTGGAACCTCTCCATTGGAGCATTCTCTCCTGGTCCCTAAGGCAGGAAGCTACAGCAGCCACTGAATGCTTGAGAAGAAGCTGAAGGACAGAACTTACGGAGAAACTTGGTAACGAGTTGCTGCTTTGCGTCCTGTGATTAAGCGTAACCTTACGTAACCTGTAACACAAACAAAGAGTGATGATTAAATAAGGCAAGGGTTGAAGGAAAAGCAGTACCTTGTCTTAGAAAAACTGTCTGAAAAGAAGTAGCTGAGCTTTCAGCAAACAGGCTTTTCTTCACCAGAGAAAACTTCCCCTCCAGACCTTGCATCCTTCAGTCCATCTTGTCTATTTTAACACTACTGCTTCAGGATCGATTGGGTCAGGGGAGCCCTATCTGCACCATTAAAGTTAATCATGAGCAGCTGGGAAAAATAATTCTTTTAGCTGCCTGTAATCACATGCATACGGATGGTGCCCTGCCTGTGCCACTGGCAGCGTCCTGTCCGAGTAATGAGCTCTGTGCTCCATCTCTTGCTTGTCAGACAGACCCTCATGTGAGGCCCTTGCTAGTCTTTGGGGCTGCAGAGGAGTTGACTTGTATGTCAGGATCTGTTTTCCTCCAAGAAACAGATAAAAAGGACAGCCTTCAGGAGGGAAAATGGGAACGTGTCCCAGTGCATTGTTACATCCCCAAAAATGTTTCATTGCTTTTCCATGTATGTTAGCTCCAAATTAGGATTCCTATTCATAAATTCACAGGTGCAGCCTAGCACCAATATCACTACTGCAATCCTGCCCACCCCTAGCCACCTCACCCAGAGCCAGCCTGGGGAAATACCAAACCTCTTCCCAGGTACCAGCTGAGCACTATTTCTCTAAATCTGAGAGATTCTCTTATACTCCAAAATTAACCATAGAATCACAGAATTATTAAGGTTGGAAAAGACAACTGAGATGACCCAGTCCAACCACCAGCCCATCTTCACCATGCCACTGCCCACATCCACATGGCTCTTGAACACCTCCAGGGACAGTGACTCCAACACCTCCCTGGGCAGCCTGTGCCACTGCCTCACCACTCTTGCTGAGAAGAAATTTTTCCAAATATCCTAGCCCTTCCTTTCAGGTGGTTGTAGAGAGTGATAAGGTTTTCCCTGAGCCTCCTCTTCTCCAGACTAAAGAATCACATTCCCATCAGCATGATCACCTTTCCACAGTGGCAGAGATAGGGTACAGAGCTTGGGGTCAAAGCCATCACCTTAATTCTACATTTTCTGTTTTTCCATCTTTTGTGATTCACTTGTATGAGATGATCTAGCAATTGGCAACCTTGCCTGCAGCAGGGCGGTTGGAACTTGATGATCTTTGAGGTCTCTTCCAACCCCAACCATTTTATGATTGCTCTCTTCCCTCTCAAAATACACAGGCTGATGTTTGATTGTGCTGCTCGGTTTACAAACTTCTCATTGGGAAATTTGATTTTTCCTTCATGAGACGGATGCAGCCCAAAGGCTGTGGTCTTGTGGCGAGCCCTTATTTCTTGTCAGGAAAGTATTTTTGGTTTCAGAAGTGTTCTTTGTGGCCATGCATAAATATTAGTATCACCATACAAATACCCTGACTTTCCTGTGAGAAGTGTACTTTTTAATCACCCTCTTGTTTAAAGCACCAAGGGTCAAACCTCAGGAGGTCCTGGCCCAGCTGTTTTGCTAGACTCGAGCAAGCATCTGATTTCACCATTCTACATGACAACCCTACCTTAATTTCCAGCAGTACTTTTCTAAAAGCAGACATGGAAGAATAGCAAAGGGAGATCTGCAGCAGCACTTGGAGCAGGGAGGATTCTCACAGGAGGTGCTGGCATGCTGCCATGGGCTCCACATCACCAACAAAACCCTTGTTGTTCTCTAGCCAGGTGTGCTTGATTGTGGTGCCAAGCTATTATCCTGCAGCTCCACTCACCAATCGGTGTTTTGAACAGGAGGGATCTTGTCGAGCTGAGTGCAGCAGCTGTAATGTGATCAGCTGGCATTTTGCTCTGCTTTTCCCCATTTTTGCAAGCTTTTTATTTGCTTGACAAACTTAAAAGGGCAGCTGAGTCTGTGTGATGATTTCTCCATCCGTGTGTTGGGGGAGAGGGGTAGTTTGTAGGTTGATTTGGGCATGCCTGAGATATTCTGAAAGAGTTGTGTTTCCTTGGCTACATGCTCACTCGAAGCTCATGCAGGTAGCTGAGGGGAGGGCTGAAGAGCCTTCTGCTTTCCGTCTCTGCTTCAGCCTGTAGCACGCACATACACACCTGGTATCTGTCAGCATTAGCTTTATATACCGCCTTAACTGAAACTGTTTGAATGTAGCACCAGGAAGCAAACACAGACATCAGTAACATGTCCTTTTCCAGGAAGTTAACATCCCGGGAGGGATCTGCCGGTACAGAGAGCACCCCAGGACCCAACACATCCCTAAAGCAAGCAGACGTGGTTGTAATCTCACTCATAAACAAACAGTTGGCGTTGCTGGCTGTGTGGGACAGCTGCAGGCACTGCTCCCAGCCCCTGCTCTTGACCCAAGTCCAATTCTGTCTGCACCCGCACCTGATGAAGGGGACGATATCACACTAAATGCACGACAGCTAATGGCCTCCCAGCTGAAACAGGAGCCAGGGAGAGGAGGAAACACAGGGAGCTGAGCTGTGTTTCTCCCAGCACTCCCTCTGCCAGGCAACGCAGCTCTGCAGGATAGCAAGGATCGCCTCCCCTGGGTGCCTAAATGCTTTTTTCCACCCACTCTCTGTCACACACAAGCAGCACTCAGTTGGTGAGCCCTCACCTTCCCTCCTGGAAGAAGCCTTCCCCAGGCCCAGCTGCCGCCTCTCCCTGCTCCGTGCCGTGGGGTGAAACGCCCGTGTGATCCCGTGATTGCGTGGCTGGGCTTTGGTGTGACATTGTCCCCACAGTAGATAAGGTGAGGGCTGCGTCTTCCCTCATGCCCGCCCCGATATGCATATTGTGGTGTTAATATTTAACCAGTCCTGAAGGAGGAAGCACATAATGCTGATGACGGGCCGGTGGCAGCGAGTTACGTGCTCTCCCGACCTGAAAAGCTGGATTGGCAACGACACCTGATGTCCCAGCAGAGGGCTGCTGCTGTGCCGTCTGTACAGGTTGTAATAACATTTATTTATCATATTCTGTAGCCACGAGGTTGTGTGTTAGTGTCAGAACACACCCATCTGTCGCAGTACTGCAGGCAACACGGTGGGGAGCAGAAGCACCCAACAGGACTCCCATGGGCCTGAGAGAGCTGAGGGGCCCCACACCAGCTGTGCCCTTGTTGATGTTCCCCAGAGCCAGGGGCAGAAAGGCCATCACAGCTCCTGAAAAGCCAGTGCCTATCCAGGGGTTCTGGTCTGGGAGATGGGGCTGGTGGTATGGCAGGTGACAACGCCACAACATGGTGCCAAGAGGACTGGTGCAGAAGTTGGGCAAGGGACACTTATGAGACAGCCTGCAGCATGCTACGGTAGGGAATGATGGTCCCAGAAGCTGAGATGGGCACTTGAGCCATGGGGGAATCCAGGCAGTTGCCGAAGGAGGGTCAGGCCTGGTGGTACCGTCAGGGCACTGACAAAATGGACCCCATGCAAGTTTCATAGAATCACAGAATATCCTGAGTTGGAAGGCACCCACAAGGATCTCTGATTCTGAATTTTGTTTTTCTTTGCAGTATTAAATCACACTTTTTTCTGGCACATCCATTCTGAAATATTTTGTTTTCTTTGTGGGGTTATATCAAACCTTTTTCTGAAACATCTATATATAGTCACTTATGGTCACCAAAGCTGCAGTGCAGTCTTATGAGAGATGCTCTTGCTATTACTACAGCTTCCCTTCCTCTTAGACCTTGACTGCATCCTCCAGGCCAGTAAGTTGAGCTGATGTGCCATATCAGGAAGTATTGCTAATGAGTCCATCTGCCAGGAAGCCTAAATCATAAAGAAGGGACATATGATTTTCCTGAACTATATATTCCACTAGTCATAGTAACATTTCTAGCCAGTAAAAAATAATGCCAAACTGACAGAAGATTCAATTCAGCAAAGGGAAAGGAAACATTCTGTTTGGTGAATTTTGAACGATTTCCAAAACTACATTTCAGAAACTTTACTAAAAGTAATATCAGCCTGACTAGTTAAAGCAACAAGAAAACAATCAGACTTCCTATAATTTCCCAAGCAATTACATTTTTTCATTTTACTTCTTTGCTTTTCCATATATCTCTTTTTTAAAAATCTAAAATGTCACACTCGTGTTCAGATGAGTGTCTGAACACTTTCATCCCCACTTTCAAAATTGTACTCTTGGATAACTTCTATGAATATTTTGATATATTATATCAAATTCCTCTATTCCTCTATTATATAATAGAAGAAGGAAGAAGAAAGCATCTAATAAGTGGATTCCATCCCAGGTCACCCAAATGGGAAAAGTGGATAAAATGGATTGACTGGATTTTGGTTTGGATTAATAAAGATAATTCTTGGTAAAAAGCTTCAGAAAGAATAATAGCTGCATTTAGAACTTGTACAAAACCATAATTTGGCACTAGAGAGAAGAGATAGGCTTTGTCATCTTTGTAATTGCTCTTTGGGTAGATTTAAGCTGCTAATAGATCACCCATTAGCCTCTTCTGTACCAGACTAAAGCCTGCTCTTTTAGCATCTCCTCACTAGTGCTGTGCTCTACAGCCTTGGCCACTTGATCTCCTGCCCCTGGACCTGTGTAGGTTCTCCACAACCTATCTGAACTAAGGGGCACAAAACTACACAGAGGTTTCCAGATGTGCATAGTAGAGGAGCATAACAGTTTCTTTGAACGTGCTGGAAACTGACTCTGAACATGATCTAGTACATGGTTTGCCATATTTGCAATGAGAGGGTATTGTTGGCTTGTATTCACCCTGGTATTCATTTCCCCCAGGTCTCCAGCAAGTTTCCTACCCACTGTCACTTAGGTGATATAACTGCAGCCTATACCTCAAGGCTGGTGCAGATTTTGGTGCTTCACCACTTTGGATTTCATGATGTTTTTGTCTTGGCTCAATCCTCAAGCTTATTAGGGTCCCTCAGATGGCATGTTGCTGCATCTGTGCCACAACTTTTGCTGCAACATTTAATCACAGGCTGATCAGCTGTCTCATCACCACACTGCAATCTGTGATATTCTGTAGATTGGCCATATCCTTAAGCATGTACATATATAAAGATGCGTACAACACCCATTATGATTTTCACAAACTAGTGAAAACATTGAAAGAAGTAGAAATTTGGCAAATAATGATTTCAAAAACCCAAGTGGTCCTGAGGTCTACAAACTGCATTAGCTAATACAACATAGGGTCCTTAGAATCCCTACTGTAACACTGAAGTGCTCTGCAGGCCTAAAGATGGTTTGACACTGATGTTTCTTTGAGAGAGAACAAGGCTGTGGACCTCAGAAAAGCACTACATCATCCCTAAGTCTTGGAAGGAATTTTCAAACATAGCATTTTCCTATGTCCTTTTTTTAGTTGGAGAGTTCGTAACTGATTTGGCTTCAGAAAACAGACCAAAAGGAGCAAATTCTGTTTTGCTGCACTCTGGCTCATTTTTGACAGGAGGTGAACATTGATTCCCAGATTATGAATACTTTAAATGTTGGCACCTACCAGACAATGTGTCTGAGCACCTAAAGTTGTCTGGGTTACACTAGCACCAAGCAGATGCTTGAGCATACATCTCCATTGAGGTCTATCATTCTCAAACAAGGCAGACTGTTGGAGGCAACACATATAAATCTGTATTCTTACACAGAATCCGAGTTGATCTGAACTTACATGAGCATCAGTGCCACTAGGACCCACACAGAGGAGGTGAAGATACATTGGCAGTCATTTTGGAAGAGATGTAGTATAAGGAATGAAAGAAATAGCGCTTGGAGGACTTGGAGCATTGTGAGATTTCTCAAAATAGGGTCAGCTGCCACATGCTGCGTACACTGCTGGTCTGGGAGGAGTTTTTTGCATCCAAAGGCCCAGTTGATGCTCCTCCTCAGTGAGGAGCTCACCTGGAAGGTTGGGATTCCGCAGGTTAAAGTGGTCTTAAAATTCACATTTCCCACCTTATGAGAAACTAACCTGACTACAACTGCCCAGAACAGACCAGCAGCATACTCAAGGCAAGCAGAATCCCAGGTTCACAGTTTCACTGGGTCACCTCTACCTATACAAGAGATAAGACTCCATATAAAGGATTCCATTCAGTACATTACTGCTTTTGCTGTTTCCTCATGTAGCATGCTGGCCCCAATTGCAGGCATTTCTTTCCCGCCTCCTCAGTGTAAAGAATATTAGTTGAAGCCCACAGTAGTGGCCTAGAGCATCCACAATGTGCATGTCTCATTCTGGATCGAACACAAGTGGGAGTTGTCAGGGAAGCACCTGTCACCTCTACCCACACACTGCTGGCTTGGACTCATCAGCTGAAATCCTCTTGGGTGCATCTGCTGCACAGTGACTGGATTCAAATGTCCTTTGTTTTTCCCAGGGCTGCTTAGGCAACCAACACATGTATTAATATTTTATTATTTATTTCTCACTGACCTTGTTAGTTCTTTCTTCACTTTGACTTTTATAATGAACCATAGAATCGTGATGAATGCTGTCATTGGCATTGGTTAGGATGTGTGTGGGATAAGACATAACACAGCATGGTAAAAGGTACAAATCCCCAGCCACTGAGAACAGTGTGCATGTACAAGACTACCCATGCTCATGAATATTTGAAGGATCATGTCCTAAGTTTGCTAGCCTGTTGCAAATGGAAAATCATTTTGTGAATCATCAGCCTGTGTACCATGCAGATTCCTACCTCCCACTCTAGTTTCTCTAGACACCTTTTTCCAATTCTCCCTTTTTCATTTGCCTTTGAGTGGGAGGATTTTTGCCCATTTTCTTCCAACTCTTCCAAAGTCATTTTGTACACCATGTCATTTCTTCTGCAGCTACTCAAATGTGTAAGCTGCTGGAGCAATCCTCCAAAATTTTTTGTTCTCGGTTGCGTTAGTCTGAAACATATGTCTATACAACCTGCTGTGCCAACCCACGCTTTGAGCAAAATGGACTTTTAAAGAGATGCTTATTGAAGGCTTCTCTCATTGCCACTGTGGCCATAAGCATTTTTGTTTATTCCTCACAGGAGAATTGGACAAATTGCCATGATGAAAACTGAAAAGCATTTAGACATTTTCATTTGTAAGTACTTTTAACAAGCAAGAGTACTGCAGAGGAAATCACCAGTCCATGCACTTCCAGGCTGTACTTTAGCTTACTTAGTTGAGTCAAAGAAAGTATGATCAGAAACATTGAAATAAGGAAGAAGCACTTAGAGATACAACACCAAAGCTAATTTGAGATCAGTGCTAGAAACGAGAATAAAATTTTTCATTTTCCCACGAAAATTGGCTTGAAAAGTGTTTCGAACATTAGAAAGATTTTTAGAAATAGCTGCACATTAAGAAACAAATGTCCTTTCCTCAAATGGAGAATAGTGTAAGAGCTGAAACCTTTAGAAAAGGCTGAGGTAGGAGACAAGCTGACCTACAGACTGAATTAGCTGTCTCTTATCTACATGAGTATGTGACCCTTCTCTTTAGTAGCATATCAGGCCACGGAGATGCTAAGTTTGGCTGTTTTAAATCTGCCTCATTTTTGTTTCTTTCTCTACACTCTTATTCCTTTTCTCTAGTGTTTTTCAAAATACTTGACCATCTGAAAGGTATGCTTCTCATTCACAGCAGTTTTACATTAGTGTTTGTTAACTATAGTGACCAAATTGAGGTTTTGATTCACTATTTTCCTTAATTAGAACTCAAATGCACTGGAGGAAAACTCCAGAAGCAACAGGACCACATCATTTCCTCTGTGTATTACTTATATGACTGTTGTTCTCCAGCACTTTCCTGCCAAGTCTCCTGAACTACTCCTTGCTTCCCCTTCAGCAGGTGCATTCCTTCTCTCCCGTACTGAAATCTGCGATGAGTTGCAGCTGGTAACATGAAAATGTCTTAATTCAGGAAATGTAGTTGAAAACATTCAGCATGGAATGCAGGCAACAATAAGTAAGTAAGTAAGTTTCATTTCACAGAATGAAAGAAGATGCAGCTTTGGTGCTGATAGGAGGAGTGTAAATCTGAGAAGGAAATTTTTAGTGCACTCTAATAGATCAGTTCTCCTAGCAACATTTACTTCAGCTTTAGAAATGCCTTGTCTCTGATCCAAATTGTTAGCTTAATTGCTCTGATTATCATTCAGTCTGTTCTAAGGAACTTTTTAATGCATGATAGCATGCCAAGAAAATGTAAGCATAATTTTGTACACTTACTATACTCACTATTACATTTTTCATTATTGCTTTTCATTATTGCTTAGGGTCATGATTTCAGATTGCCTCCCTATGGAAAACCAGACTCTTCGAGGAGATTAGGTAAAGTGCAGCTCTATCCAGAGCTGCCTTAGCCCTGGTGCTCTTGATACTTATTAATCAGTGATATGTAGCTTGAGTGGTGCACAAACCTCTTCTGCAATACGCATGAACAAGTGCTTAGCCCAAGGCTCCAAATCCCACAAGACATCCCACAGTTAATGCCAGGAAAACTACCAGGGAAGTATGAAGTTATACCCTTTCTCTCTTTTTTTTCTGATAATTTTACAAGGTTGCCAGTTGTAAGAAACGTTAACGCTTACACTTCTGAAAATAGAATATTAATGAATATTCCCTAAGTGACCTACAGGCGTGATCCAAACTGACACTGTAATGATGAGAGAGTAGATTATCACCATAAAAGTCAGCACTACACTGGAAGAGCTGTGTCTTGTTTGCATTTTCATGAAATACAGCCTTATGACTGACATCAAATTGCTCCCTTTGGGCAATCACTTAAGATCACAAAGAAAAAAAGGACGGATATTTTATTTTCTTTGAAATGCATGTCTTTTATGTGCTGTATCTGGGTACAGTATCTGTGACTGAAAGCTGCTCTTTTGCAGTAAGAGAACATAAATCCCTGGCAGAGATATTTCCATACATTCAGCTTCTCTTAATGTTTTGTTCACTGCCATATTTTGGATTTCTCTTACCTGCAGTAAAATTTATTATGACATCAAACACTAATTTTCAACATTCATATGCAAAACAAGATCCCCCAGAAGGTCAGGAAACCTGTGAGTGCTGAAAGACTTCAAGAATATGGTAAAGATTTACATATTTTAGGCTGAAATTTCCAATCTCTCTTCTCCCATACCCCATATATGATTTTCTTCAGCAAAGTTGAAGAAGGCAATACCACTCTGTTACAGTGGTCTCTGGCAGGAATCATCCTCCCCCTCAAGCTGTACCTTGTCGTAGTTTCATGGTTTTTCATCTGTATTCCACATCAGTGTTCCATTCCATGACATACCTGCAAAGCATAAGGGGTCAAGACCTTCAAAATCACAGATTCATTTGAGTTGGAAGGGACCCTTAAGTGCCATCTAGTCCAACTCCCCTGCAATGAACAGGGACACCTATAGGTATATCAGGCTCAGAGGCCCATCCAGCCTTGAGTGTCTCCAGGGATGGGGCTTCCACCACCTCTCTGGGCAGCCTGTGCCAGTGTTTCACTATTGAGAGACCAGGAGAGCGCAGCCTTTGGTGCTTTCACACACCCTCACCCCAGCACAAAGCTCTCTCCACCAGCACCAAGTTCTACTCCTTAGCTGTCTCCTCACCCCAGCAGGAGCAAACTGCACTGCTCACACACACAGCAGCTCACTCCTACTCCTGCCTCCAGGCTCTGTTCCTTCTTTAATTCCCTCATTGCACCTTTGTTAACAGAAGCACATGTAAAACCTTCAGGTCCCTTTATGCATCAGAGTCAAACATTTACTTACAATCACTGTTGCAGCAATAACGATTAAATTAAACATGAAGGAAATGTAGCTGCCTGGAAGATCTACAAGCTGGAGGTGTAAATCACACCACATAACTAATTTATGACATTCTGCGCCTACAGCTGTACACCAACGGTTTTTAAGTGTAAGGGTGGCTCTGATTTCTAAGTGCTTTTGGCAACAGAAGAATAGGAAGCAGATTACATGTGCCTCTCACCCTGCACCCAAAGCCATATATTAAACAAGGTCAGGATGGATCAGCAGCCAGGTGCAAGGGATATCAGAAAATGGTTCAGTTGCAGAGATCCAGAGATGGGACTTGGATTTTTTTCCACATAAATAATGGACTTTTGAGTTTGTGAAACGTGAGGCAAAATGATCTCTCAATCAAAGAAACTGTCTAATTATATTTTCCAGTGAAAATACACTTGAACAAACTTTTTTAAAGGATAGCCTTGTACTCCTATCTTATCAGACTTTGAAAAAAATATGTTTTCTCAGCCAGAATCTGTGCAAAATACAGGCCTGTTTTCTGGGATTGAATGCCATATGCCTTGCATACACATGTCTTTGTTATGGTTTTAATAATCGTGAAGTTGACACTCTTGTCATTTGGAAAACAAAAATCTGTCTTCAAATCACTGCCTGCTTATAAGGTTTTGTTTGCAGATGCCTTTGACTTAGAGGTGTACCCTGTGTAGATCCTTAATGACAAGACAGTTGTGTGGCAGGACTGCATGCTTAATTCTTGGGAAAGCACTCCCATTCTCAGTCACTTTGTCTTTCATGGGAGTTTTGTGCTTGCCTTAGGAAAAAGAACCAACAACTCCTATTTTAGGAAGTACAAAATAAGTATTTTAGGGAAAAGGAGAAAATCCTTTGTGACTGAAAAAAGAATAAACCTGCTAACTTAATTACATACCAAAATGATAATACATTCACAGCAAAAAAAAAAAAAAAAAAAAAAGAAAGAAAGAAAAAAAAAAGTTAACACACAGATTTCTGGTAACAAAATAGTTTACTAAAATATCATACATTGGTTAGATCAACATTCTTAGATTCTACCCAAATAATGCAAACATTATCACATGTGCTTTTTTATTAACATTACCCAGTATCCTGCACACATCCAAGAAGAATAATGTCCCTGCCAGATCCATGATAGACAGTTAGCCCTTGTATCCCATTTGGCTTTTACATAAGGCAAATGTTCGGTTGCAAAGATCTTTCCCGTATTCTCAAAAAAAGAAAGGGCAAATGCCTCCTCAGTAGTGCTGAATCAGGTATGGTTCATGGACATATTGGAAAATCCTAACCTAGTTTGAGATTAGGTTAACTGATGCTTAGAATTGCAAAAAATATACTTACTTTTCTGTGTTCCAAAACTCATCTCGTGTTGGAAATATACAGTATGCTGAAACACACTTATCCATCTCTAAGACATTGACAGGTCTGTTGATTCCTGCAGTCCTTGTTACTCAGTGAGAAGTACTGGAGTAACTTTTCAGAGTAACTTTCTAAATGTATTCATAAAAAAATTAATTTAATGATCTTCCTTCCCGAGAAACATAAAAATTCTAGATTTGTGCAGATAAACTGCTAACAATTTATCTAAATTCTTGTATTAATCTATAAAAAACTAAAAACAGATAAGTAGATGTACACTGCAGTATTTTGTTTGCTGTCTTAGTTATATTTCCAGTCTTTCTCTGGTGGCCTTTCATAGGAAAATACACATAATTTGGCAAAAGGCTACTAAAGAGTTTGACTATATTAAAAGCCATGATCCATGGCCTAAGAAGCAAAAGCTAGTTTCATTTAGCTGATACATATAAACTGACAAGCTCACTGGCTGCATTTGAATAAACAAATAAATTTGCCTTATGTGCAACCGGTTAGTTTTCTTAAATCATCTTTTACGGCAGAATCATACTATACAATTAATTATTTATTCATTTCATTCTTATTCAAAGCAACATACTGAATGGGAAGGATTATGAAATCAATTTCTAATTTATGTGAGCTAACAGAAAATCATATGTTGAGAAAATTAATGTGCAGCAACCTGAAGTGTCCACTTCGGAAACTAATTTGCAATAAGAAGGGGAACAAGCTACCTAAATCCATCACATTTCATTCTATACTGATTTCCTCCTTATTGCAGACTTAGTGGTGGCCATTAAATGTCTAACAACGTATATCTGGAGGGGACAAAATATTATGAGTGCAGTAATTTGTAGGCATCTTACAGAGGTTTCATAGAAATTTCAAATATGCTCCCTGGAAACAACATCCAGAATGGAGTGCTTTGTTTAAACACACCTGAGGACCTAATAACAAATGGCACAGTAACAATGAACTTAGCCCTGAAAATATAGGGATATCTTCTGCAATTGTGATTAACACAGAGTAGCATCATCTTCCCCAAATAGTTAGCAACATTCCTGAACTTAAATAAAACCTGTAGACAAGAAAGCTAGCAGAGCCTGCCATCATAGGTAACATTTCTGTGATGATACAAGGCCACAATCTGTTCAAGTAAGATGTATTTTAATGCTGCTCAACAGCAGACATCCCACAAAGCAGTCTCCTAATGGGAGACTTTATCCTTTGGCCACAAGCTCAGCCTGACAAAAGATCAGCAGCAGCACCATCCCAGGAGCCATGTGCTTCTTGAATCTCAACACCGAGTGGAAGATAACAAGCAAACTCACCTTGCTAGACAAAGGCTCTCTGGGATAGTTTGGTTGGACTGGTCCTGACAGTTAGTTCCAGGCACAGAGGTGGAAGTGAAGCATGTGCTGCAGTGAACAAATGGGATGAGAGATGCACAAGAGGCTCTAAGAGTATTTCTGTTGAGTACCAGAAGAGGCCAGGGTGAACATTAAGCTGCACTGTCTACAAGGCTGGGAACTGAGAGAGACACAAAAGCATTCATTTGTACTTAACATTTTTCCTTAAATTGGCCTTACAAGGTTGGAAAAGACCTCTAAGATCATCTAGTCCAACTATCTACCACTAGTATTGCCCACTAAACCATGTCCGTCAGTGCCACATCTTTACATTTCTTGAACACCTCCAGGGACAATGACTTCACTACTTCCCTGGGCAGCTTGTTCTAATGCCTCACCACTCTTTCTGTTTTTTCCTAATATCCAACCTGAACCTCCCCTGGCACAAGTTGAGGCCATTCACTTACCTCTAGGGATGGGACATCCACAGCTTCTCCGGACAGCCTGTGCCAGTGCCTCATCACACTCTTAGCAAGTAATTTCTTCCTTAAATCTATTACAAATCTTCCCTCTTTTGCATTAAAACTGCTATACCTTGTCCTGTCACTACATTCCCTGATAAAGTATCTACTCTCAGCTGCAGACTTGTAGCCACCTTTAGGTACTGGAAGGCCACTATAAGGTTTTTCTGGAGCCTCCTCTTCTCCAGGCTGAACAAGCCCAGCTCCATCAACCTTACTTCAGAGGAGAGGAACATGCTTGTGTCCCTGCCCTGGACCACCCTGCACAGCTCCATGTCCTTCTTATGCTGGTAGCCTCAGAACTGAATGCAGTGATTCCAGTAGTACAATAGCAAGCTTGAATCTTGGGTACAATAATGGCAAACAATGAACAGCAAAGAAAAATATAATTTCTACAAGCTACATGGAAGTAATAGTGATTTAAATGCTGCTTGTTCACTCTAAGCCTTTGCACCTACTGAAGGCTGGAACAAAAGCAAATGTGCTACAACAGGGTTTTGAGTCCAAGGGCAGATATACCTCCAAGCTGGCAATGCTGTTGGCTCAGCCTGGATGTATGTGCTAGGGGAAGGCAAACATCTCCTTTGCTACCCACCCAACCACCTGGTTAGCCAAGTGCCTGCTGATACCATACACGTGGCTATTTTCTGAATGAGCAATTTAAAATAGAGCAGGTTATTCTTCTAAAACAATAAAAAATAAAAAAAAATCTTTAATTATCAGCTGTCAAAAAACAGTGCATGACTTTCATTTACTTGATGTCAGAAGAAAATGCATTGTCAACATCTATCAGGATGGGGCTTGTTCCTGCTGAAAATATTTATCCTGCTCTTCAGGCACAGGTAAGTGAAAAAGTACACTTACACAATTGTCACTAAGTTAAATAAAAAGAACAGAAATAAGAAAAATAAACAAAACCAAAGTAACAGAATGTTGTATTTGAATTTCTGAATTAGAATTATTGTATTAGAAAATATGTCATGGAAACCCGAAAAGACTAAAACATCTAAATCACTCCTTGCTGTTTTTGTTGCCAGATCTTTCCATGTGATCTCCTCAAAAAGTCTCAGGAAGGCAGACAGTACTTGCTTTTTCACTCATCCTAATTACCCATTAGATCCCTACTTTTATTTGAGCCAGTGCCTCACCTCTCTTTCTAAGCATAAGTTTTCCCTAATATTCAACCTGAACACCCCCTCATGCATGAGGCCTTTCTCTCTCATGCTATCACTGTTACTACCTGGGAGAAGAGGCCAACCACCACCTCTCCACAGCCTCCTTCCAGGTTGTCGTAGGCAGTGATAAGATCTCCCCTGAGCTTTCTCTTCTAATACTGAATAATCTCAGTTCCCTCAGTCGCTCCTCATAAGACTTGTCTTCCAACTTCACATTTTTACTACTTCTTTGATGGTAAAACTGATCTTTGTGTGCAATTCAGTGAAACAGGAGTACTGCATAAGGCATGATTTTACAAACTCCTTATTCTCTTCCAGAATCCAAATGTATTTTCCACCATATCTGCTGTAAGGGCTCAATCCCTTGTCTATGAAACTTTAAAATATCCTAAAGATGTTCTGAGTTTTTCATCAAACAAGAAATGAGATTGGTAGTCTGAATGATTACTTTGACACATTTTCTCACTAAGTCCTGTTTAAAAAAGAAAAATCCTCCTAACTTCTCCATCATGCATAACCAGTTCCTCATAGGAAAAATGTCTAAATCAGATGTACTGTTTATCTCCCTACAGTAAGGGACTGTAGTTTATCTCTGATCAACCATTTACAGTAGCTTTCAATCCATCAAAATGAAGCACAAACATAAAACATATCTCCTAGGTTCATTGTAATGCAAAGACCAGAATACTTTCCACTGAGGCTCCTCATGGACATACAGGAGACAGTCCTACAAAAGACCACCGAGATGACAAAGGGTCTGAATCATCATTTCTACAAGGAAAGGCTGAGAGAGCTGGAGTTGTTCAGCCTGGAGAAGAGAAGGCTCAAGGGACATTCTGTGATGTACAGGTGACAGAGCATTGGCACAGGTCCCAAAGAGGCTGTGGAGTCCCCTCCTTGGAGATCTTCAGAAGCTGCCTGGACATGGGCCTGGGCACCCAGCCCTGAGAGTCCCTGCTGAAGCTAGGGTTGGGCCAGATGACCTCCAGAGCTCACTGCCAGCCTCAACCAGTCTGTGGTTGATTCTCTGATATAGATCCAGCTATATCACACAATCATTTCCATTGGTAGGCACGCATAAGGAAATAATACAGTAGACTTACACATTAATAAAGTGACCTCCTATACCTATAGCTGTCCCAAGAGTGCTGCATGATCAAATTCTTCCACCTCAGAAAGAAAATCTGTGTAGGCTGAATGGGAGATCTCTGCCACTACACAGTTCTGCAAGTGCACGGCTACAGTTCCCTATGCCAGGAGGGGAACATCTTGACAGTTGCAAGCAACTTTTCTTAAATGCCTGTCCGGATGGAAGCACATGCAGTAATCTCTTAAGAGAGATCGGGAAGAGGGTGCAATTATTTTCTCTTGTTGTTTTTTGTTTGTTTGTTTTTGCACCACAGAAATATTCCCGGTCCAGTAGCAGCATGATTTTGAGAGCTAGTCCATGGAAAAGGCACCTCTGTGGGCCTCCGTCTTTCAGAAAAAGAAAAGGGAAAAAAAAAAAAAAGTTGCTTATGTAGAGAAGAAGTTGCTTATGTAGAGAAGAGATGGAAAGAGGTAGTAGTGAATGGGAGAGAAAGATGTTACAATGCTCTGAGGCAGAAATGGGGACTAAAACCATAAGAAATGTCTTCAAAATAATGGATCTAGAATTAATTGCGAGTTTTGCTAGAGTCAAGAGCAGCCCTGTAAATTCAAAGCATTTCAGTTTGTTGATTCAGTCAGAGAAGGTGCTAGAGCACTCTCACATGTTATTCTGTCACTAAACGACTCCAGTAGCTCTGCTGTTCGGATAAGCTTACTTCATGGCAAGTCACAATTTTCTTAAAACGAGAAACAGAGAATGGAATCTTTTCTGGAAAAAATGTCTGTTCTGAATGAAGCTCCTCAGGCTGAATTTTTAATTTGTCAAGGCACAGTCCTATGAAAACATCCTCCAGTTTGATGAATGAAATGCTCTCTGAAACATTATAGATCTGACTAGCAACGTCGGTGGATAAAACATAGCCAGTCCCTGAACAAAATGGCGGGTAGGTGTTACCCGAGTATTCTTCTATCCTCACGTTCCACTTGCTCTCATTTTTCCTTATGGGTTGCTCATGCAGTTTCAGAAAGCCTGTGTAAAGCCCTGTGGTCCTCTTTTTCTTTAGAAGCAGCTCAGTGAGGTAAAAAACATTGACAAACACATCTGTGTCAGTTTTCATCACAAAGCTGGACTGGTTACAAAACTGATGAACCCATTCAATTCCCATCATGGTCTTTAATGTCAAATTGTAGTATGTGTCCAGAAAATCCTTTTGAATAATGTCTTTGTATTTTTGGCTTTCAGCACCGATGTCAGCCTGCTGCTCAAGATTGACAGGGGATCCCAAGAGGAAATACGTCACTAGATGCTTGCCAGCCACCGTTCTCTCCTTCCCCCAGGTTTGCCGGATGACCATCCTGGCATCAATGTCTTGACATGAGGATGCCACAAGTAGTACAAGGAAAGGTGGGTCCTTACGGCAATCTATATCTGGGAGCTGCAAGAAGTTTCCTTCAATTCTCCTAAATGTTTGTAGTGTACAATTTTGTTTTTTGCCATGGAATATAGAGAGTCCAGTCAAATTCATGTAAAAATAACATAAGCTGGCACAGCTGAGCCCCACAAGGCAAACAAGCACCTTGATTTTTCTGAAATCCATCTGAAATAAACAAGAAGGAATGACATATTTAAAAAAATCTTGTTCCTTTCAGTGCTGCATACAAAACTCACTGCTCAGGGTTTTAAAGTTAGGTCATCCCTTTTTGAAGCTACCTGTCTCAGGGCATTTGCCCAAACACATTTTTCTGAGGATAGTTCCTACAAGACATGCTGCTGGCAGCCAAATTCTCACTTGTTCTTCCTTGAACCTGCCCCCAAGACAGTATATACACAATTGCTCACACAAGAGGGCTCACTGATACCAGGTCACCCTGGCTGATGCTTCACACTTCCTCACTACTTTCAGCATGGAATCATAGAATCATGGGATCACGAAGATTGGAAAAGACCTCCAAGATCATCCAATCCAACCACCCATCTACCATCAGTATTTCCCCACTAAGCATGTTACCTAGGACGCCTTTGACAAATCAGCAGTGACACTCATGCCAGATGAGAGAAAATAACAGTAATACAAGTTTTAAATACCATATTTCTCCATTCATTTGAAAAATGTCTGGGTCCTGAAGACAGCAAGCCCTGGCCAATTAGCAGGCATAACCAACCAGGTTCCTCCAGTCTTCATCTTCTCTTCATCATGTTGGTCTCTTGCACTGATCCAGAAGTTGCTCCCAATCTTGCTGCTGGAGGGGCCATGAGCGGCATGTTTGACACTGGGCCAGCTTCTTGGAAAAAGAAGACAAAGCAGTGGGTCAGGTTACTGGGATCTTTCTCTTTTTGCAGACCGTAGGTAACTCACTAGGGCATGAAAAGGGAGTGGACTTCTCTGTCCTTTAGAGGAAGGAGACCCAAACAATAACAGCTCATTCATCTTTGTAACAATGTGCTGCATACATAGTTGCAAGCCTAGTACAAATTGTAAGGGAGAGAAAAACAATGAAAGTAAAGCCAAATAGATCACCGTGCCAAAAGGAATTACACGCCTCCATAAATGAACTGAGAAAATTCTAATGGTTGAGTTACTAAGTACATGACCCAAATGGCTCACCAGCTCCTCTTTCAGAGAACCAGAGTGAGGGAATTTTAACTGGGAGGAAAACATTCAATTCCTCTTCTGCCACTTTATAACAGCAAATTTGATCTGGTTTCCCACCCCCATCCCCCCCCCCGCTCCCCCCCCCCCCCCAAAAAAAAAAAAAGGAACTGAGAAGCCTCAGAGTTGTAGATTTCATGAAAATCTGATCTCTGTCTTCTGACCAGGAATGTTCTGCCTGAACTCCCCAAGCCATGCCAGTGCTTTCCTCTCCTGTTGCCAGCTTTCATGATGCTGCTCAAGGATCTGCCATTGCTTTGTAGCAGGACTCCCAGCATATGTACATCCAGAAACCCTTCACACAAGCCATTCTCTTAATGGACGCCCATTAAAATTTCTTCAGAAATACTCCAACCCTCCTGCTAAAGCAGGTTCCCTACAGCAAGTCACTCAGGAAAGCATCCAGATGGACCTTGAATACTTCCAGGGAAGGAGAATCCCCAACTTCTCTGAGCAAGTTCTTCCAGTGCTCTGTTACCCTCAGAGTAAAGAAGTTCTTCCTTGTGTATGTATGGAACTTCCTGTGTTGCAGGTTTTCCATTGTCCCTGTCCTGCACATCACCGAATTCATAGAATGGCTTGGGTTGGAAGGAACCTCAAAGCCCACCCAGCCCCAAGCCCTGCCATGAGCAGGGCTGTCCCCTACCAGCTCAGGCTGACCAGAGCCCCATCCAACCTAGGGTGGATGGGATGCTCTTTCTACTGTATTTACTAGGAAAATTGCTATTCTATAAAGAAGGGTTGGAGAACAACTGCTTCTGTCATATTTAACTAGCAAAACATGTCCATGACTGAATTTCGCAGAACCATCACCATCCAGTCTAAAGCGTCTTCTTCTACAGCATAGGTTAGGTGTGACAAGGCCTACAGTTTTTAAATTATCTGACTTTCCCTGTATTTTTTCTCCTTGGCCTGCATCTAACAAATAGTACAGCCTATGATTCAAGATTTTCAGCTTCTACATACTTATCTTCATGGAAGAGTCCTGGAGATGTTACAGTCTACAGAAGACGGTCTAGAAAACAGTGGAGACTTAATAGTAATCAACCTCTTTTCTGTTGATTATTTTGAAGAGCACCCAGTATTTTAGCATCAAAATCTCTTAAACTTTATAGAAAATCCTTTGGCAGTAAGCTTGCCCTGGTTTTGTCTGAGTTAATATTCTTCCCCTAGTAGAGGATGGCTAGGTGCCTGTCAGCAGGTGGTGAGCAACTGCATTATACATCACTTTAATCACTTTATTTTGTTTGCTTTTCTGTTTTTTATTATTACTATTTTTCCATCCTTTTTTGCCCTATTAAACTGTCCTTATCTCAACCTGTGATTTCTACCTTACTCATGAATAGTGACAGATGCCCTCTGGGAGTGGCAACAGCAATGGAAGCAGAAAAACTGGCAGCACAGAGACAAACCCATCTAGGCCACTGCAGTGTGGAAAGATATTGCTGTCCAGGTAGAGAATGTAGTTGTAAAAGTAAATTACATGGATGCCCATGTACCACAAAGCTGAGCCAACAAGGAAAATCAAGACAACCAGCAAGTGGATTGGGCCACTAGGATTGAAGTGGTTCAGGTAAATCTGGACTGGCAACATAATAATTTCCAGCTCAGTAGGCCCATGAAACCTCAGGCCATCAAGAAAGACCATCAACATATAGATGGGCTCAGGACTGAGGAATGGACTTGACCGTGGACACTATTGCACAGGCTATCCAAGAATGTAAAATACGTGCTGTGATTAATCAAAAAAGCCTCTTTGGCATGGAGGACGGTGGCTGAAATATAAATATGGGGAAACCTGGCAGGTGGGTTATACCACACTCCCACAAATTCACCATGGCAAACACCATGTGCTTGCAATGGTGAAAGCAACCAAACAATTGGAAACAGATCCCATGCCCCATGCCACTGCCCAAAAACTATCTGGGCCTTGAAAAGCAAGTCCTGTGGTGGCACGGCACCCCAGAAAGAACTGAGTCAAACAATGAGACTCATTTCCGAAACAACCTCATAAAAACCTGGGCAAAAGAGCACGGCCTTGAGTGGTTATATCACATCCCCTATCATGCACCAGCCTTTGGGTAAATCAAATGATACGATGGACTGTTTAAGACTACACTAAGAGCAATGGGTGCTGGGACATTCATGCACTGGGTTACACAATTACTGAAAAGCTATCTGGTTAGATAACACTTAGGGATCTGTCAAAAGAGCTGGCCCTGCCCAATTAAAATATTTACATACTGCAGAAGAGAAAAAATCCTAGTGGTACATGTAGAAGAATTGCTGGCAAGACAGTCTGAATTATTCCTGCCTTAGGCAAAGGCAAGCCCATTTGCAAGATTGCTTTTTCTCAAGGACATGGGTGTATTTGGTGAGTAATGCAACAGGATGGAGAAGTCCAGTGTGTATCTCAAAGAAATTTGATGATGGGTGAAAACAGCCAATAATTTGAATTATATAATGTCAATTGCTATACAGTACTATATATCATCACTTCTATGGTTGTTATATGCCTTATCAACAATATTACAAGAATCACCCAAATTAATGAAAAATTAATTTTTATGGAACCAATCAAAGAACTGTGGTGGTGGGAATCAGAACTGGCTTCAGCATGCAACAATCCAAAATCACACACCACCTCTCCTGCCTAGAAGGACCATGGTAATGGAGGCAACCCAAAGTCATAGCCTAAATAGACTCTATGGACATTTTAGAGAGATAGCCCATAGACTAAGGGAAATATAATGGGAAAGCGTGGGATCTGATCATGACATAGATGGCATGGATACTGAAATGATCTTGGCTGGGAGTTAATTTTCTTCCTAACAGCAGTATGATGCTGTGTTTTGGATTTAGGATGAGAGCAAAGGTGATAACCCACCATTGTTGTAGTTGTTGCTGAGCAGAGCCTACACGGTGCCAAGGACATTTCAGCTCCTCACACTGCCCTGCCAACAAGGAGCTGAGGGTGCATAGGGAGCTGGAATGGGACAGAAGAGGGACAGCTGACCTAAACTGGCTGAAGGGATGTCATGCTGAACAATAAAAGTAGGGATTAGGTATGGGGAGGAGGTACTGCCTGGAGACTGGCTGGGCATCTGTCAGTGGGTAGTGAGCAATTGCACTGTGCATCTCTCATTTTTGATATTCTTTCATCATCATTGTTATTATTATTTTCCTTCACAGTCCTTTTAAACTGTCATTATCTCAACTATGAGTTTTATGTTTTTGCTGATTCTCTCCCCTATCCTACTGTGATTGGAGTGAACAAATGGCTGTGTGGTGCTGAGCTGCCTGCCAGGTTAAGTGACAACACAGGTCTGAGTTTTCTCTTTGATTTGAGTCAGAAATTGCAGTTTGTAATTATCTCAAAGCTTTTTCTATTTCCTGTCATTTCAACTGCCAAGTATTTTATGTAGGGCATTGCAGAAAAATTACCTGTTTCGTGTCCTAGAGGGTGGTTTGTTTAACCTGCCCAGCAGAGTGCGTTATGGCTCTGTGTAGATCCAACGAAGTTTGCACTAAAGCCTGAGACCAGAGCAATGGGAGTCACAGCAGCCTGCAGTTGCACTGTCTCATGACATATGCCTAAAATGAACAAGGAAGAAAAAAAGAAGATAACTGTACTGGAACTGTTGGATCAAGGCCTGAACGTGTGATTGACCACCTGAGGTAAACACTGAGTCAGCCGCAGGAGCACAGGTGAAGGCAATTCAGCTGTGTGATCGGAAGGGGTGGAGCCTGGCTCCACCTCTCCTAGATCCCATTTAAGGGCTGACCTCCACTGAGGAAGGATCTCTCTCTGGAGACTGCTCCTTGTGGAGTTCTTTGCAAACCTATAACACTGGTGAGTACTTTCTGTCTTTCTGTTTAACTTTGATTATCTTTTCTAACATGATAATCTTACTAAACCTAATTACTCTGTGTACTTACTGATCATCAAATACTTTACAACATCTGTATACTTATTGATTTTACAATAACATAGGTCTGCATTGTGTTAGACAAGCCTTTGCCTTGCATGCACCTGAACTCATTTGGCACTTGCTATTGGGCTCAGACAGTCCCAATAGCCTCAAGGATCAGCCCTTTGTTGAAGCATCAGGAGCCGATTCTTGTCAGAGTGATCTAGAAAGCAGCAGAAGGACATCTTGGAGCTTGTCAGAAGTCACCAAGATAACCTCCTTGAATTTCATTTCTTTCAGCAAACAAGGAGAATAAGAGAACTTATTTGCCATCTTTGCTTTGCCAGGAGGTCTCTCAAGCACCATGACAGTTTGCCATGGTGGGCAAATGTGTTAGAGTCTCTGCTTACAACTCTGACCTTCGTTAAACTTGTTCGTGTTGCACTGTGAATGGGTCACGTTAACTCATCTGACTGAGCCTAGTTATTCCATCAAAGTTAATGACACCTTCTTTAGATCTGTTAATGAGTATAATTATCCAAACAGTGCCAAGAGATCAAGATTACACGGCATATGGATCAGGAAAAGCAATATTGCCTGCAGCGGAGAAGGTAAGTAGGTCTAGAGTCCCCGTGAGAAAAAGATTCAGAATACAAATTTAAAGAAATAAAGTTTGCTTAATTTTTCTGGGTCAAAGTTACAGTCACACTGCTGAGTTTGGTGAATGATCAAGTGTTAGATTCTCATTCATGTCACATGTTGAACAGTGAAGGACCCAAAGCATAGCGTGTCCAAAACACATTTGGCCATCAGCAGGAGTTACTGCTTTGTACAAGAGAGGCAAGCAGTTGCTACTGCCACTTGCACACCCAAAAGCACAGATGTGATTTAAACATGCAAACAGGATTAGGAACCTCAGGCACTGCACAGCTAAAGACAGCAGAGGTATTTCAAATGGCTTTTCTTAATAGCCAAAAGTAGCATGTGCAGCATGTGCCCTGGCATAAGCACTACTAATACCTGTTAATTTTTTATTCCCCCTGGAACAAAACCTTTAAACTGCATTCACAGAAGCTTGGCAAGACATAGAGAGGGACTGAATATGCTTAGGTAACTTAATACATCAGAAAATATTGTTCCTAAACACAAGCATTTTAGGAGAGCAGGGATCACCTTCAATCTTTCAAAGGTGAAGACTGGCAAAACTGAGGGCTCAGTAGTAGCTGGGTCAACACTGCTAGGGAAGGAAAAATTGTCCCCTTGCTGGGCAGCCAGGCTTCTCTCTTTGGTCATGGTCATCTAACCCAGGTAACTTCTGTTCAAAATAAAGCATCCTCCTCGGACATCTGGCCCTACCATGCCCCCTTGAATTGTTGGCTGAGTCCTGCCTCTTTGCTTGGTGCCCACATACATAGGACCACCCATAGTAGGTGAGTCAATCACAATGCCAACTCAACCACAGGAACTCAGTGTGGATAGCAGCCAAGGTGGTGGGGCTAAATGTCATTTTCACAGAGCTTTAGAACGTCTCTTTTCAACTCAGAGGATACCATGCACAGCAGTGCATATTAACAATGTCCTTATCCAAAGTGAATGTCAAGACTGGAAGGCAAGGAGGATGGGAAACTGGATAAAAAACAGGGAGAAAGTGTTGTCTTCTGGTCTTTCTGTTAGATCACAAGAAGGCTTTTCCTCTCTGATACCTCTCACCAATGTCAGGATTCTCTCCTTTTGTCAGTTGATTAGCAAGTCTAAGCAAGACATTGTTCTACTGCTTCATACGTGCAGGTTTCTGTCAAGGAAGCACTGACTTGCTAGGCACTTTATTTAATAATGGGGAGTATTTTGGTTGGTTGGTTGGGTGCTTTTTTTTGTTTATTTTCACAAGTAGCAATGTTTTAATCCCATTTTTCTGGGATTATCACCAGGACAAGATACAGTGAACAGTCCATGTGAACAAGACTTGTGGACTCTGTCCCACCCCTCCAAGGAATGCTTTTCTCTATTATTTTTAAATGGAAAAACATTTAAAGAAAATATTGGCTTTTCCATGTGGGGCAGATGGCACTGCAGGTTAAACAGCCTGAGGAACGAGGAAGCAGATAACTGTGCACACGTCTTTGTGTTTCAAAAGCACATCAACCTCAGGGTTGCTCCCCAGCAGACTCTGGGCCACCATTTGGGCGCATACATGAGGAGAGGGGTCTGAGAAGGGAAGATGTTAATGTTTAAGATAAACCTCAGGACCTCCAGAAAGACAAAAACAATTTATGAACAAGGAAATGGCACCAGGCAGTGATTAATGGATTCACCAGCAGTCACAGAAAAGGCCTGCTGCACAACAACAAAGGAGGAGAGCCCAGGCCTTCTGAGCTGCTAGGGTGAGGTTTCAGCTGGGCATCTTTCCTGAAAAAGGACCCAGGGTGGGAAGCTGCTGCCAAGGCCCTCAGAGAGTCACCAACGTCCCTAACCTTGCCCATCCAAAACATCCTCCTATTCTGTAAATTATCAGCTACACTACACTACGGCTGACTCTAAGCTGAGTGGTTAAGTTGATAGTACGGAAGGACCCAGACAAGCTTGAAAAGTGGGCCCATGTGAACCTCATGAAGTTCAACAAGGCCGAGTGCAAGGTACCACGTTTGGATTGAGGCAATACCAGATACCGAAGTTACGTTAAATTCTAGATTAATGCTCATACTGAGGAAATCCTAGACATATAGAATCTGCATTCAGATATATGCATACAACTGTATTTTTAAGCAGCACGATCAACACAG
Organism: Meleagris gallopavo; assembly: GCF_905368555.1. Taxonomy (NCBI): domain Eukaryota; kingdom Metazoa; phylum Chordata; class Aves; order Galliformes; family Phasianidae; genus Meleagris; species Meleagris gallopavo. Next base: position 106,311,833 of record NC_139404.1, on the reverse strand, counting down.
CCTCAATACTCTTATTACAGTTGTAATATGCAGTAATAAGCGGAGAAAATTTTCTTGTAAAAATCAAAGAAAACCCATGACCAAAGTTCAATAATGGAGGGATATCTCTGAAAATTACACTTGCTTACTCTAGATCTCCTATGGTTGTGCTGCAGCCCAGACAGTTTTAGAATAGGCATCTGCAGTTCTTTACCTCTTCCTATCTTTCAAAGAACAGTTCACACCACTTCCTTCTCCGAATGATGGTTTTAGTACCACATAAAGCAACATAACAGAGGTTAATTACCCCTTTCTCCCCTCTAACCCCAGCTTTTATTGCTGAGCATGACAACCCATGGCATAGGACATCCCTTTGGCCAGACAGGATCAGCTGTCCTGGTTCTGTTGCCTCCCAGCTCCCGGTGCACCCCCTGCTCCTCCCTGGCTGGGTAGTGCGAGGAGCTGAAATATCAATGGCTCTGCATAGGCACTGCACAGCAACAACTACAACAGTGGTTGGTGTATGACCATAACTATTTTCATCAAAAATCCCAAACATGACATCATATGAGCCTCTAGGAAGAAAATTAACCCAATCTGTCACCTGGTGCCAGTGCTTTTCCCCCTTCAGGAGGATATTGGGACAGCCTTATTGAGTGTCCAGTCCTAGCAAGCAACAAGCCAAGGTCTTGCCTCATGACAGGGGCAGATGGTGGCTCCTCCGTTGTGCTGCCTCCTTGCCCTCGCACAACAACTTCACTCTTCTTAGCAACTATCATTCTAAAAACCTTTGCTTTCTGTCTCTGTCCTCCCTTCACCTCCCTTATACCAAATGTTGCTTTCTGGAATTCTCTTCAATACCAGTGGACTCTCTTCCTACAATCCCCCGATCTTCAGCTTACCTCTGATGCTAATGAGCATTTTTAATTTTTTTTTTCCCCAACACCTCATGAATTGGTGGGCATAATGCAATTACTGTTTTACTCGCTGATCATACCAAAGGTAAGGGGCTGTCCACTATTGGATGCTCCCATTGTGTGGCCTCCCCCAGAACAATCCAATGTCATTCAGTGTCCTGAACAGTAAAACCCAACTCAGAGCCACCCTCTTACCCTCACAGCGAAATAAAGCAATGAGGACAATTCTTCCTTCTGCTCTTACTGTCAGTACTATGGCTCCAAAAGCCCGGTTTACTGATCTGCAGAAGCACTGTGCTTTAAAAATTGTGCAGATGAATTTGTTCCCCCCCAAAGAAATTACTTAGAGTCATAGAATCACAGAATATCCCGAGTTGGAAGGCATCCTTATGGGCCACTGAGTCCTTCTCCTGGCTCCACATAGCACCATCCAAAATCAAACTCTATGTCTCAGAGTGTTGTTCAGATGCTTCTTTCACCCTTCTTGCACCCTTATTTATAAGCTACAGTTGGATTTTTCATCACAATGAAAAAGCAAAGTAAAACTGAAAATGATATTTGAGGTAGGACAAAGCTTGCTCTTCTCCCTCAGAAGTAATCTCAAGATACAGGGAGAAGGAAGGAAAAGAGCAATGTGGAGAAGAGATAATTATGCAGACTGTAAAAAAATGTCCAAACCAAGAAAAATTACCAACAAAGGCATTCCAATGTCATTGAAATCTTTCACAAACAGAGTGCTTCTCAGCCCAGCCACTGCCACTGTAGGATGAGGACTTGTCAGGACATTGCACTTAAGATGTGGGGTTTTTTTTCCTATTTTAACTAGAAGCAGCACTTGCACAGAGTAAGTGAGCCTGGTGCTTGTGCCTTTCCTTTCATGCTTCCTCTTGGCATCATTGTTATTTTAGTGTTTGGAGCTTTATTTTTCCCTTATCAATGTAACATTTGCATTTACATGTCTACCGAAAAGGCAAGCCAGTATTTTGGTAGTTAACAATTTAGGGCATCATATAGTTCCCAGCCGACAGGTCCCACCACCCTATAGCTCTCACCACACTACAGTTCCTGCCCAAGGCATAAGCAGCTCAGGAGCAGCAGCTCATGCCCTCTCCTTGCTCCAGCCCTCTCCAAACAGCAACCCAGGGATCAGCACCCAGCTCCCCCCTTTTGGCTTGTGGGATGAAAGCACAGAGCAGAGGGATTAAACCCTGCCACGAGGTCTTCATGGCAGGAAATCCTCCATAAATAAATATTTGGTTTTACAAGTGCTGACTGTATGTATTTGCGGCATCAGGCCCAGTTATTGCTTCCTTTAATTATTTGCCTCTACCTTGTGGATCTCCTTATTTTTACGAGTTTTCTCCCAGCTCTCAACAAAAACATGGGACAGCCAAGCCTTGCAACCCATCCTCCCAAACTCAACTCAAGCTTTGCAGCTGGGGGCAGGTTCACGGGCAACCAGAATGTGCTAAAATGTACTAAACCATACCCTAAATGGTCTGGTACGTGAGATCTCTTACAGCTGTCCCACCAGCTCAGAGTACCCCTTGTGCCAGGGCGCACCTCCTGCTTGTTTTACTGCAGGATGGATGCTTCAATCTCAAGCCTTCAGATGAACTCGCCGTCAGCTGGGGACATCTCAGGTAGCTCGTTCTGCACTTTGACTCGACTCTTCAAAGCCATCAGGTCCGTGCCCACCGCCCTTTTTTTCTGTTGTTCTCCCAACCGAAAGCCCACCAGGTTCGGAGATCCCCATCTTCAGTGCACAAACGAGATCCCCGCACATGGCCATACCTGCACCGGGTGAGCCGCGCTCCTTGCCTCACACGTTCGTGGCACATCCTCGGGCTCTTAGGGCCGTGCTGCGGTGGATGCAGGGGACGGCGCTGCCTGCGGTGTCTCGGCCTTCCCCGAGCAGTTCCACTACCCCACGGTGCGTGGCCGCCTCCGGCACCGCGTGGGCTGCGGGCGAGCCCGGGGACGGCACTGATGCGGCTGCGGTAACTCGAGCTCTCTGTCTCCTTCCCTCCCTCCTCTCCTCCTCTCCTCCTCCCTCTCCCTCCCTCTCTCTCTCCGTCCGTCCCTCCTACCCGTAACAGCTTCTTGCTGACACTGCAGTGGGAGCCGGCAGGGAAAGGAAAGTTAAGAACTGTCCTAGCAGAGGGCTTTACGTTGCATCTGAGGAGGAGACGACATTCCTCCAGCCCTGTTAACGGAGCTGTTCATCCCGCAGAACGGAGCCGAACCTTTGCGGTGCTGGGAAGTTAGGCTCCGCGCCCTCGGTTAAGGGCGATGCTGCTTGGAGAACGCTCCGCGCTGTTGGTTTCCCTTTATGAGGAGGAACAATCTCTGTGCAAGGAGCAAAGAGCACACCGCATCCGTCCCAGCACCACTTCCCCATCACTGTCCTCTGTGCACCACCTCACCCCACTTCTCGTGCCCCTGGTGAGTGGGAGAAGTGGGGATTTGCCAGCTCTGTATGGGCACACGTCCCCAGGCGGTGGTAGTCCATAACTGAAAGTTTCACATGAGAGCAGTTATTGAAGCAAATGTAAATAGTTTTCACTCCTAAGGGCTGTAAGCTCTTAGGAACATGTACTTCCAGAAGGATGTTACAGACAAAGCATTCCAGTTTATAGCTATGCTCCTGTTAACAGCTCGGGGAATTTGGACTTCCAGCACAAATACCCCCTTTGATTTGTTGTTGTCATTTCTGAAGCAGGTTGCCTCAGTGCAGCACAAAAACAAGGGAGAAATCAATCGCAGCACGCTGCTGGCAGCTCTCCTCCTCCTCCCCCTCCACTCCAATTGTACAGATACAGAAACATGACAGAGGAGATGCACAAAAAGCTCTCTGCTTCTTCTCCTTTGCAGGGAAACACAGGTGAGAGATGAGGAATCACTTCCAAATTTGCTTAAAAGCACAGGGCACTGCTTTTTTTTTTTCTTTTTCTTTTTTTTTTTTTAAGAAGAAAAAGAAAAAAAATAAAGCAAAACAAACAAACAAACAAAAAAACACAAATCCAGGAATCCTCAATTTCCTCTATTTCTCATTTTGTTCTCAGAAAACTCTCCTTGACTTTTGGCACTTTCCACAGCATGACTCACCAGCTTCCAAAGGGGAACCACAAAAGCTTCGGCACAGCCATGTCCGTGTTCACAGTGGGCAGGGTGGGCACCTCAGGGCCGTGCTGCTAGGGAGAGCACTGCAGATCTCTATCAAACTTCTTCCCTTCTCAGTGATGTAAAGGAAGGCAGGGAGACAGAGTCCCACACAGGGCTGCACGCTGGAGGGCTGGTATCCATGAATCACTCAATCATTGAACGGGTTGGGTTGGAAGGGACCTCACAGCCTATGCCATCCCAACCCCTGCCATGGGCAGGGCTGCCCCCCACCAGCTCAGGCTGCCCAGGGTCCCCATTCAACCTGGCCTTGAGCGCCTCCAGGGATGGGGCATCACAGCTTCTCTGGGCAGCTGTGCCAGTGCCTCACTGCCCTCTGCATAAATAAATTATGAGCTGCACTGCCAATATTTGTCAATGGGGGAGTGGAGGAAAAGATAGTTCCATGAACCATAACTCCTGTGCTAGGAAAAAAAAAAAAAAAAAAGAAAAAAAAAAAGAGGAAAAGAATCTACAACTCCGTGCTTCCGGCTCAGTATTGCACTTGATGTGCAGGTCCACCCCTATACCAGCAAAGCATTTAAGCAGAGCAGTATAAACATATGCTTATATTTCACTAGCAGGAAATTTAAGTCAACATATATCTCCATGAAGTCACTCCTCAAAGAATGAATCAGGGACCATATCAGCATTGTAATTGAACTAAAATAATCTTAAGCTTCCTCTAAAAGCACATAGCTTTAACCTGTCACATCAAATGAGAATTATGCACTTAAACTGTAATCTTCCTGTTCCCTTAGTCATCAGAGCCTAGATCAAAGTGAAAAAGAAAAAATGCACAGATGCTACTTGGCTGCGAAGAAGGAGGGGGGGCACACAGGGATGGACACTGTGTTTGAAAATGGAGTATTTCTGCTGCCCAATTCAGATTCACCTGTGTGCAGCTCATAGTGAACACTGGGGCTGGAAGAACTTGGCTTGATATCACCTCCTCCAACAGGTGCTGTGGATTGGAAGTGGCCCTCATAAGTGACAGCATATATTTTCATGTGGGAAATCATTGAGTTGTAAGGCAAGCAGAGAGGAGGCTGAGCTTCAGTCACCAAAAATGCTGTTGTTTGGGGTGGCGTTAGGTTCACCGTGCTTTCCTGTGGTGCTGGGTTCTTTATAACATTATGAATAATGTGAATAAGAGATACATCCCTGGGCTATGCTGATAGAACAGCTGAAGGTGAAAGAGCTATGTCCAGAGCTGTGTTGATAAGAGCTGCAGGTGGGGGATCCACAGGCTGCACACCTGGGGTAGGTGCTGGGCATCACAGTGGTGTTACCACCTGGTTGCACTGGGAATGTCACCGCTGTCCACAGAAAGTTGTATCCACCTGTCTTGTAGAAGCTTCCAGCATTTCATTACATTGAATCTACATGCAGACTTATTTCAGTTAGGAGGAGGAATTTTGATGCGATTTTGGGGGCAACACTTATGCTATAGACATTAAAAGCTGTCACCTCATGTGAGGAACAGTAGTACCATTAGAACCTATCTGCATAGTGTTAAAATGCTTTTTAGGTCTGGTTTCCACTTCTGCAGTTTACCAAGGGGCATGGCATGGCTGCTCCTGTGGTAGCACAGAATGAAAGTAAGGAAGTGATGGAGTCAGAGAGAGATGCAACTGTGTGCTCCCTTGGCAGAGCTGGGGTCAAGTCTGCAGAATCTGTGCTGTTCATCCACTGGAGACCAATGGAAACCAACATTTTTTTCATAGAATCCAAGGAATTCTCTGGGCAGCTGTGCCAGCGCATCACTACCCTCTGAGTAAGGAATTTCCTCCTAAGATCTAACCTAATTTTTCCCCTTTTAGTTTAAAGCCATTCCCCCTTGTCTTATCACAATCAGACCATGTAAAAAGTCAGTTTCCCTCCTGCTCCTTTCAAGAAATGGGAAGGCCACAATGAAATCTCCCTGCATCCTTCTCTTCTCCGGACTAAACAAGCCCAGCTGCCTTAACCTCTCTTCACAGAAGAGTGAGCTCCAGCCCCCTGAGCATCTTCGTGCCCTCCTCTGGACTTATTCCAACAGCTCCACTCCTTCTTGTGCTGAGGGCCCCAGGCCTGGACGCAGTATTCCACGTGGGGCCTCATGAAGGCAGAGCAGAGGCAAACAACCCCCTCCCTCTCCCTGCTGCCCACTCTTCTTGTTGATGCAGCCCAGAACACAGTTGGACTTCTGAGCTGCAAGCGCACACTGTTGGCTCGTGTCCAGCTTCTCATCCACCAGAACCCCCAAGTCCTTCTCTGCAGAGCTGCTATCAAGGAGTTCTCCCAGCCTGTGAAGTGCGTATTAAAGGGGATTTACGGGAAGAAAGACTCCCGTTCAAAAAACGGATGCACACCATTAGTATGAGCCAAAAGGTTATACTTATTCAGTTACTTCCTGTTTTACACAGCTGATTGGGCCAGTGAACCTCGGCTGCAGCACAGCACAAGAAGAAGCTACGTACGAAAAGCCCAGAGACAAAACAACCGCACATGAAACTCTTTGACAAACATGTTCTCATAAAAAATTTCCTTTGGAGAGAAAAATCTGAAGTTGCTGATAGCCATTCACACTCTACATTCTGGAGTAACTGTAAGCTGTGGGAGGACAAAAAAGTATTTACTGTGAAAAGGCAAAAAATTGAACTGCTTCAGTAAGCCGATAGCCCTTCGAAAGCTTCTTTAATTTATCTTCACAATGGATATATTGCTCTTAATATTTGTTTTGCTTATTCATGCCTCATACTAGCATCCACCCACTATGTGTAAGAAAGCAAGTTAGTGGCATGTGAATAGAGATATATTCAAAGGTACAAAAATTAAAGGTTCTAATTTCCCTTAATACTTACTGCTAACAATTTTTGCTAGCTAAGCAAAACTCTTGCTGTCTAATAATTTCAGTATGTCATGATGTCTCATAGCTTCTTGCAAAGAACTTTTGAGATCCAAAATCTAACTCCAGTGCCTGCTGGACTTGGCCTTTTACACGTGCAGCAGTCCTTGTTCAGTGAGGCAGTGCAGATGTATGGACTTGCACCTTTACTTTCACTCCATATGAGACCTCCCATCTAATCTACCCTCACCCTTTTCTTTGTTCTGGCTGCTCCAGGACCAACTGCTGACAGAACCTGCAGCAGCTCACCCGCTGAGGACAGTCAAAGCTGTACCTTTTGCTCACATGTCCCTGGGTGGAATCTGACCACAGACATCACTCATGGCCACTGCCTGCTCTCAGCTTGTGTCTCACTCAAAGACACAGCCCATCTCTGACAAGAATTCCAGCTTGATTTAAAGTCTCACTAACACAAAAACCTTTTCCTCCTGCTGATAAGCAGCTATCCATCCAAAGCATGGAGCTTTTTTTGCCCTTTTTCTTGCTATGTTTCGTTGGCTGGGGACTTCATCCTGCTTTTTATCCCTCAATAAGCGGATATAAACTGCAATTAAGATGCCTCTTGATTTTCTTTTGAATAAGCTGCCCAATTTTTTTTTTCTGCCGTCTTCTTTTATAGTAGACAAGGACTGTACCTGGTGAGCATCTAGCAGAACAGGAGGCTGCACGTCCTGGATGTGGTCCAGAGAATAGTCTTCCTCATGACAGAACAAGAAGTAACAAATCTAAACTAAAAGGGGAGATTTAGATTAGATATTAGGAAAAAAAATATTTCCTAGGAGGGTGGTGAGGTGCTGGCAGAGCTGCCCAGAGAAGCTGTGGTCCCCCATACCTGTAGGCACTCAAGGCCAGGTTGCATGAGGCCCTGGGCAGCCTGAGTTGGTGGGGGGCAGCCCTGCCCATAACAGAGGTTGGGGCAGCATGAACTTTGAGGTGCCTTCCAACCCAAATCTTTCTATGGTTCGCTGATTGGTTGGCTCATTAGCCATAAGGTCCTGGGCTGTGTTGTTCTTCCCTTCTGGGCTTTTTCCAGAGACACATCCAGGAGCGCCACACAACTCCAGGAGCCTGCAATCCTCTGAGTCCCCTGATGAGCCCTTTTTCAGAGCTGGCTCACAGCAGGCTGAGCACCGGTTTACAACAGTGATGATAAACAAACCACATGCTCCTGGTCTTTGGCTCCAGGTCAGGAATAAGGGAATCATTTTTTTCACCACTCCTCACTGCATGATTGATGGGAAGTATATGGAGTAGCATGTACTTTGCTCATATGCTTTGATTTTCCTTTGGGAAGGAATTTCTGTTCCTAGGCACATCACCTGACCTGGAGCACATGTAAGGGGTTTGCTTTTGTTCTGCACCAGAAGTTACGGCTCAGTCACATGATGGACTTCTGTGCACCCACCACCTGCCTTTGGTCTCATCCTTGCCAGGGAGGTATTCCCTGTTGTCACAGCCTTGCAGGCATCCAGGAGGTCAACAGGATGCAGATCCCTGAAGGATACGTGCCCCTTGAGCAGCATTATCAGGAGGCAGGCTTAGTCATGTTGACAATGCACAGGAAGCACAGAATGAATGGCACAGTGGGGCTCCTGGTCTTGAAGAGGTGCTGGCAGACACTTTCCATGCAGCAGCCCAGCGGTTACAGAGCAGCCTCAGAAACAAAAATCAAAATGCCATGTCTCTGGGACCAGTTGCATACCACATATTACACAGTCACTGTCAAAAGGTATCAGAAAGGACAAAGCAAAGGAGGGAGTCCTATGAGGAGGAACATAGCATGCTTGCACAAGAAAACAGTTTTTCAAAAGGCACACCCACCCTAAGGAAAAATGCAGATCTCTAGGCAGGTATGTACATGGGCTTGATCTAACTTCACTCTTTCTCCTTCTCCCCTTGTGACACCTTGTTAATTGTGCACCTGCCAGCAGGTCAGGCAAAGATGCAATCTCAGGGAAACAATGATTGAAAAGCAGGTTTAGCATAGCCACTGCTCCCCCCAGCCAGCCCATCCGCCTGCAAGCATTTGCTCTTCGCTGATCGATCTGAGCACCGTTACACAGCTCGAGATGAAGGGCTTGGTAGAGCTTAACTGCAGGGCCAGAAAACCAGCCCTTCATCTGTGGTTCTGACTAATGGGTCCCTCTGCGCTACTGAGTTTAATGTGCTTTTTGGTTTATTTATTATCAGCATCTTCCTGCACTGGGCTGGCAAGGGAGCAAGTGGCGATGGGAAGGACTCCAAATAGCATATTTTTGATCTGCCTGAGGGCTGTCAACAAAATGGTTCATTTGGACTAAAACCAAGAACACCAAAGCTTTCAAATTTAAAGGGAGGAAGGGAGGAAGGGAGGAAGGAAAGGACGGAAGGAGGGGAGGAATGGGGGAAGGAGGGAGGAAGGAGGGGAGGAAGGGGAGGAGGGAGGAAGGAAGGAAGGAAGGAAGGAAGGAAGGAAGGAAGGAAGGAAGGAAGGAAGGAAGGAAGGAAGGAAGGAAGGAAGAAACTATATTCTTTTCTTTGTCTCTCTTCTGCTTTTTAAAGAAACAGGAACAGCTTGAGGGCAGAGTGCTACTTAGAGCCAGCCATGGTATGTGGTGTTGTTCAATGAGCTTGAAGCTCACCCACAGATCAGGTGCTTTGTTAGAGGCTGTTTTGGTTCAAGACCAGGGCTGCTTTGGAAAAAGCAGTGGGGCACTGCAGCGTCAGCAGAAATAGCTCCTACAGCATATACCTGGAACAAAGAGCTCCAAATTCAGCCGAATGCAACAAGCTAATGTGCTGTCAGACATGGCACTAGTATAAAATGGAAATCTGGCACACTATTACCTTCAAAGAGATTGAAATCCAGACACAAGTTCTCCTAAATTCTCAACACGAACGAAGTCGTTTTTGACATCATCCCACTTTGAAATGTTCCCACGTAGTTTAAAGCAGAATTTTGAGAAGTGAAAGATGTTTATCTCCAAAGGAAAAAAGGTCATTCAGTGAATGTTTATTTCTTTCAAATCCTGGACTGGGTGTACAAAGCACTGCCACATTACCAACTGAAATCAAATGCTAACTTTCACCTACTTTTTTTCAGGGAAACCTTGTTAATCAGCACTGCTCTCATCCAACCTTCTGCAGGTCTGCTCTGCTGCACTCTGACCCTTTCTGTTAACCAGGAGAGGTATTATTCACAGAGATTTAGATATTTCTACCTAAAAAAATTACACATTTTTTTACGTTGTTTTTATTTTCCAGATGAATGAGAGCAACTATTGCTAGATTGATAGGTATCTATCTTCCCCATGATTCCCCAGTAATCTAACTGAAAGGAGGTTGTGTTGAGGTGGGGGTTGGCCTGTTCTGCCAGGTAACAGTGAAAGGACAAAAGCAAATGGCCTCAAGTTGCACCAGGAGAGGTTCTGATTGGATGTTAGAAAAAACTTCTCAGCAAGAGCAGTGAGGCAGTGGCACGGGCTGCCCAGGGAGGTGGTGGACTCATCGTCCCTGGAGGTGTTCAAGAGCCGTGTGAATGTGGCACTGAGGGACGTGGTCTATAGCAGTCACAGGCATGGGCTGATGTTTGGACCTGACAATCTTATTGGTCTTTCCAACCTTTATGAATCTATGAACTCACACCTTAAGCTTCCTACATCAACAGCTTCTAACTTTTCCTCTTTCTTGCTTGATAGACTCTTACAGAACACGAAGAAGGCAATGGGTGCACTGTATCTGTCCTTTACAAGGCAGTGGACTGCTCCTTCCTCTTCTTGAGGTGTGGCAGATACTTGTCATTTTTATGTGCTGCGTTGTCAATTAATAGCACCTGCTTCTGATAAGAAGTATGTCACAGATAAAAATGACTCACTTGGGAGAGGGAAGCAGCAGGACTGTTTATTGGCATTGTGATTGAAAAGAGATTTTGCAATGTAACTAAATTTGATGATATGAGTTGTTGTTTACTGCATGGAGTTTGGGGTAAGTCAGGTGACTTGGGAAGACCTCCTGCTGGGTCCTGTGGATCAGAAGGAATCCCTTGCTTCCTAAACTCCTGCTTAGAGGAGCCTGAGTGCAGCTGGACCCAATCCTAGTCTCAGACTTTGTCAACAGTCTGTATCTAAAACAATAGATCGATTAGGTATGGACTCAGCCTTGACGAGGCCACACTTTGAGTACTGTGTTCAGTTTTGGGTCCCTCATTAAAAGAAGGGCACAGAGGCCCTGGAGTAATTCTGGAGAAGGGCTACGAAGGGGACTGGAGGACAAGTCTGATGGGGAAGGAACTGGGCTGTGGAAACTGGGATTGTTCAGTCAGGAAAAGAAGAGCTGTCAGCCTGTAGCACAGTGTCATGAAACACAGAGCAGCAGTAAATGGACCTGGCTTTGTCTTCTCTTGCCCACTTAATCCACTCTCTGCTCTTTCTCCTTGATTCAGGAAATGGAACTGTAATTAAGAAGGAAAAAAGCTCCTTATATGGAAGCAGTCCTCTTGTTAACAACTGTGAAACAGAGCCCCTTAACATCTCGCTTCATCCATTAACACCGAGGTGCTGGCTCCCTGCTCTGCCTGCCAAGGGCATTCATCTATCCAAAGACATAAGCTCCTTCTGGTAAGGATATTTCTAATATTCAGAGTAATTCAGCATGTCTAACTCACATTTTACCACTCTCCACGTGCCAGTTCTGGTATTGCCCACCTCACCAGAGCCTTCTGCAGCACAAAACAGCTCTTGTTGTCCAGAGGAAAGTTGTCAGTGTGAGGCTGCTCAGATGGAGAAACTTTATAATTCTGGCTGTGGGACCACTGAGAGAAACAAAAATCTTAAGCAGCAGTATGGGGCTTGCAGTATCAAACAGGAGATCAGAGACTGTGGTATCTTAAGGTTTCCACTCAAAGCACTGCACTGGAATGGCTTTATTTCCATCCAACCCCAAAGCAATATGTGCATGGTGTTGCACTTGTGCTTCTGGAGGCAACTGTGAAGCCATGCTACTGGATACTGTAGGAAAGGACACTTGCAGTTGAAAAAGTGAAAGTAAAAAACTAATATACATTCCTAGATGTCTAAGAAGACTTTTAATGGATGAATATTTAAATGCAGATAGCTCAGCAACTTTAAATAGTGATATACTGCACTTTTCTGCTATATTTTGAATGTTAAGCCATACCCTCTGCAATGCACTTAGTATGTTAACATCGAATTACTTTCCTACCATCACCTGCCACTTTTCACCCCACCTTGCAAGGCAGTTGTTACACCCTCCATTGCTACCCTGCACAAAGCAACAAACACCCCTTCACCATCTACTTCCTTATTTCCTTTGGCATCAACAAAATATCCCCACATGAGTCAACAAGCTTCCATAGCACCACCATAAGCCACAAAGCAAGACATGCAAAACAAAGGCTCCAGGCAGCCCCAAGTACTCACAGATTCTGGACACAGCAACAGTGAGCAGACCATTGGCTTTGGAGGTAAGAAACTGGTCTCTAAGTGATGATGCAAGAACAAATGCTCTGCTCCTCTTACATCAGGCATTGGAATCACAACATGCAGCCTGAGGTGTGTCTCTTAAGAGCTGCTGACCTTCACCTTGGGCATGGGTGTTAGACACCTTGACACCTTGTAGCCACAAGGCAGGCCCCTCTGTACCCTAAAAGGGCTCCAGCACTTTGCCTAGCATTATTATTGTGCATGTTTCTGAAGCCCACTCACTGACACTGACAGAGATCAAGTGTCTACCAGGCTCTTGAGCTGTTTGAACACTAATGACAAGGCTCTGAAGCATGCCTTCAAGGTACCGCGCATGAAGGTATCTGTGGTTTTGGCATGTGGTTTCTCTTGGGAGAAGATGTTGATGCTGACATTAAGAAAGCAACAGTCAGACTGAGAGCACTAAAGGGGAATAAACTTATTGCCAGCAGTGGTGGAGCAGAGCACACTGCTGAGGATGCTCAGTGCTGGTTAAACTCGCATTTTCAAGCACCTGTAGTACAAAGGCAGCAATACTGACAGGTGGCAGTTTGCCACCCATGAAACCCGTGTGCTCAATGGGAGTTCCCTGCTACCTTGCAATGTTCTGCCGAGTATTGGCTCTCCCACTGCAGGGAAAAGCTATACAGCAGCGTAAAGGAGACATCTCATTGCTCATGCTTGTGTCTCACTAGCTGCTTCTTCCTTTCATAGAAACATAGAATCACAGAATCAGTAAGATGGGAAAAGACCTCTAACATCACCTAGTCCAACTGTCAGCCCTCCCTCATCATACCCACTATGCGCCACATCCACGTGGTTCTTGAACATCACCAGGGACGGTGACTCCACCACGTCCTGGGCAGCCTGTGCCACTGCCTCACTGCTCTTTCTGAGAAGAAATATTTCCTAATATCCAACTCCCCCTGGTGCAACTTGAGGCCATTCCCTCTCATCCTATCACTGCTATCTGGGAGAAGAGGCCCACCCCCACATCACCACAGCCTCCTTTCAGGTGGTTGTAGAGCGTGATAAGGCCTCCCCTGAGCCTCCCCTTCTCCAGACTAAAGAACCCCAGTTCACTCATTTGCTCCCCATCAGACTTGTGCTTTAGACCCCTCACAGTTTTGATGCTCTTCCCTGGGCATGCTCCAGGTCCTCAATGTCTTTCTTGTAGTGAGGGGCTTTCAGGTGAGGGGCATTTGCAGGATCTGGAAATATTCATGCTGTTTTTCAGCACCTCAGACATCCTGTCCTTGCATGTTCAGTACGCACAGCCATACAGCCAATCATACCACTCCTTGCTTTATTTCCCATGCAGTTCCTTGTGATACGTAATGCATTATACTCCATGTACATGTGCTGATCATTTGTATTTTCCCTTTCTCCTGCATTAAATTCCTTCTCCAGTTCCATCCTTTATTCCTGACCCAAAACAACTCTAAACATCCTCCATGTTGCTGGACTGAACCACTACTCCATCATCATGTAAACTGGACAATGCAAGCCCCAGGTATCTGGAGCAGCTTTCCCCTGATCTCTCAGTGTGATTTCATCCTTTTGGGCCAGGGGCTCAGCCACCACCTAGTACCCAAATGAAATCCTGCTGCAGCCTCATCCAACATTACTTGGTATGCACTGCACTTCTGAAAATAGCTCCTGAATACATCCTCTCATCACATGTCTCCTTGCTACTGCTGCATCATGTTACAGCTCCTCAGGCTTCACAACGAACCCATGCACACAGGCTCATACAAGTGTCCCAGGAGTACAGGCACTCAGATTCAAGTAGAAACTCCTGTTTGTCCTCATAGCATGTGATGTTGGTTCTTTACACTGTCAAATTTCTCTCACTTGCATCCTTCCAGGGACATTTCCTGGCCCACCATCCTGTTTTCTGCACAGGCAGCAATCCCAGTTCCTCACCCATTCTGTGCTTCATCAGCCTGTGACAGGCATCAGTTAAGCACAGTTCCCAAAACTGATCCCTGCAGAGTGCTGCCACCTCAGCTACATCCTGTCCATCCCCTCTGCTCCTGGGCAGCAGATTTTGGCTGCCTGGGACTCCCACTCTCGTTGGAGCCATTTCCTGCAGCTGATGCAGGCATCTGCAACAGAACACACTGGTGCTTCGCTGAAACTAGTTCCAGGCTGGCCAGAGACTGGGCATCATTTTTCATCACTGCCTCTAGCTTTCATCATAATCCAATTAGGAGCACATGGACGCCAGTACCAGACTCACTTAAGTTGTCTGTACTCAACATTAATGCAGCGTACTGCATCATTAAAATCCAGCAACCTTGCAACTCTCGTGGAAAAGTACTGGAGCACACAAAAAGCCAAGAATCCTCTAACACCCTGTGCTCCATTTCTGACTGCTGGCATCACTCATGTAGAATGGCCAGCAGCTGCTTCTCAGATAGGTCTGGAGTGGGATGTTGGAAGGGACAAGTCTGCTTTGTTTGTTTGGAGCTTATTGTGTAGGTAACTCGCAACAAAAAAAAAATCCCTGTAGTGGCGGGAGAGGGAAATACAGACCCAGCAACAAGTAAGAAGGCCACTCATGTGCTTGATGTGTGCCTTGGGGCTGCTAACTTTAACAGGGTGGTGGCTCTGAAGGCTAAGGCCAGAAACAGCAGGCATCCTCATGGCACCAGTGCTGCTCTGCCCTGCCCTACCAAGGGCTTGCAGGTGCTGGGGGGTTACTGCTGAAGTAACGTAAAGCTTCAAGGTAAAAAAAGAAATAAAATGCTTCCCTAGTAAGCTGAGAATTGGATTTAACAGGAAAAAGGCATTTGTCCTGATGAAGTACTCCTGGTCCAAGGAGAGGAGGCCTTAAGGGCTCAGCCTGGGCCATTTCCCTCTCCCTGCTGGCCATCCCTCTTGCAATGCAGCCCAGGATACTGTTGGCCTTCTGAGCTGCAAGCACACACTGCTGGCTCATGTCCAGCTTTTTGTCCATCAGGATCCCCAAGTCCTCTGCCAAGCTGCTCTCAAGGAGTTCTTCTCCTTGTACATATACTTGGGATTGCCCCAATCCGAGTACAACCCCTCACACTTGGCTTTGTTGAACCTCACTAGGTTCACATGGGTCCACCTTTTGAGTTTATCAAGGCCCCTCTGGATGTCATCCCTTCCTTCTGCTGTATCACCTGCAACACTCAGCTTGTTGTCAGCAAACTTGATCCAATTATATATGTCATTGATAAAGATGTTCGAGATGGACCCCTGGGAGACACTGCTTGTTACCTGCCTCCATCTGGACTTATATAACCACTGACCACAGCTCTCTGGCTGTAACCATCCAACCAATTCCTCATCCACCAAATAGTCCAGCCATCAAGTCCGTATCTCTCCAGCTGAGAAATAAGGATGTGGTGCAGGACCATGTCAAAGTCCATGTCACAAGTGCAGGTAGATGATGCCAGTTTCCTCTCCTTTGTCCACCAATGTCATTGCTCCATTATATAATATGCAGTTATACTTCCATTTTCTGAACAATGTATTGATGCTTTCATTTTATTCTCATAAAATTTCTACAATAAGATTATGTTTTCTTTTTCTTATCTTTCATGGAGAAAGCAAAGCACAAGGAAGTTAACTGAATAGGCTGTGGTCAAAAATGAGTTTGGACAGGCTGATATCAAAACTCAACTTCTCGTACACCTGTTTACACAACAACAGTATTCTTTGCAAAGCGTCCTTATTAGAGGATGATACTTTTCCTCAGTGAATTTGTGGCAACCGTAGGGCAGCTGCAAGGGACCTGTAGTCCCCTGAATTAACAACCCCAAGGCTCTCTCCATTTTCTAATGACAGATGTCCAAACTGCATGCAAAATCATGGATACTGTATTCTGAAGCAGTGGGATACATCCCATGTAATTCACACCTGATTCACAATCAATTATCCTCGACCTGTGGGCATTAAACACTTCATGCAGCCTCTGCACCTTATTTCATCATGAGCAAAATGGAGACAGTAGCTCACTAAGGCTGAGAGTCTCAGCTGAGCATTGCTCAGTTTCTGTGTGCATGACAATGACTTTGCAACGGCAGGAACAGCCCACATTCTTCAAGATGTTTGACATCAAACCTTATATTTTCAATCTGTCTTCTGAAGAAATTAATCTGTCGAATTTTTCTCTTCCCAGATTGTTTGTCAAGTTTATCTCCAGCCTCCTGAGGTTGTCAAAGGATGCAGATAAGTAGACTTATCTCCTTTTGCACTGATAATCTCGCAGTACACAGGAAACAATTAGCAAGTCTTATTAGCTGGAAGGCAGGTGAACAGACACAGTGGCTAGAAAGATCACCAAAAATAAATGCCCAGGGCTAGTGCCATATTGGCAAGACTACTGATAATTTCATTTCTCTCCAATGAATTTTGTTTAGAGCATTCTCATAAAACCTCTCACAAACTTTGGTGGCTTAGAAATGCTCTCATGTAAGAGAAAAAATGGCCCACTTTGCCTTTTGGACCTGATACCTCGCCCTCTCCATTTCTAGCAACAGGTTGTAGCCCTTAATACTTATTTTCCTGGAAAACTGCCATTGACTCACTCTATCTACTTAGGTATTTTGTGATGTCCTTCTTTTACATTTCAGCAGCCTGTTAAATTTGACCATCTTTTTTTTTTAAGTGCAACCACCCACCATCCTATGACATATATGGATCTATAGGAAACATAACTTGAAGCCTTCCTAATTTTAACTTGTTTTGGCATATTAGGAGTTTCTAACATCAGTCATCAAGAAAAATACTTTACATACCAAAGTGCCACCAAAAGCAGCTTCCTCCTTTCTTGTTTAACTGTGGTGAACTAGAAATAATTTTTCATCCACAGTGAAACGCGGTGCACCTGCAGTCTCAGTTAGCCAACTCTGGTTGTTTTCTCTCAGTGAAAAATCAATGATATAATAATGCAGACAGTATGTTTTCAAATGCATCTAATTAATTAGCTCATGTATTTGTGCTACTGCTTTTCATCCTGCTGGAGTTAGAAAAGCTTATTTATTTTCCTAGTAGCAATGAATTACTGAGGAAAGTGTTAAGCTTTTGCAACCAGAATTAGTGTTATGGCTGAAAACGCAGGGCATTCCTATGAAGCAGCAGCTGGCTTTCAGCTATTTTGTCCTTTGCATACTCACAGCCTCCTTTAGTCTGGAAGAAAAGGTGATCAGTAAATGCCAAAAAGTATTATCCCAAAGAGAGCAACAAATGTCCGTTCAGTGAGTGCAACTGTATGCTGTCCCACTGGCTTTGTCACCAGGCACTGAGAGTCCTGTGCCACCAGCTGAGGGCAGGTCAGTGCGTCACTCCTGCATGTGAGGCTTAGCATTCCTCACATTCCCTGACCAGCTTGTCAGATTATTCTCTCTCAAGGAGATGGTTGCCATATTTCTGCCTTAACAAGTAATTCCTGAATATGTGAG
The DNA here is from genome assembly GCF_905368555.1 of Meleagris gallopavo. Lineage (NCBI taxonomy): Eukaryota > Metazoa > Chordata > Aves > Galliformes > Phasianidae > Meleagris > Meleagris gallopavo. Next base: position 106,293,991 of record NC_139404.1, on the reverse strand, counting down.
ATTTGGTGGGTTTGTTTCAAGTCTGAAGCCTTGGGGCCCACCCGGCACTGAGATGCTTGGGTAGAGGAAAACTGGAATGCAAAGGCCATCAACTGCAAGAATCTCAGGCAACCTGGAGATGCACTGAGGCTACCACAAATGGTCAACACAGTCTCACTGCACTGAATTTATCACATTCCCCAAAGTATGGTGTCCTTTCGCTCAAAACTACTGCAGCAATTCCTGGCACCTCAATTTGGCTGCCAGTGAGATGGGGAGCATTTTCCCAGTGAGGAGTTTTCACCTACAGGTACATAAGAACTGGATCAGGTCAATAGCTCACCTAACCCAGTAATTAGCCTTTGGAAGTGGAAATAGGCAATACTAATTAGGAGCAGCATGTGAATCCATCCACCATATGCAACTTTTTCTGCTTATAATCCTCAGCAGCTAAAATTCACTGGATTAGAGATATCAGTGGACACATCTCAAGTGGTCATATCTGCTTATGAGCTTCCTTTTTCCTGAAGTTGCCTATTGACCTATTGTTCAGTGGTTGCTCATGCAGCCACTCACAGTACAGGAGATTTCCATTCAAAAAGCCAGCTCCTTGATCAGAGTTAATCACAAAGTCACAGTTCCTTTTGTTGTGTAGCTATGGACTACTTTGGCAATAAGTATTTTTTTCTTCTCTCTTCTATAAGCAGTTATTATAACTCTCCTAACAAGTAATTGCACAAGGGGATGAAATTTAAGCTTCATCCTTCTCAGTAAACATCTCACAGAGCACAAATATGAATTAACTTTCTCTGCCTCCATGTGCCAGAGAATACAGATGTATCCATGAAAACTGACATAGTCTCTGTTGAAGGGGCCAGGACATCTCTTTCCTTCAAAGATGATCACTTAACCTTGTGGTTGGAATCTTCTGCAGGCAGGCTGCCAATGGTAGAGGCAGGTAGGTATGCAATTAACAACATCATTATTCTTATCCTACAAAACAGTGTTAACCACAGTACTACTGTAAGTAAGTAAGAGGGGAAGAAGAATACCTCATTTTCTCTTTTTTGTTTGGTATCTGATCACGTCTGATCTGCTTCTGCCTCTCATGAGAAAGGAATATGCTCATGTATCTCGTACATCCCTTGGGACACAGGTAAATGTATACACAGCACCAGAAACATTAGCAGGAGGTAAGGTGAAAATCTTTACATAACTTATAACCATAATGATGAAAAAAACTTAGTTTTACAGATGCTAGTGCTGCTAGCTAGGGCTAAATTAATACTTTTACAGACAAAGAATGGATGTGACAGAAAATGCATTTATTTAAACTGCTGTACAATGGGAATCTCAATCGCTTTCAAAAGCCAGCTGAGGGAGAAGTGACTCACATAAGTTGCATACAGGAAGCCTTTTTGTAGTTTTCAGCTCTGAGTTTCTTTTTCTCCGAATACAACACCACTTGTGTGAGTGCAGTTATCTGCTGAGTGGTAGCAGTGTGCTTGACAGTACATAAACATGGAGAAAGACATGGTTCCTGCTCTGAGGAACTTACAGTCTAAGATATGACATGGACAATACTATTCCAACACATAACAGTCAACTGAAATATCAGCAATCAGATATAAGAAGATCCATTTTAACAAGCAATTGTAATACCAAATATATATACAAAGGCTACAAGTAGGATACAGTGGTATCTTTGTTGTTCTGTATTTATATGTTCACATGTACACAGGCATGAAAGGTAGTGACGGTTTGCTTAAGAGGGAGGGTTTTCCTTTGGCAGGGCTGCTCCAGCTTGTGCTTCCTGAACAAAAATAAGGAAAAATAGGGCAGAATTTAGTACTCCTTCTGTAACTTTACATGTCTGAACACTGGACAGCACAAACTGAATTAAATTCCATGAAGTAGAGAAACTCAGATTTGGGAGAGCTAGTGTTGAAGGGCTGATAGCTTTTCTGTCCTATTGAGGCACTGGATTTCAGCACATATGCTGAAACCCATGGCAATTATCTCAGAAGTAGAATTAGCTGAGAATCCCACCAGTGTTAGAAAGAACACACGATATTCTGCATGTGCTGTTGGGAGAGAATCCCATCATCCAAGGGAAAATCTGCTGGAAATTCCAACTTCTTGTAGATAAATACTTTTTTCCTAGTAAGTGATTGCTCAATCTTTATTTCTGTGCACAAGAGATGAGACAGTAGGAGGAAGAAGGAAAACTAAAAATTAAATTTAAAAACACATTCTGACAAAACTTGATCAATGCTTCATGCTCTTATTCTGCCTCTGGGATGATTACTGTTTTGAGTTTCAAAAATCACTTTTGTCCAAGTTTCTAAGCAATCAGAGTAATAGATTATAGTGTGTTATACTTCTGGTCAGGCTCTCCATCCTTCCCCTTTGTTTTGAGCATGTTGACCAATTTCAACTACATTTGAGACATGAAGCCCTTAAAATTTTCAGTGAGATCAGAAAGGTAGAAGAGAAGCTGCAATGAGTCTAACAGTTAAATGTACATTTGGCCCACCAGTTGGGCAACTAGAGCACATGTATGGGTTTGATTAGTTGATTGTTTTGAAGGCATTGCATATAACAACATGCACAAAAATTTCAAGTCAATGCTTCTTTAAGAACATTTAGAAACTGTGCTGGATATCTTATACTTACCTGAAAACCTTTCAAGAGAGAATGTGTCATAAGGAAGTGTACTAAGACTCTTCTTGCTCCTCCACCTCTTCCTTTTCTTCTCCCTCTTCTTGCTTTCCTTCTTCTTCCTTTTCTTCTCCCTCTTCATGTTTTTCTTCTTCTTCCTTTTTATAGAAAATATTTGTAGTTTAGAATATAATAGGTGAAGGAAAAATAAAGAGTCTTGAAATGCTTTTGTAACTGCAAAAGTAATCTTACCAAAGCTTTAGAAAAATAGAACAGAAGAGTAATGTACAGAGTTTTTATTCCTAACAGTCCATGGCTCTAAGCTTTGTGGCGTTAATGGGCAAGGATAGGAATATGAAAATTCTTTTCTGAGATAGATTAGAATATAGTGCATAGATAAGATGTAAATAGCCATTCCAAATCAAAATGAGAACACAGAGTATATTTAAATATGGTAAAATTTAATATTTTGAATTGGAAGTTTTCTTCAAGTAAATAAGTGAATATTCATGGCAGAGAAACAAAACTCACAAATAATAATAAAAAAAATCATTTGGAATCAGATAAAAAAGGCTTTATTTCTGTTTCTAAATTTTTTATTTCTCTTTTTTCATTTCCTTTTTCTTTCTTCTTCTTCTTTTTTTTTTTAATAAAGGGGAAAATGCACAATTTACAGGCAATAGTTCTTTCCTTCAGTCAACCAAATAAACTGCTATTTGAAAGGTAGCATTTATGTAACACAGATAGCAATCTGTGTTTATTGTCTTTTAAGAGCTAGTAAATGAAGCGTAGAAGTATAACCCTGCCCTGAAAAACAACCAGAAATAGCACTTCTTTACTCCTTCTCTTCCAGTAAACTCAGGCTCAGAGCAACCTCACCTTCAATGTAAACAAGTTTTATCTCAAAAATGTCATACTTTTACACAGTATCTGAACTACAAAACTTAAAGGAATTTAATCCTGGAGCTATAAGCAAATTACAGATTTCAAAATCAGTTTTCAAGCAGGACTGCTGGTAAGGATGTTCCATATATGGATGGAACTTTGCTTTTTCTCTCACAGTCCGTATAGGAATCATATCCAAGTAACTGAGTCAACCTATTTAAACGTGGGCTTCTGCTTTCTTCTGAGAAATGGAGCTTTTGCAGTCAGATTTCTGTTACTGAATAGTTGTTTTTAGAGGGAACTATTGCACTAAGGGATCATCCTTACAAAAAAGGAAATGTAAGATAAGTCAGCTGAAGTTCTCCTTCCAACAAAATATTTTATCTTTCAGATTCTTTCTGTAGAAGAACTGTCCTTGGTTATCACTCTTTTTGAAACCTCGTAGAGTGATGACCTTGAATAATGCAAGCAGCAGTATCTGGAAGAACCATATGTACTACATTAAAGACAAGGGAGAATAATGAAGTCAAACTGAAGACAGCTGGGCCCTATAAGACAAACTAGAGAAATCTCATTTAGAAAAGAGGCAAACATGTAACTGAGCATGCTCCTGAAGACTGAGGACAAAAGTTTAGGAGCAATGAAGACTATCAGCCTTCCTCCCTCAACGCCCAGATTACCATTGAAAAGACCCCCAAGGGTGAATGCTCTAAGGGAGAGGTCTTATGTTAATCAGTTCTAAGAAAACATTAATGAGTTTGAGAAAATATTTAGCATGTGCATGAAATTCTGGAGCAAAACATAAGTATGTATGAGCACAACCAATAAATGTAATCTACAGATGAGCCAAGTTGCATATATTGGGCAGAGCCATTCCCTATGTGTCCAGCATTGCAATAAAGGAATACTTGCTAGACACAACTCTTTGGCTTGTCAGGTTAATCTTCTTGCTATCAAACTGAGCCAGGAAAGTCCTCAGACAACCCACGTTGTTTAGGTAGAATCATAGAATGGCTTGAGTTGGAAAGGACCTCAAAGCTCACCCAGTTCCACTTACCAGTTCAGGCTGTCAAGGGCCTCATCTAGCACTGTCTTGAATGCCTCCAGGAATAGGGCACCACAGTTTCTTGGGCAACCTGTGCCAGCATCTCACTAGCATCTCAGTGAAAAATTTCCCTGACGTCTAATCTAAATCTTCCCTCCTTTAGTTTAAAACCATTTCCCTTTGTCCTATCATGACCAGACTGTGTAAAAAGTTGATTTCCCTCCTGCTCACTTATAAACAATGAGTCACCTTATAAACAAAGGACACAATGACATCTCCCCAGGGCTCTCTCTTCTCCAAGCTAAACTAGCCCAGCTCTCTCAGCCCATCTTCATAGGAGAGGTGCTCCAGCCCTCAATCATCTTCATGGCCCTTCTCTAGACCCATTCCAACAACTTCAGTTTCAAATTTAAGTCAATTACAGTTTACAAAAGATATATATTTTTTTATTGTTTGTAGTAAGAGCTAATAGTGTCAGAACACTCTAGCAAGCTTTCACAGCCCTCACAGGCCTCACCAGAAGCACCAATATTCTGCCCAAGGGCTTAGGAATTCCATTTTAGCTTTCATACCAACAACCCTGGCAGCAGGCATGTGTGTATGTACCCATGTATATATATATATATATATATATATGCCTGTATTGCAGTTCGGAAGTGGGAAGATTAAACGTGCCCCCTGATTAATTGCAGGTTTGTAGTGGAAAATAGCCTAAAGTTTTAGGTATTAGGTAAAATAATTAATTTTACTGAGAACAGTGAAGAAATACTGAAGGCATAAACTTGCAATGCTGTGTAAAGCAGAGAAGCATGTAAGAATTTGCACCTGGGCCTTACAAACTCTTGAAGGAAGCAAGGGAAATATACCCTTTGTAGGCAGAACTGACTAAATCATCAGCATGACTCTGTAATCAGCACAGTGTCAGTCACAGATTTTCAAAGACCTATCTCTTTTGTGAGTCCTTGGCAAATTTTATTGAAGAATCCAGGAAAGCGTATCTTTCATTGACAGCTTTTAACAATTAACTGCCTATTTATGCTCTCCAAAAACATGACTATGATGTGATCAACAATTTCCTCTAGCAGAATTTAATACTGCTGTATTCAGTTTCATGAAAAAGAATTTGCTATCTTTTAAGTGTTAGAGAGACCAAAAGGAATTAAATGCACACAAATGAAAGATGGAAGCAAAATGTCTAAAGAATATACTATACCCCTGCCGCCGCATCTCCTTCCGTGTTTTCCTATATGAAAGACACAAAAAAAAAGGTTTAAAAAATAATCAAAAAAAGAATATCAGAGGTCATACAGGCAAAGCGCAGCAGAAATTAAGCACTGAATGCAGGGAAATTATGTGGAATTCAGTGGATTTACTTTGGGATAATGTCCTCCAGATTAGCTCACGAAGCACATTTGAGCTAAGCATTTACTGTGAAAAAGAGATATAAAAGCATAAAACACAGCTCTCTTTTTCTCAGTTACTTCCAATCAAATCTGCTTCATTTGCAAGCAAATCATTAGAGCTTGGGTTTTGTTTGCTTTTGCCTTAGTGGGGGAGGGGTGGTAGTTAGCTGGTCTTCAAAATCAAAGTTAAATCAGAATTATACAGAGTTCTATATGTGTTATATATCATCACTCAGAATTTGGTTTGAAGTTCTACTAACTGTTGTAGGCTGGAACAGATGCCTTGGCTCAACATTACCGGGGAATATGAAATACTACAAACTGGCTTTAGACTGTAGATTGAGCCAAAGTGATGAAGAGATGAGGGATAAAAGAGAGAAAATAAAAAGAGAAAAAACAGTGAATAGAATTTAAATGTCAGATACCAAGCCAATTGTTGGAGAGAAAGCGAAACATTACACAGAAAATCAGAGAACAGGCAAATTCAGCAGTAGCACACAGAAGGCATGAACAGCTATGACATTACGTAGAATAAGTTGAGATAAGGAAGTGATCTGGAGTGCCAGGGTTTATATGTGGCCTGGGGAACTGCAGAGACAGAATACAGACTTGCATTTTAATATGATTTTTGAACATGTTGCTAAAATAATTCTGCCCTGAAGTGAGCCTGATCTGTACTGCAAACTGATTTAACTGGGACACCACTTAAAATGATTCTACTCCCCCAAGCTAAAATCTAAAGTTAATATGAGACAGTAAAAATAAAGAAAAATAAGTGCATAGGAGGTCACAGTCTTTTCTTCCAAAAACTCAAAAAGAAAGGGACAGACCAATCAAGGGTAAGGGACGCCATATCCAAGGCAAAATGGTTCCTCAAACATCTCTATCACTGTGAAGAAGATTAGGAGTAGGTCCTAATTATTAGGAAAGATAAGCTTAACAAAGTGATCAGGGAAGGAAAGAATGTGTGAAAGAAGTGACTGGGGAAGGAAAGAAAGGTTTAAAGTGAAAAAGAAACTATAATCAAGAGGAATCCAAATGTACCTGTCCTTTGGCAACACAGACTGAGAGCTGCTCCTGTTACTGCAGAATCTGTGTCAGGGACTTTCTATTCCAAAATCTGCTCTGGGCTCTCCTGGACCCATGTTTGAATGAGGAGCCAGAGCTGCTGAACCCAGGCAGTCTGAAAACCTGCACACAGGTCTGGCATGAGGAGAGTGAAGAACAATCTGCTGCACTGTGCACATATCTCTGCTGCTTCTAGAAGGAGCTGCTGACCTAAGAAATTTGTTTTTCAGAGGACTGGGGTCTCTCATTGGTTTCTCAGGGTCCTACCAGCCTGAGATAAAAAGATGGAGCTTCTGGGCTCCTGTATCCCCCAGCAAGAGCAGCAGAAGCAGCATGGGACATATGCAGCCTCTATATGTACCCACGCTGGCTACTGGTTACCATTCCTGCTGCTGGGCTGGAAGAACATGCTGAAAACACCTATTCATTGTGATCAAGTTAAACAAGGTGTGCTGGGCTGCAGAATGAGAGGAAGAGATGGAAATACTGAAAATATCAATATAACAAAATATAAACCTTTAAGGACTAACAGACAACAGAGGTATTCCAATAGCAGTCTCATAAACATTAAACTTACTTAAATTCATAAAACCCTGACTGGGTAAGGAAATGCTATTCTCTTTGTAGAGTAAAACAATGAGACACAGACATGAAAAAAAAATTTCTGAGGCAATATGATTGTCTCAAAGTTATCCTTCTCATCTAAACTAGTCCTCTGCATGCTCACTGTAGTGAATGAAAATATCAGAATTTCAAAAGAATGATTCATGCCATCCATACAGCAGTGATAATTACAATGTTCTGGGAAAGGCAGGCAGATGCCACGTCACTGATGTGATCTCTCCTACGTGACATAGGGAGTGAGTTGGAGACCAGGATGAAAAATGGGTTTTGTTCATCCCTGCAGGAGCTACCTTGCTGCCTGCAGTCATGAGTACCCTCTGTAACAATGAGTGGGACAGAAACAGGAACAGTGCCGTTTTCTTCCCCTAGGAGCTGGCATACATCTGACATGATGAAGGTGGGAATCAGAGCTGGATGATTTCTGGAAGACTTTTCTCTTCACTTATGATATACCACATAAGAACATTTCAACACAGCCAAGATTGTGCAGGTGAAAGAGTAAGATTTGGAAGACTAATAATGTTCTGTGCCCTCATAACCAAGAGAGATCTGATCAAATGCACCGTCTTGCCTGGTGTTCACACCCTATTCCACTTCCCTCCCTGTAAAATGAGAGGACAAACATACTTTCCACTTACAGCTCCAATCTATTCTGTGAGAAATGGAGCAAGGTGCTTGTTGTATACGAGTAGCATTGCACTATGTCATTACAAAACCTCTCGTACACAGCTGCTTGACACATTTGCAAACATGTTCCAACATTCTGTTCTCATTTGAAAAACATTACAGTAGACAGTCAGCCAGAATGGTAGATAACTTAATCCAGCCAGGGTATGCACTGCAGCGTTGTGCTGGGTTTCTCTTAAGAGCTGGCATTTCTCTAAAGAGAAAAGGGTATTGATGGCATTTATGTGCTGACTGAATTCATAGAGACATGAAAAGCACTTGGATACAGTTTAAGGAGAAATTTCAGTTCCCTCTGGAGACTGTTCCCCTCCTCATTGCCACGCAGGCAAAATTTTAAATGGGACTTCCAGTGCCTGAGACTTGGATGATGTTGTGCAAAAGGGTGCACCATTCCAGCCTAATGGTTTTGTCACTGTTAAAAATGGGAATGGAGAAAGTAGAAACGGAGATGCTTCTTCAGGATAAGCACTGCACAACACAAAACAAAACACAAAACAAAACAAAAGAACATTTGTTTCATTTTTTAATGAAAGGAATGACACATTTGTTACAATTCAGCAGTATGCTGGACTTTCTGAGAAGGGACTCGCCTGATACTACAGCACCAGAACAAACCTGTTCTTAAGTACCATACTGGCGGAGTAGCAGCAAAAGCATCTGCATCTCTATCTCCAGACACCAGATCCATTTCTGCTTAGTCTCTATTGGTTCTAGACATTGCCGAGTAATATAAACATTTCACTGAGGAGGAAATGTGTACACAGCAGAATCACTGCTTTTCACAGGATTCATCTGTGCTTTCAACCACAACTTTACTGATATCAGCTATCTGCAGGAGAACGTGAGCATCAAGATTTACAGCAATTTTACTAGAGAACTGAAGGAAACAGATGTTTTCTTTCATGAACTTTTTGTAATGCAGTTTGAGATGTGCCCATGTGACTTTGATATCTCGCCATGAGGCAGGTAGAAAATATAACAATGCTCTGCATTTCTGCTCTGCCCAGGGGTTCCTGCATGGCTTGGAGAAGACGCTGTCAGATATGACTGGCTGTGGCAGCAGTCAGAGCTGATACATGACTACAAACATTAACAAACAGATTTATGAGTGCTGCAGATGCTGGCCATCGATAGCAGCAAATTTTTCCACGTGGATGGTACTCAGATGTCTAGCTCTAAATTATCCTCCATAATGAGAGTCGGGTTCCAAATGAGCATTGAGAAAAAAAAAGCACATGGTAACTATTGGCAAATGGAAAATATTAAATAAAGACAACTTATTTTATTCATGTAGAGCTGTGTTCCCTGGAGTATTATCTAGATTTCATATCACCATGATGAAGAAAACGCATCCAAAAGACAAGCAGGGCCATTCTGCAATCAATCTTCCCCACTCTCAGGTATAGCAGGAGAGCCGTGATGTGTTTTTTCATGTGCTCAGCACAGGCAAAACCCTCAAATCACAAAGGGAAAAAGGAAAAATTACCTGCTGATCTTCTGATGGTGGCTGAGCCTCTTCATGGGCCCCTTCATCTGCACTGTGTTCTGTGTGTGCCTCAGTTTCACCAGCAGTATCAGACTTTTCAGTCTCCTGGAAGCAAAGAGGTCATTGTTAGTCTCAGGACACACAACCAATAACTCATGTCTATACTCCTGACTTTCTTATTTGATGAGAGGTTTTTCTAATTTTTCTTTAGCACTCAAATCAGAATTTACCCCTTTGGACATTTCTCTGTGAAAGGAGCATATTGCTCTGTTGGTAAATGCATGATGTTTGTATAGGGAAAACATGAATTCATGTACTTCTTACCAGATTCCCTAACTCTCTGTTGAGAGTTTAATAGAAATTGATGCTCACCCTGCTGGCACATTCTGGCTTCAAAATAAGAAGCCTTTTTTTCCCCAGCATGCATGCCAACTAAACTTCACTAGGAAGATACAGTACAGAAAAACAGATATAATAAAGGATTTTGTACACAGTCTCTTGACTGTGTTGTTTAAAATCATCAGGTAACTATTTGCAAAATAATCTATCTAATCTATTTATTCCAGCACTGTGACCAAGCAGCTCATAGAAGTCTCTTCATTTGAAGTCCTGCCCAGGTTAGGTAGATGGGAAAAGTCTCACTGGATCACAACCTGTGTCAGATAAAAGGAAACTACTATGGTTTTGAATGGAATAATAGAAATAGGTTGAACAGCAATAGCATAAAGGGCAAAGTCACGCTATTTGGGACAGGTAGTTCTGGGACAGATTCTAGAAACAGATGATGATCATCAAATGAGAAAAAGATGGATATATTTAAATAACTAGAGAATAACTGAGCAAAGAACACAATGCAACTGTGAAAGTGCTAATAAGCACAGTCCTCAGATGTATGAGGTGAAGCTGAAGGCAAATATTAATATCATTGTGCGAAGCAAAGGAGAAACCTCCTCTGGATCACTCTGTGCCATTCCAATCATCCAGGCTCAAGAAAGAGAAATTCAGCCTGGAACAGGTGCAGAGGGGGTTAGAGGAATGTTTGAGGGAATGGAGAGCCTGTCTTATGACAAAAAAAGCTTTCTACTTTCATCTATTGAATGTAATGCAGTGAGGGGACATGATGGTGCTCTAAAAATAGATCAGAGTAAATATCAGAGAGTGATAGGATAAGGAAGAGCACTGAAGTATATGCAAAATGAGTATGAACCAGCTGTAAATAAAAACTCTAACCATCAGCAGAGTGAAATTTTGGAGGAGTTTTCTAGCAGATAAGTGGAGGCAATGGACCTAACTCACTGAAGGGTATTTGACCAATTATGAGAAGTGTTAATCTGGAGTGGTTGCCTCCAGAAAGTGGGAATTGGGCTCAGAAGTCATGTCCTGTGCCATCAGAAGTCCTACAGACTATAGGCAGAGCAGCACATCCCTGAAGAGAAGAGGAGATCCTCTCCATTCCAGTGACCAAGCCTTTACAACTCATCCAACTGAATGATTCTCACACAATTTGCTCACTCTTTTACACAGCTACATGAATGCTTTTGTCATTGTATGGAGGGTGGCTGGGGACAGCAATGAGCAGCTGGGAGCAAGCAGAAGGAGGTTGGAGGATGGAGGAAGGACCAGAGGCTCTTTTTTTCTGGCAACGCTGTCTCATTTGAAGACTACATATAACTGTGGGCTTGCTGTATGGTGACGCTGATGGCATTGTTATTAAAAACAGATCTATAGAGGTATTTTTTTGGCTTATCTTTCACTTTTTCTCACAAGATAACAAAATATTTGAAGATTAAAATGTGTAGCAACACAGAAACATATTGGTACTCTCTTGTGCAACATTGTGTTTGTACATTGTTTCTTTAAGCAAATGAGTAATTTCTTTACAGATACTTTCTTTGTAGCAAAATGGAAAGGTTAGTAGCATTCATGAGATACAAATTGATGAGAACAGTGTTTTCAGCATCTACCCTAACATTTCATTTTAAACTCCCCACAGTCAATATTTCTTGGCAGATACATGAAACACACAAAGCATGAAGATGGCATTCTAATTAAAATGTCTCTACTGTGTATAACTATCTCAGATGAATCATATACTTCCTCAGAATGTAAGGTAAGAAAAAGTGGTGTCTGAAAGACGTGAACTCCAAAATCAGTCAGCTAGCACACACGTGGACACATACAGAGTTCTCATGGATTGTGTGGAAAACTGTGGTATTTGGGATACCATCATCACACTAGCTCTACAGAGCAACATCAAATTCATTTCTTAATTATTTTAAAATGAAGTCTCTTTCATAAAGATTGACTGACCAGTTACGCACCTTTAAATAAAATACATGTTCTATAAATTTGTAGTTCAAAACTGTCTTAGTATAAGTTTTTTTTTTTTTTCAACAAAAGGCTAAAGCACAAGTACCTGTGGGTTTGGGGATATCAAGATAATGACATTAATGACATTAAGATCAGGAATACTAAGATTAAGGATTTAAGTATACGCAAGATTTGAAACAAGACCCTCAGCCTAAGCAATGTCTTTGAGTTCAAAGAGCAACTGCAAACACAGATAATTGCAAACACAGATAATCTTGCTGCAAGCTACCAAGCTACCTGATCTCTGGAGTTAAGAGAAATGGAAGCAGTATTCCACTTCGGTTAATAAGGCTGTCAAAAAAAAAAAAAAAAAAAAAAAAAAAAAAGTGCTTGTCCCCGAAAATATAAAGCAATTAATTGCCTGCATTTGGACCTTGCTAAGATGCTCAAAGTTGTTGTAATACAGCACCCTATTCATTGTCTTAGTTTAAGTAATAGACATCTCACTGACAGAACAATTCACTTGCGTCACTTTAGGAAAAAAACAAACAAACAAACAAAAACAAAACTCTGTAGCCACAGCTTTTAATGGGCTTCTCACAAAATAACAATATTTCAGAGCATTTTCGACCATATTGAGAACAGTCTCAGGCTAAGCGTAAAAGTGAGAATGCTTTGAAAAGAAATGTCTTCAGGTTTAGGGGCAGCTGAGACTGACACAGTACGACTCTAGATATACAAAGTACATTGATTACAAGTTTACATCTGTACATCAGTCTGTTCATGTCACTAATCCAAGATTAACTAAGATCTTTCAGAATTCTATTAGTAATTAGAGCAGTTTTTTGGTCAGGCACAAATGCCAGCCTGTCATGAAAGATGTCAGGAAGTTGGAATAGAAATATTAAGTCCATGTATTCCTTCAAGTGAGAAAGTATTTCATATCAGTAGATGAAAAAAATTACTAACACAAACATCCTGCCTGCTTTTCTCATCAGCATAGGATGGTCAGACACTGAAACAGGTTCCATGGGGCAGTGGTCACCGCACCAAATTTGCCAGAGTTCAAGGAGTGTTTGGGCAATGTTCTCAAACATAGGGTTTGGTTTTGGGTGGTCCTGTGTGGAGCCAGGAACTGGACTTGATAATCCTTATGGGTCCCTTCCAACTCACGATCATCTATATTTCTGTGATTCTATGACATCAAATGCATTATTCATCACTGTTAAATGATGCTTTAGAAAATATGATAACCAGTGTGATGATGAGGCAGAAAAAGAGGATTGTTTGAACTAAGTCACTCTTTTGGAAGTACCAAAAATATGTATTGATCTTTGATAGGACCATTGAGTTTTATGGCCACATCACATCTTTTATAATAATGATAATAATGTACTTAGTATATAGTAAAACAAAAGTGATCTTTTCCTGACTCCCACATTGGCCTAAGCAAATAGTCAGCATTTAAAGCAGCCTTTGCAAAGATGTGCAGAAGTTTTCATATGCCATTCATGCATCAAAGTACTTCATTGTATTGGAACTGGGAACACAGTGGTCAATAGTAACTTGTTATTTGTACAGCAGTGCCTTACCAAGGCACTTCAGCATTGATCAGAACATCTTTGGCTCTAGGAAGAAGTAGGTGCCTTTTTAAGCAGCTGCCCCCCAAACTGTTTTCTGGACTCCCTAGTTAACTTTGATGTTGATTTGCTATTTCCTACTGAAACAATTGAAGCTTTTTTTTGAGAGGATTCTTAAAAAGTGCACGATGACCGACTTACACATGTGCTGCAGATCTAAGGGTCTTCTTTATATATCTATGCATTCAGAACTTTTTTTTTTTTTTGCATTTATCTTACAGTCAATCTGGCCTTGGAGACAACTTTGATATTATTTGGACACATCAGACTCACCCTGTAAGCTTCCACATTAGGCTCTGCCACCATCTGATCTCCAATACCTAGCAGTAACAGCTCAATATAAACACTGGATAAGTGCCTGGTAATGAGTTATAGCCACCTAATGCAGAGACATATCAAGACTATAAGAAAGAAAATTTGCAAACTTGAAACAGATGTTGCACTCAGCAGGATGACATGATAACGAATTTAACTTCAACTTGTTAGGAAATTTGATTTTGTTGCAAGAGTCCCTCTGCTTGCCCTAGAAAACAGGCTCAAAACAGCCTTGGGTCAGGATGTTAGTGGGCTGTATTGTGAAACAACCACATGTCATTAAGGAGCTTTTCTACTCCTAGTGCAATAAGAGTTAAAAAATGGAAAAGGAAAGAGAACCTTCTGAGGCAAGAATAGTCAATAAAGAAAATATATCAGCTTTATATTAAACTTTATAGTGATTCCATGAAGTAGTAACACCCATGAAGCAAATGGTTAGTGGCTGTTTTTTGACGTTTCGACGCCCTACAGTTTATTTATTTTGCACATTCTCACAGTATTCCAGGAACTGATGAAGGGGAGGGGAAGGGGAGGGGAGAGGTTTAGTACAGATGAAGGGATTAGTAGGAAACTGTCTAACTTTCTCATGTCATCATCAACAGCTCTTCCACACCTGTCTTGTTTTCCCGGATTCATGCTGCTGAAAACCACTGTCACAAATCACCCATTGTACTTTATGATAAGATTGAACTGACAGTCTAATGAAAGGAAAGCAGAAGCAGTACACAAGGATATTTATATAACAGAACATAGACAAAGTGTCATGTAGTGAAGATGCTAAGAAATACTTCTAAAACAATCGCTGATACACTCGTATATGTATTTCTCAAATTCAGAAACAGATTACGAAGGGATGTAAATAGATGTCTACCTTTTACAAAGATTTTTTAAATCAACTCTCACTTATTTCTGCTTTCTGGACCCATCAAAACCATTAATCAGCATAAATCATACTTGTTCTCTACTGATAGCACTAATAGTTGTCTGCACAGCAGAATGCACCGAACATGTTATTTTCAACGTTTAAAGCTGTCATGAATCAGAAAATGTAAGAGACTTAGCTGACATCTGGGAACGAATGAATTCTAAAAAAAGTGCTACTTGGCTTTACAGATCCTGTATCTAACAGAACCTTGCATGAAGGAGAAGATAATATAAGAATTGGGAAGATGGAAAAATGCAATTTTCTTTATCTCGTTGATCCACCACATATCTTTTATAATGATTACTGTAAGTAATACCCACACTGCTTTAAGCCTCGCATGGCTCTCTGGATGTTATTTCAATGAAATCTCAAAAAAACCTTGTGAGGTTGGCAAGTAACATTTTTTTCTCTTGTTGGAAGATGGGACAGAAAACAGAAAGTTTAAATCACTTGTTACTTATCACACAGACAACTTATCTCAAAGACAACATTTATAGGAGCTGTGGTTCTCCCCTGGATATCTCCTCATCTGTAGTTCTCAAAATACATAGCAAAACTTGCTTTTCTCTCTGCTTTTACAGCAGAGGATGAACAGAAGCATCTACAGTGCTGTTTTACTCAGAGTTGCTAGCAGTTGGCAGCTTAGTTTGATCAGAAAGCAGATCTCATGCTCCAAGGCAGCTCTTCATCCAGGTCATGACAATACAGCAGAGTTCTGTGCTGTCACTGACTCATCACTCCTCTGATTCAATTTGTTTGTTGAATCACCCATTTTAAAGGCAGCAACATTTGATTATGATAAAAGATGGTTGTGAGATAAGAGAGCTGTAATATGCTGTAATATAGCCAGTTATAGACTTTTTACCTATATAAAACTCTGTTAAAGAAAGAAAGAACACATTGCTTTCTGTAAAAGGAAGAAAGATGGAAAAAAAAAAAGGATCTCCTTTGTCATAAATATAACATTTTCAAAATACTGTGGATGGAGAAAAATGAGTAGACTTGTCAAAGGGAGTTTGTGAAGTCAGAGTAGGATCTTAATTTATCTTAAGACAGAGACACTGAATCTCACAGTGCCAATCTGTGTGTACCCATTCAAAATGGAACGGGTCCAGCATCCCAGCTTTCCTGCTGGAGGCCAGCACAGACCTCATTTGCTCAAGGTTCGATGCAGTCAGGGTGAAATGAATGCTCCTTGTGATTGACACAACCTATAAATTTATTCAGGAAGTTCTGCATCATTTAAAAAGCTGAACATGATAAAACCTGACTGGTTTGCATTGAAAGAAAGAAGGAAAGAAAGAAGAAGGAAGGAAGAAGGAAGGAAGGAAAGAAGGAAGGAAAGAAGGAAGGAAAGAAGGAAAGAAGGAAGGAAAGAAGGAAGGAAAGAAGGAAGGAAAGAAGGAAGGAAGGAAAGAAGGAAGGAAAGAAGGAAGAAAAGAAGGAAGGAAGAAAAAGAAAGAAGGAAAGAAGGAAAGAAGGAAAGAAGGAAAGAAGGAAAGAAGGAAAGAAACAATTTTCAGACGGAGGCATGGTAACAAGCCTGCTCTGAAAGAAGGGAAGACAGAAGTATTTTTTAATACTGAACCAGCCATGTTATTTTTCCCTTAAGAACATTTTGCTATACTGGCATCTAATGTAATGCTTGTCACTATCCTTCATCTGACATGCTGAGTCACTGCTTATCTTTGTCTCTTATTAAAATCAAATATATTACCCCATGAAAGGACAGCAGTGCATACCTTTGTGCCTGGAGGAGGAGCAAGACCCAGGAATGAATAAATAATATTTTCTTCTTTAGCAGAGAAAAAGGATTCAAAGTCCTAAAAATGAAACAGACAAAAACAAAACAAAAATCAGAGAAAAAAGGCAGGAGGAAGAGACTAGCCCAGGCAAATCTTTCTTACACTGATAAGAATGACTGAATTTGTACGAGTACCTGCATTACCTCAGTCTTAGGAAGAATAGTTGGATAAAGAGAACTTCATCCTGACTGGCAAAATGAACAATGGGGCAAATCCCTCCAGAAGCCTACACTTTAATTATATCTACATCAGAATCAGACGAAATTAAGCATCTCATTTTAACATGCCTCAGTTATACATACAAAAGCAAAGCTATTCCCATTCAAATATTAAGGTAAACCATGCTGTGAGTAAGAACACAAAATAGGTCCCCAAAATCGTGGGCAGCTTTGTGGAAATGAAAAGAGAACACTCAATATAATAGCACAAGTGATATGATAACAAGGAAACTGTTTTAAAGAAAGGCACTCTAACCAGAAAATGCAGTACCTTTTCAGACAAACTTAGCAAAAGGTTGCGTTGTTCCCTCTAATGCGTACCATCCCAAATGTCTTGTCCAAATGTGAACTGAAGATATAAATCAGCATCATAAATGGCCATTTTCTCTTACGTGCCAGAAACTGAAAAGTAACTGAAAAAATGGGATGTATGGCTCCTATCCTATCAATTAGAACTCACATGGTCTTTATGTTCATCCATACAACCTTTCTATTGAGTGAGAAAGATCTGCTATCACTTGATTGTTTCTAAGGAATTCATGACTCACATCTTACACAGAATAAACGTTAATATGTATCTAAGAAGTCAACCACTCTGCTTATACATATTGGCCCACAATCACTCAGCAGCTCTGAAAAAGATAGGGGTCTAAACACAGGTCTGCTGAGTCCTAGATTACTGCTGTGACCACTTTATTATCTTTCCTCTCACCCCAAATAACTCCAAAAATAGAAGCCTGTAAATAAGAAGGTGCTGACTCATCCCTGAGATTTGTTTGTAAAGCTACATTAGGACCTGAGTTGTTTTTTTGGGCTGCTTTAGTATTTTCATAAGTGTTTGCCAAATGGTATTCTAGGGAAAGGCTGCAGCAAGTGATTTAGAAGCTACCCTAATATCAACAACACTGGAATCAATTTCAGTCCAGTTTGGAGAGGCAATATAACTTAACAGCCAGGCCAGATGACAGCCCATTTCACTGATTTATCTAAAGGACAGATTGGTTTTTAAACAGACCCAGCAATAGGAACTGCCCAACCTGGGAGAAGCCCCAGAACACATTTCACCCTGACCAAGCAGAATAGCTGCTGATGTTTCAGATTATTCATTCCTCAAGCCATCCCTCTGCTTTTGTTTCTGTGGGGTATCCCTTCTTATCTAACCCATGTTTGCCATGTTTAAGAAAGCCACTGTTTCAAAACAGATATACTATGGTAGTTCATTCTCTTGATTTCTGTTTAAAGAGAAACCTATTGATTTCAGTTTACAGATAAAAGCAGTTTATTTTTCATTTCCTTCCTAGTTTTCGAGGCATTCGGGTGCATTTTTTTAAGCAAAAGTAAAGACAAGAGCAATGGAGTGCTCAGTATATTTAGAAAGTGACATAGACACAGACATCTGTCTAGACATGAGCAAAGAAAGAGATTAAGAAAAAGATCAAATAAGAACATAATTGCCAACACTGATGGATTAGGATGGAAATTTGAAACTGGTGCAATAGCCAAGCATAGAAAACAAATCAATTTCTAATCTGTTTCCTCAAATGCCAATTAGATAGCAGTACATATATATATATATTTTTTGCTGATACTCGGTTAAAACTTCATTTGCTGTGTGTTTTTTTTTTTTTTTTTTTTTTTTTTTTTTTTTTTTTTTTGTACATTCATCTTATCTATCTCCAGTGGTTATGGAGCAGAACATGTTTTACAAAGTCCTAGAAACACAGGACAGCTCAGGTGGGAAGAGATCTCAAGAGACTATCTAGTCCAACCTCCTACTTGAAGCAGGATCACTACTTAATTCAATAATGAATTCCTCTGTGTTTGTTCCAGCTGCAGCCTTTAAAATAGTTGGAGCTTGTCATGTCTCTATTCAAATACCTCTTTCTTAGGGCGAGGAAGAAAATTTTTATTTTCATTTTCATAAGGATACTGCTTATGTATACACACGTAGATGTGTGACTGGGAACAGGACCATCAATGGTAAAGGAAGTGAATGAGGAATGAGGAAAGAAAAAAGAAGATAGAAAGGAGGAAAAAAAAGTCTTACAAAACAAACAAATAAGAAAAAAACAACAACAAAAAAAAAAACCAAAAAAAAAAACCACTCAGTGGTGCAAAGAGCTTGATTTTTTTTAGCCCAGCGAAAAAGAACATTAAGAGGATACGACCTCCAGTTACAAATACACTGGATGAGAACTGCTTTAAGCTAAAGGACAATTTTGGCATACAAGGAAATGGGTATAAACTGGCTGCATATATACAGACTACAAATTCTAGGCTTCCAGATGTCATGAAGCTGAAACCCTTAGTGACTCTTATAATAAGAACAACATATTTTAAAGGGACTTTCATGACTTCAGAACCCTGGAACTTCACTATCCTCCACTCTATTTTTACTTTGTGCAAAGACAAAGGAAGTGGGACACTGGGGAAGAGTTAAGGTATATATATTATGTAAACTTCAAAAGGGGCAAAAAAGTCATGGATTTCAGAATGATTAGTCTGTTGTGCCTGCAAAGGTTATGCAGGGAAGTAGAACACAAATCCCCAGCTCTGTACTGTGGAAGACATCAGGTCCCTCTAAGGAATTTTGCAGAAGCCTGCCAGCTGCTGGCCATGCTCTCAACCATCCCATGCCATCTCACTTCATTTCACTCTGCAGCTCCTCTAAGGCACCTTCTGCCATGGAGAAAGGTAAGAAGCATGTATTGATATTTTTACCTTATTTATTTGGAAAGTGTGCTGAGATGTCATGCAAAAAATGAATCATTGTTATGCAACCAGTGGGGTTATTAGATATAAGCTTTGAAAGCTGGGCACATAAGAACTCTGGAGACTTTTAAACTAATTGTAAGTTTGATTTAGTTTTTAAATCAGTAGCTACAATTAATTTCTGAACTCTTTTCCAAACTGAGATGTTTTTGAAAGGACTTCTCTTTAACATAAATTTACTTTCAGATGCAGATTATTTGGCTTCCTGAAATGGCTTCACACAAGGGGTAAAAATGGTATATTTATCATTTACTGGCAAGGCTGACTGGCTGCAGTGCTTTGCAAGGCAATTACTCTTCAATTCACTAGATAACCTCTCTAGGGAATCTCAGAAATATTTATGGCAACATTGGCTGCCACAAAATCCAGGATAAGATATATCAACTGATACTTTATATTGGTACAGATTAGATGTTAAAATGTCCATGAAATCTAACCTACCAAGTTATCTTTCGAGATTCCTGTGAGAAAATGAGGAAACAATTGTACTCATTACTCAAACTACCAACTTTTTTTTTTTTCAGAGTACTTCAGTTAATTCTGAAAACATTATGACATGCAAATCCCTTCTCTCCCAAAGCAACCTTTACAGTAGTTCACACTGGATTTGTTGAGTAACATAAAACTGGACACACTATGTGAGCTGCGTTTCAAAGTACTTTGCAAGTTCACTTCAGAGATCATATCAGAGTACTTTACAGCTTGTATTTCCATACATACTATAAGCAAAAAAACTGTCTCTGGTTTCTCCTTTGAATCTCAATCCTAATATTTATGTTGTAAAAGTATTATATCACCAGTTTGAACCTTCTCAAAAGAAATAACCTGTTACAAGCACATGTGAAGATGTGTTACCGTTTCTGTTATGAAGAGTTGGATTTATTAAATAAGTAATTTAATTTCAATAACTCAAACCACACATAAGAACCATTCCAATTAAATATATTTCCTGTAACACAGTGGAAAAGAAAGACGCTTGTTCACAACCCCTGGTGTCTCAGACATACGCTTGACTTCCTAGCAGTGCAGGGAACCAACATATCCCACAGAAAATTAACTGAAAGTTCGAGAATTGAAGTGTCAAACAGCTACCAAGTAGGTCAATATTGTTAAACCACATCACTGAGCACTCACTACTCTGAGAACAGTTGAGCTGTTTTCATAGTCTACATTTGGTTATCCTGTGATATTGTGTGAAGAAGCCATAGTATCACCTAGCCAGTACTGATTTTGGTTTTCAGGAGCTGAAGAATTTAGGCAGTGAGCCAACAGCAGGCTAAACTGTGAGTGAGCTACACAGCAGGAGGTAGGAGAATGTGAAAGGAAAAACATGGAGCTCCTCACAGGCAGCAAACTCCATGCATAGGCATAGATCTGCAGGGGATAATCAATTTAGCCTCACAAGTAGAGTTTCTCTAATCACTTTTCCAACTGTATTTTTCTCTTAAAAAAAAAAAAAAAAAATCCTATATTTAATTTTCTTTCTGTGTCTAAAAACTTTTTCTACGAATTCATCCTTGAAAGTGAATCTCTAATTGTCTTAAGGAGTTTGTTTGGGGACACTCCTTACTAATGAAAAAGTGTCACTTTCTGTAAAAGAAGACTGTCCAAAGGCATTAGATTTTCAAATAACTTCTTACCCCACAGTACCGCTCCTCATTGAAGATCTGTGGAGGAAGAGGAATTCCGTTTTGAGGCTTTTTTTCTCCAGGAACATTCTCTCTCATCCATTTCCTGTTGTCCTCATCACCTGCTATGTCCATTTGCTGAAAGTCAATCTTGTTGGCCTCTAAAAAGCCCACTACCTCTTGCTGTTTCTTTTTGATCTGGTTAGGAAAGAGGAAAAACAAAACTGCTTTTTAAAATTGAAATTTGTTTTCAAAAAGCAATTACTATTACAAGGAGAGCTGATGCAAGTATGTCAAGTTGGATCCACTGTTCCTGTGCCCCCTCCAAACCTTTTGAAGATGAGATTTAACACTTCTCAGCACCCAGTCCACTACTGTTACTTTTCTCTCCCCCAGCTTTCTTTTCCCTTCCATCTTAGAAAAGAAAGCCTCCTACTCTGTTTCCAGATCCGTGAGTGCTGTGTACAAATAGCTGAACTAATACTGCCTACATATGTAGATATATACATATTCTCCTCAGTATACGAGACCTTCCCTTTTCCTACTCTTTACATGTGACATTTAGATTTCAGAGCTGTATGTTTCTCAGTTTCTGTTCTTAAATTCCATGCATAATTTAAGTAAGTGAAAATCAAGTACAGTTTAATTCCTGTGCTTGAATATTTCCCAGATTATAGACAACAGTGTTTCAGCATGGCCATAGAAAACATGACATATAAATAAAGCATGTTATACAAAGCTTAGAATTCAACTGTGGCCCTTATTCCTTTGATGTATTGTAGTACTGTATAGACTTAGGATTGAGACATCAAGCCTATAGCTTATCCCTTTAGCTTAAAGATGCAATAATAATCATTATACTCCTTTACTAAAGGGCTGCTCCTCCTAAGCAACATTTAAACGACTTCCCAGTTTTGCCTATTTCTAATATTTTCAGACTTGTAAAGCCAAATTTTTTGTCCTGCAAGAACTACTGTATTTGAAGCAAGTGCTGTTTGGTCTGATCTGTACAAATTCCCTCATGCTGCTCCTTGGTCTCACACAACTATATTACTGCCCAGCACAATCCTGCTCCAGAGATGACTCTCCTTCCAGTTCTGTTCCTCCATGAAGCAACTTAGTGTGATATAAAGATGACAGTAGCTAGAATGACTTATCCAAGTAAGTTTTACATATAAGCCATCATATGATTTGAAACCAGATCTTCCACAAATCAGAAATCTGAGCACTTGAATTTAAAGTGACACCAACCTAGTGTAAATCAATTTGCAACAGGCAATAAGATGAGAAATACCCATGGGTTATGTATTTGTATGATCTAATAAACCTGAAAAGCTGAAGTAGTCTGCAAGCATATTCTATTGGTGGAGTGAATTTTTATTATCAAGCATACAATTTATTGTTCTTAAATAAGGATATATTCTACCTATACAGTTACATTTTGCTTATAAGAAATAAAAATATATAGCATTTTATGCATGTGGATCTAGCAGCAGAGGTTTATGGTGAGCTAGCAAAAGCAAATAACTTTGAATGCAAACACTGCTCTAATGTGTTCACAAGCTGCAAGGCTGACAGTTCTCAGCGGTGCTCATTTACATTCTCATTTTCAATTGTTAATTAGAGGTCATTTTCTTAATGGCCATTTAGCTGCATGGTTATTTGTAAGCACACCCAGATGGCAGAAAAGATTGCCTGAAGAACACATGCACACTTCATCAGAGGAGGTGTTAGTATAAAGGGTTAATAACATCTGCATGAGCCAGTACTAAGAGTTCTACCACTTGCTCTGAAAGCCAGTGCATTCAAGTGCTGTCAGCTGCAATTTCAGCATCAGCTTGTCCCTTGGAGCACTGAAGGAGATACGGCTCCTGGAATAGCAAGAGCCAGATAGATAATGCCGCTGAGGAGATAAGGAAAACAGAACTACCGAGTCTGTGCTCCCCCTGCATATGGCTGCAGCTGTAACTTTTAGAATAAACACTGGATAAACAATTTTTTCTTCAGCTTGAAGTTCATAATATATGGGAGGCTCAGAGAGTGCCAGAAAAAAAAAAAAAAAAAGAATGCTGAGGATAAATAAAGCTACATGTAATTATGCTGGATAAGGATAAGGCAAGATGTTTTTCATGGTGATAATAATAATAAACTATGCAGAAGGCGGTACTTAAAACTTAGAATGACTAGGACTTAGGCAGAACAGAAGATTTGGTGCCTGACATACGCATGAAGTATGAAACCATAAGGTGAGCCTCTGCCATGGTCAGCACCAGTAGCTGGGCAACTGTAAGAATGTCTCTAGCAAACAGCACTTGGGGAAATCTTCCAGTTCATAACAACACAGAGGACACACAAAGGTTTTCTCAGAATGGATGAGATTGCAGGAACTTGTTTGTGCCCTCACTTGTGTCTGATGGCATGGGAAGAATTCAGATTACTCAGCCATAGATTCCCTGGGAGTGGTGGTGAGCAAGATATCATTTCATCAATGCCATTTTCCCTTTCAACAAAGCTTAAGTTCCGCTATGCTTAGCTGACAGTCCCTTAAATTAAGAAAGAACACTTTTAAATAATTAACATCTAGCTAGAGTGTAAGAGCTTCAGATCACAGTAGATTCACCTGATGCATAATTGAATGCTATCTATATTCTTGAAATCCAGAGCATTCCCACTGACCTGCTGCCTGCTGTAGAAGCAAATGGTGTCTAGTCAACAACTTACTGCAGTGAGAACATCACTGCCAGCAGGCAAGGCTGCTGTAGCTCTCTGTTCTAACTGAGACACAATCTGTTGATCAATATTCTTATTTATTACATTCTAACTTACTATCAAGTTATTCTATCAAGTATTAGTCCTATTAGTCTACACCTTGCCTGGTCTTTCTGATGTGATTGAGTTACTCTACAACTGAGACCTGCAGATTTGAAAGTGAGTAAGCTAAAAAAAACAGAAACACTGGAAAAAAGTGGTTTTAGAGATGCCCTAACCATGAACTTGCACTATGAAGCAAGACTTTAGAAGACCTCTGTGTAAGACCTCCTGATACACTTGGATTTTGCAGGAATTTACCCATTTCTAAACACATCTGTGGCTATTAACAAAATTATTTTAGCATTGAATGCTTCTTACAAGCCAATCATTTAGTACTTTTTTTTTATGCTGTACTCCACTCCTGCTTGCCTTCATGCATAGCTCAGTATC
The DNA here is from genome assembly GCF_905368555.1 of Meleagris gallopavo. NCBI lineage: Eukaryota > Metazoa > Chordata > Aves > Galliformes > Phasianidae > Meleagris > Meleagris gallopavo. The sequence goes on along the minus strand of NC_139404.1, from coordinate 106,269,339 downwards.
AGCTGTGTTTGGCACAGAAAGATCATTAAGCTAAAGTTATTTAAAACAAATTTCTGAATCACTGAGGGGAAAAATACAAACCAATCTGCCCTAGACCTACACTGAATTATATCACTCAAGCATCTGATCCAGAGCACCAGAATGCTGCTGGGTTCATTGCATTCACTTTGAAAAAGTACTTTTCTACACAACAAGAGGTTGAAATTAGCAATGTAATTGTGTAGCACATAAAATAGGAATTATTTTAATTCTTCACTAATGATACTCTGCTGACCTACAACAGGAGTGGTCAGGACCATCGTATTTTGAAATTCAGAATGAACAACATGCACGATGGAGACCAGACACACTGAAGAGAGATCATCAATACTACTAGGACAATTTAGACTTTCAATTTAAAAGCGAATTTAGGGATGAAATTCATTCTTCCAACAGATACTCTGGTTTCTCTTCAGATCATATAAATCTTTTGCCTTTTACTAAAAATTTCCATGGAGAGGAATAGCAGAAGTTTACAAGGCTGATACAAAATTCATAATATAATACTATGCTGGGATTTATGTTAGCTCCTTGAATGAATGAGTTTTACTTCATATATACATTAAAACTTACCAAAAGTTCACTGAAAAAATACCTTCCATATATTTTAATCAGTAAATGTGGAAAACTTCTCCAGCTGAACATTGTGTTTACTTGGAATTAAAGTTATGTACCAGTAATCCAAACACATGCTGCTGAGATTGCTACAGCTATTCATACAACCCACACACTAGCAAAAAGGAAACACAGAGGCATATTGCCTGGCAGAGATGCCATAGTCTTCCTTTCAATATGTCTGGGATCTCACTGACAGCTTTTGAAGGCTGCTACCATATAGTGGAGAATGGCATTAATAAGTTTAAAGCCAACTGCAGTTCACTGGCATCAATTGTCTTTCTCAGAAGTAAAAACTGACAGCAGCAATGCTTAACAGTACAAAATGATGGGATGAAGTTTTCATGTTGCCCTGTGTTCAGTGTAGCATACGCATACACCTCTACCTGAAAGGAGGTAGTTATTGCTGAAAGCTGAAAGCTGGGAGAGAGATGCAAGAAATGTGTATAGCAAAGGAAAGATTTGGGTTCAGATAGAACTAAGGATACGATATCTTTAGTTTTAATTGCTTAAGTGACCTCCTGAATGTCCACATTTAGTTCAAACACTCCATTGCTGAACTACAACCCCAAATCTGTAGCTGGAATGGCAACAATCCATGCCAGAGTCACACATTTATCTCAAAGGAGGACCAAGGTAATGGCCACAACACACACACAGGATGTCTCCAGTGGGATTTTGGTCATGGTCACACCTTTTCTGCAGAACAGATGACTGGTAAAGTGGGCAGGTAATGTTCTTGTTAGGTCAACCAAAGCAGACCAAAACAGGAGATCAAACAGGAGAGAAAAGACTGCCAATGCACACTTCGTGGCAATTTACAACACTGTTTAAGCAGTCACTGTTAGATTACAAATTAACAAACCTGCAGTTACCAACCTTCTCCTCTTCTTTCTGTCTTGCATATAAGGTTTGTTATTAAAAAAGGAATAGTAAAGTGTCAAAGGTAAATTTAGAGTGTCAAGCTTACAGATAGGCAGGGAAAAAAAAAAAAAAAGCTGATGAGAAAGCTGCAAAATTTCCTTTTGGAAGTTTGAATTCTAGCGAATATCTCTCTGTTCATTTTTTAGAGATGATGGCTATATGATCGGGGCATTGGGGTTTTTTTTGGAGCTTTTAAACTCTGGAAGCTTCTTAAAGACATGAGGCTAGTGTTAGAGAGACAGAGATGTAGTTACAGCTATGTGCTAGCACCAGCCAAATTGTTTAGCCATGTCACTGGGAATGAGTGACTGCCAAAGGAAAGCTGCAATCTGAGATGATATGGGAACGGGATATAAAAGGAAACAGTCCTTTCCCGGTTCCCACCTCCCACAGACTTCCAACCTCTCTACTATTCACATGCCCTTTCCTTCAACTAATACATTATGCTGACAGCTACAGCAGTAGATCTCAATTCTAAGAATCAACAGTACCCCATTTTAAGAGGTACTTAAAAAAAAAAAAATTAAAAAATTAAAAAAAAAAAAAAGAGAGGATGGAGGAAACATTCTTGCTACAAAACTTTATTCAGGTCACTTTGACTCCAGGCTTTTTATCAGACACAGATCCCATTCAGCAGGAGCAGTGCCCTGAAGTTTCCTTTAAAATTAAATACATTAATTTCTAATATAAACAACCTACCTTAGTATTTGTGCAATACAATATCCACTTTTTCCTTCTTCAATTAAGATATTTTGCATACACTTCTTCAAACAGAAATAAATCTACTAACTGACAGATAACTTATATGGAAATTCATATCTATAGTACAGTCTAACATGCGAACAAGTTTGCATTAACATCCATTTTCTACATCTTGAGTTGCTTTCAAAAATAAAGTGGTCAATACAGATGAGAATAAAATCAGTGTTTTCCTCTTGCATGCAAACTCAGGCTGCTCTGGGATCTTCCAGGCTAATTTACCAGCTTCATCCCAGCAGAAAGAGGCGTATGTTAAATGAGACACCTACCGCTGTAGACCCCGAAGATGTGGCTACAAAGACTTTGATGACCATTTTGACAGTGATGAAAATGAATCAGCAGAGCACGCCTGCTATCCACAAGTCAACAAAGTCCCAAGAGGAATCCCAGCCTTCAGCAGGACCTAGATCCTAAATGGGTGCCCCTCACAGCAATCCACCAGCTTTAGCTCCCTCTCTCCTCAGGGTCCCGGCTTTTCCCACTCCATTGGCTCCTAGGTATTTTGGGATGAGGGGCCAGTGTGAGGATTGGGTAGTAAGAGGAGCCACAGCAAGGGGTTTGCACCTGCCCCCGGCCTTATCGAATTAGATTGACAGGATGGCAGTCCATAAAAGGCAAAGGAGAGTCCTGCACCAATGAGTCAGGGCTGGAGAAATGTTCAGGAGAGGGGGAAGGGATGAGGGACAGTGATCAGGCAACACAGTGCAGGGGAAGATCACAGAGCTGTAGGGTAATGTTTAAAGTTGTGTTGGTGCTGTCTCAGTCACCTCCAGCATAAAAGGGCTTGCACCCTATCCCTGACCAGAATAAGGACATTTTTTCACATTATAAAAGGGAGGGGAGGGCAGGGGGAACATAAGTTCAAAAGTAATTATAGCAGAGATCAGAGATTTCTTACTGAAATAAGGCTCTGTTACAAATACTTCCAGCAGAAAAACAACTCAGATCATGATCCAAACCGCAGGGCTAAGGAACTTCTCTGAAACAACTGTGTCAGTCCATTTCCTGATACTGAGGAGGGTGATTGGACCAATTGCATGTGTGCAAAGCCTCATATTGGATTCTCTTCCTCCTCTTTGCATCACTGATGAATTTTTCCAATGCATAGGGTATAAGAGGAGGTCCAGAATTCTTGGTAAAAAAATTCTGTTCTACTGTGTTATCCAGTGTGCACTTTTTTCCATCTAGCTGTTTTCTTCTATTACAAATACAGTTACAATTCAGTGACTGCCTGCACATATTTGCTCAAGAAGGTCTCCGAGCACAAAAGGTATTTAAAGAATGTTAAATATTGACAGATTACTTTTAGATTCTAAGGACCAGGTTCATTTCTGCTCTAAGCTTGCAACATGATACTGAGTTCAGCAAGCTGACCTGCAGTCAGAGATAAAACTGACCTTATGTATATACTAAAAATTATGATCGAACATCACAGTTTCCAATCCTAAAACTACTTCAAATGGAATATAATCCTTCCTTACTAGGATTGATTAGATAGAACTTAGAGCACAAGAAAAATGTTGCTTTAGAAACTAAGTTTTTTGCACATCCAAACCACTACATGAAGCTGGAAATGCAGCATTTCATGTATTGAACAGGAATCCTGAAAAAACTCAGTGAAAACTAAAAATAACAGTATGGATATTTTGCACTGTTTACTGTGGCTTGCCATCTGTCAGTTTTTCTTCTTTTGAGAAGCAATGGGAGGTTTGGTGGAAAAAAAAAAGCCATTTGGAATTAGGTATTTTCACGGAATATTTACCTGCAAAACATGATAAACAACTTAGTACAAAACAATACCTTTTTGCTTGAGGTTATTATATATCGGAGCTTTTGAAGAAGATCCAGAGGAGGGCCACAAAGGTGCTTAAAGGGCTGGAGCATCTCTCCGATGAAGACAAGCTGAGGGAGCTGGACTTGTTCAGCATGAGTAAGATCAGTCTGCAGGCAGACCTCAGTGTGGCCTTTCAGTGCTAGAAGGAAGCTAATGAACAGGAGGAGGACTGACCTTTTGCAGGGTCTGATAGAGATAGGGTGAAGGGAAATGTCTTTAAACTAAAAGATGGGAGATTTTGGTTACATATTGGGGGAAATTCCTTACTCAGAGGGCAGTGAGGTACTGGCACAGCTGCCCACTGAAGCTGTGGTGCCCCAGCCCTGGAGGCGCTCAAGGCCAGGTTGGATGGGGCCCTGGGCAGCCTGAGCTGGTGGGGGGCAGCCCTGCCCATGGCAGGAGTTGGGGTGAGTGGGCTGTGAAGTCCCTTCCAACCCAAACCGTTCTGTGATTCTCTGATTCTATTCCTGTTTCTCTAGAAAAATTGCATGTAAATGAAAACTTTCCTAATAAATGGAATGAAAATGTCTGATAGGTTGAAACACGCTGTTCACAGCTGAGTTGATATGGATACAAGCGCTCTAAAGAATTACAAAGGTTGCTGTGGTCACGTGCTCCAAAGCATACTGATAGTTGTTTCACATATAGCAATAATAAATTCTTAGTGCATTAAAAATTATAACTGGGTGATGAGGCAAATATTTTCTCTTTGCTATTTAGCATTCAAATCCCCTCCTGAACAGCACGGGGAGAGAACAAACTCAAAGCTAGCAGACAGAGAAACCATTACAGGTAAAGATTTTAGAGCATGAAAAGCTTTATGTGTAACGTTGAACAAAAATACAAATAGCGGGTGCGGGAAGGAAGCACAGACATAGACAAGCAGGGAAAGCAGCGACGTAAGATGGCGAGGCCACAACTACGACTCCCAGCGTGCCCTGCGTCCGCCGCCCGTCCCCTCGGCAACGGCGGCACCCAACGGCCGGTAATGGCGGCGAGAGAGAGCCCGGGGCGGTGTGATGGAGGGGCAGGGCGGTGAGGTGTGGAGGCGGCTCTCGGGGCGTGGGGCCGACTGCTAAACAGCTAGGACTTCTCGTTTTGCCTTGGGCTGGCAGCAGGAGCCTCCGCCGGGGAGGTGGGGGAGGTTGTTGGGGTGTTTGGAGGAGCCCTGGGCACTCCTGCTGAACAGACGCCCTCCCTGTCCTCATGCGTTTCATTTCCTACTCAAGTACTGTCTTTTTTTTGTTGTTTGTTTGTTTTTCTTCTTCCTATTGTAAGAACCTCAATTTGCCCGTTACTTGTCCTTAACCTTCTGTGTTTTCTCCTCTTGGCTTCTTTCCCGTTTAATTTACTTCTCAATGTCTGCTTTTGAAAATGCATAGTGAGGTTCAGCCCACGCATC